>NC_091456.1:184973523-185573523 GCF_027789765.1 Dendropsophus ebraccatus
TATACAGTATCCCATAGAGATCCTGTACTGTATCCCATAGAGATTATATACTGTATCCCATAGAGATTATATACGGTATCCCATAGAGATTATATACTGTATCCCATAGAGATTATATACTGTATCCCATAGAGATTATATACAGTATCCCATAGAGATCCTGTACTGTATCCCATAGAGATTATATACTGTATCCCATAGAGATTATATACTGTATCCCATAGAGATTATATACTGTATCCCATAGAGACCCTGTACTGTATCCCATAGAAATCATATAGGTATATAACATGGTGGTTACTGTATATACATGATGCATGGGTATATAGCATGGTGGGGCAGTATATACATGATGCATGGGTATATAGCATGGTGGTACTGCATATACATGATACATGGGTATATAGCATGGTGGTGCTGTATATACATGATGCATAGGTATATAGCATGGTGGTGATGCATGGGTATATAGCATGGTGGTTACTGTATATACATGATGCATGGGTATATAGCATGGTGGTGCTGTATATACATGATGCATGGGTATATAGCATGGTGGTGCTGTATATACATGATGCATAGGTATATAGCATGGTGGTGATGCATGGGTATATAGCATGGTGGTTACTGTATATACATGATGCATGGGTATATAGCATGGTGGTTACTGTATATACATGATGCATGGGTATATAGCATGGTGGTGCTGTATATACATGATGCATGGGTATATAGCATGGTGGTTACTATATATGCATGATGTATGGGTATATAGCATGGTGGAGCTGTATATACATGATGCATGGGTATATAGCATGGTGGTGCTGTATATACATGATGCATGGGTATATAGCATGGTGGAGCTGTATATACATGATGCATGGGTATATAGCATGGTGGAGCTGTATATACATGATGCATGGGTATATAGCATGGTGGTTACTATATATACATGATGCATGGGTATATAGCATGGTGGTGATACATGGGTATATAGCATGGTGGAGCTGTATATACATGATGCATGGGTATATAGCATGGTGGTTACTATATATACATGATGCATGGGTATATAGCATGGTGGTGACTATATATACATGATGCATGGGTATATAGCATGGTGGTTACTATATATACATGATGCATGGGTATATAGCATGGTGGTGACTATATATACATGATGCATGGGTATATAGCATGGTGGTTACTATATATACATGATGCATGGGTATATAGCATGGTGGTGCTGTATACACATTATGCATGGGTATATAGCATGGTGGTGTTGTATATACATGATGCATGGGTATATAGCATGGTGGTGCTGTATATATGTGTATATATATATACTCAGCAGCCCTTAGTGCTGGCACTTGACCTGGTTGGGACTGGGATGACTGGGGGATGACTGGGGGGGCACTGGCTGCACCAGAACATCTCACACAGACACAGAGACAAGGAATAGGAGGAGCCCTGACAATGACTGGAAAAGGTGGGGAGACAGGGGAGGAGGGGGGTCTCTTATTGGTACTTTCCATCTAACGTCAGGCAGCTTAACCCTTCCTATTACGGAGCAGGATCTGGAATCCCTCTAAGTGCTCTGCAAGCCTCCGGCTCCTGAGGGGTTAAGTGAGCCCAGGGGAAGGGGCTGCAATGCATTAAAGAAGCAGCAGCTGGTAGCAGAGCTGCCACACACACACAGCAGCAGCCCCAGAGGGCACAGCAGGCTGGGAGAGCAGTGGGCTCCATCACCATCAGCAGCATCCCCCTCCCACCCCCGTGCCCACTGCAAGACAACACAAGCTGGGAGGATGGAGTAGAGAGCAGAGGGGCACTGGCACCACACAACAGCTTGGTGTCTTGGAAGGACAAGCCAATGGCATTGAGAAAAGCAAGCTGGAGCAAGTAGAAGCTGCTGGGTCCTGGGTGAACTCAACAAGGGTGAGTGTGACCCCCTGCCCCCTCCTCCTCCTGCAGGATCCCTCACAACTTGGTGCAGAGCAGTGACCCAGATGTGCAGTCAGGAGTTACTGGGGATGGGGCAGGGGATGGCAGGTGGGAGAGAGCTGGAGCCTATGCATCCTATAGGGGCAGGTGGGAGAGAGCTGGAGCCTATGCATCCTATAGGGGCAGGTGGGAGAGAGCTGGAGCCTATGCATCCTATAGGGGCAGGTGGGAGAGAGCTGGAGCCTATGCATCCTATAGGGGCAGGTGGGAGAGAGCTGGAGCTTATACATCCTATAGGGGCAGGTGGGAGAGAGCTGGAGCTTGTGCATCCTATAGGGGCAGGTGGGAGAGAGCTGGAGCCTATGTATCCTATAGGGGCAGGTGGGAGAGAGCTGGAGCTTATACATCCTATAGGGGCAGGTGGGAGAGAGCTGGAGCTTATGCATCCTATAGGGGCAGGTGGGAGAGAGCTGGAGCCTATGTATCCTATAGGGGCAGGTGGGAGAGAGCTGGAGCTTATACATCCTATAGGGGCAGGTGGGAGAGAGCTGGAGCTTATGCATCCTATAGGGGCAGGTGGGAGAGAGCTGGAGCCTATGCATCCTATAGGGGCAGGTGGGAGAGAGCTGGAGCCTATGCATCCTATAGGGGCTGGTGGGAGAGAGCTGGAGCCTATGCATCCTATAGGGGCAGGTGGGAGAGAGCTGGAGTCTATGCATCCTATAGGGGCAGGTGGGAGAGAGCTGGAACCTATATATCCTATAGGGGCAGGTGGGAGAGAGCTGGAGCTTGTGCATCCTATAGGGGCAGGTGGGAGAAAGCTGGAGCCTATGCAGCCTATAGGGCCAGGGGCTGCTGCAGGTGTGAGGTATATGTAGATGGTCTGGAGCTTATGTATCCTATAGGGGCAGAGGCTGCAGGTGTGAGAGCTGGAGCTTATGCATCCTATAGGGGCAGGAACTGCAGGTGTGAGGCACATGGAGATGGTTTGGAGTTTATGCATCCTATAGGGGCAGGGGCTGCAGGTGTAATGTATATGGAGATGGTCTGTTCATCCTATAGGGGCAGGGGCTGCAGATGTGAGGTATATTATATGGAGATGGTCTGTGCATCCTATAGGGGCAGGGGCTGCAGGTGTGAGGTATATGGAGATGGTCTGTGCATCCTACAGGGGCTGCAGGTGTGAAGTATAAGTAGATAAGCTGAAGCTTATGTATCCTATTGGCGCTGCTGGTGTGAGGTATATGGAGATGGTCTGTGCATCCTATAGGGGCAGGGGCTGCAGGTGTGAGGTATATGGAGATGGTCTGTGCATCCTGTAGGGGCAGGGGCTGCAGGTGTTACCAGGCTTTGCTGCACCTCCTAAAGGTGGAGGGTGGGTGAGAGGGAGAGAAGACACTGTGGGATCCGACATTGTGGTAGATGAAAAACATTCTGATAGATGAACTGGGAATTTAGACTGTGGGATCCAGTGTGACCATTCACCAATGTGAGGGAGGACTGTGTCATGCAGGGCTATGGAGTATGTTGGTGATATATACATTATATGGTGATATATATGCAGTATATGGTGAGATATACTGTATGTGTATGAGGAGTGACATAACATGATAGGATGTCTCCTGACGTAATGCTCAGTCATTGCTGCTTATATGTTATATTTTATATATAGATATGAGATAGATGATAGATAGATAGATAGATAGATAGATAGATAGATAGATAGATAGATAGGAGATAGATAGGAGATAGATAGATAGATAGATATATAGATAGATAGGAGATAGATAGATAGGAGATAGATAGATAGATAGATATATAGATAGATAGGAGAGAGATAGATAGATAGATAGATAGATAGATAGATATATAGATAGATAGGAGAGAGAGAGATAGATAGATAGATAGATATATAGATAGATAGGAGAGAGATAGATAGATAGATAGATAGATAGATAGATAGATAGATAGATAGATAGATAGATAATAGGAGATAGAAGATACATAGGAGATATATAGATAGATAGATAGATGGATAGATAGGTAGGAGATAGATAGATAATAGATAGGAGATAGATAGATAGGTACATACATAGATAATAGGAGATAGATAGATAGATAGATAGATAGATAGATAGATAGATAGATAGATAGATAGATAGGTACATAGATAATAGGAGATACATAGATAGATAGATAGATAGATACAGTACAGCACAGATATCGATATACAGTACAGGCTGTCAGTGTAAGGCTATGTTCATACAACCTATATTTTCGTAAAACCACGGCCGTAATTATTGCGAAAATATATGTTCCCTTGCTGTCTATGGGATCCCGGAACGGAGTGTATACACATGGTATGTGCTCTGGCCGGGTTTCCTAGTGGCTCCGCAAACAACTGACATGTCAGTTTTCTGCGGCCGCTATTCATTGAATAGCGGCCGCAGAAAACCCTCTCAGAGCACACTATGGAGCGAGCGGCTCCGGCCGCACGCTCCATTCTGTGCTGTGGGGAGTTTTGATGCAGGCACGAACAGATGTGCCCACATCAGAACTCTGCGGCTGCAAAGATCATCTGGCTGCAGTACCGGCCGGGTCACGGAACGGCCAGTCTCATACATTGTGTGAACATAGCCTAAAGTTGTAAATAAAGCTGCTACACCGTTCAATGACAAACTCAGCTGTGTGAGGCCCTATAGAAGAAGGATGAGCCGTGTGAGGCTTCTATAGATGAGGGATGAGCAGTGTGAGGCATCTATCGATAAGGGATGAGGACTGTGAGGCGTCTATAGATGAGGGATGAGCTGTGTGAGGCGTCTATAGATGAGGGATGAGGACTGTGAGGCGTCTATAGATGAGGGATGAGCTGTGTGAGGCGTCTATAGATGAGGGATGAGCTGTGTGAGGCATCTATCGATAAGGGATGAGGACTGTGAGGCGTCTATAGATGAGGGATGAGCTGTGTGAGGCGTCTATAGATGAGGGATGAGCTGTGTGAGGCGTCTATAGATGAGGGATGAGGTCTGTGTGAGGCGTCTATAGATGAGGGATGAGGTCTGTGTGGCGTCTATATATGAGGGATGAGCTGTGTGAGGCGTCTATATATGAGGGATGAGCTGTGTGAGGCGTCTATAGATGAGGGATGAGCTGTGTGAGGCGTCTATAGATGAGGGATGAGCTGTGTGAGGCGTCTATAGATGAGGGATGAGGTCTGTGTGGCGTCTATATATGAGGGATGAGCTGTGTGAGGCGTCTATAGATGAGGGATGAGCTGTGTGAGGCGTCTATAGATGAGGGATGATGTCTGTGTGGCGTCTATATATGAGGGATGAGCTGTGTGAGGCGTCTATAGATGAGGGATGAGCTGTGTGAGGCGTCTATAGATGAGGGATGAGCTGTGTGAGGCGTCTATAGATGAGGGATGAGCTGTGTGAGGCGTCTATAGATGAGGGATGAGGTCTGTGTGGCGTCTATAGATGAGGGATGAGGTCTGTGTGGCGTCTATAGATGAGGGATGAGCTGTGTGAGGCGTCTATAGATGGGGGATGAGCTGTGTGAGGCGTCTATAGATGAGGGATGAGGTCTGTGAGGTGTCTATAGATGAGGGATGATGTCTGTGAGGTGTCTATAGATGAGGGATGAGATGAGTGAGCTGTCTCAGTGGGACCAGAGATGTGGGTGACAGGAGCGGCACATAGTGTGTGAATTATTGATGTCGCTGCCTTCGTCTGTAGGGACACGGCTCCTACAATATATGAGGGATGTCAGGGGCGGCACATTGAGTCATTGGGAGGTGGGACCCAGTAACCCGGGAGGGTTGTTCATTATAGAAAATATATTTTCTTCTACCCTATTATAAGATTAGAGCAAGGGTAGGGAGCCTTGGCTCTCCGGCTGTTGCAAAACTACAACTTCCATCATGCTTGGACAGCCAAAGCTTTAGCATGATGGGAGATGTAGTTTTGCATCAGCTAGAGGCCCAAGGTCCCCTACCCCTGGATTAGAATAAATAGGATCCTGAATTCAGGGTCTCAGGTTGCTCCTCAAAATGGTTGTAAAGAGTGTCCCTGGCTCTGGAGGACCCATCCTGTCCTCTATTACTGACAGCCCATTGACTTTAATGGGCACTATGCAAGGTGTTATTATCCCTGTGGGGGCGCTGAAGGGTAATGGACACTTACTGAAAGATTACAGCTGAGCACCAGGGGCCCTGGAAGGGAGATACTAGAAGATCTGCTTATTATCAAGGAAGCTGTGTAACAAGGGGGATTGTACAAAGCAGAGAATCCCTTTAAGGGGGTGTAATCCACAGCAGATTTAAGGTGTTTATTTATATTGTTGAAATCTGCAGCGTAAACGTGAACGTGCACTAAGACGGAACGTTATATGGTGTATGGCCTTGTTTTAACAAGCTCAGGTATTGTGTTAGGTGTGACCTGCAGTCCTATGTAAGGCCACGGATAACACAGTGATATCTCTCTGAGTACAGATAATGTAGTAGAAGTGACCTGCAGTCCTATGTAACACCACAGATAACACAGTAATATCTCTCTGAGTACAGATAATGTAGTAGATGTGACCTGCAGTCCTATGTAACACCACAGATAACACAGTGATATCTCTTAGTACAGATAATGTAGTAGATGTCACCTGCAGTCCTATGTAACAGCACAGATAACACAGTGATATCTCTGAGTACAGATAATGTAGTAGATGTGACCTGCAGTCCTATGTAACACCACAGATAACAGTGATATCTCTGAGTACAGATAATGTAGTAGATGTCCCCTGCAGTCCTATGTAACCCCACAGATAACACAGTGATATCTCCGAGTACAGAGAATGTAGTAGATGTGAAGAGATTTGTAAATGACTCCTATTAACAGAATCTCCAGTCTTCCAGTACGTGTCAGCTGCTGCATGTCCTGCAGGAAGTGGTGTATTCTCTCCAGTCTGACACAGTGCTCTCTGCTGCCACCTCTGTCCATGGCAGGTACTGTCCAGAGCAGGAGCAAATCCCCTATAGAAAACCTCTCCTGCTCTCCAGACTGGAGAGAATATACCACTTCATGCAGGACATGCAGCAGCTGATAAGTCCTGAAAGACTTGATATTTTTTTTTTTATAGAAGTAAGTTACAAATCTGACACTAGTTGATTTGAATTTTTTTTTTTTTTTGGCTGTTTTGTGTTTTCCTTTGCTTTCTCTTACTGCCTATAGAAGTAGTGATAGATGTTTTGTTAAGTAAATTAAATATATGACCCCGTTATCTCCTACGACGAGAGCCGTTCAGACATGACAGTACAATGTGATGCTGATGTCAATGCGTTCATGCGAAATGTCAAGAGCCCTTGGCTACAATGGCATAATGCTGGAGATCTCGTGGCCTCACCCCCCGTGCCCATTGTCACATGGTGTGTTCCTCCTAGAGGGTTTACCCTATGGATACAATGTCAGACTCCAGACTGCCTTCCCTTCCTTTCACCTTCTGTATCTGGTGGAGACTGACGTGTACAGGATGGACGTTGTTCACAAGGAACAAACACAGTGATGGCCAGAGCGCTCTTAAGGCTGGAGAGGATTTTGGCTTGTGTCTTATAAGTTTTACAAGTTTATGTGTTATTTGCGTCATTTAGTTTCCATCATTTCCATTCTCGTCTTTGGTTATTTTTTGGCGGTGGTCAAAGAAACCATTAATAATGCAAGGGTCGCAGGTTTGACCTCCCTGTAGGCGCTAAGGGGTTCAGGAGCTGGCTGGTAATACCACTGTTTCACTGGCAAAGTTATGTGGCCGTTTCCCATCGGATTGCAGTCTTGTCCTGCAGCAGCTCAAACCATATCTCTACTACTCCTTCGTGTAAGATTAATGACGGGGCAAAATGTAAGATCCCATAGAAAAAGATCCCTGACACCAATAGCACCTTAATATAACTCCATGTAAATGTACAGTATCTGCAGATCATCACAATGTCACTATGTCATCATGATATCACTATGGTGTTGTGGTGTCATCCTGATATCACTATGGTGTTGTAGTGTCATCCTGATATCACTATGGTGTTGTGGTGTCATCCTGATATCACTATGGTGTTGTGGTGTCATCCTGATATCACTATGGTGTTGTAGTGTCATCCTGATATCACTATGGTGTTGTGGTGTCATCCTGATATCACTATGGTGTTGTAGTGTCATCCTGATATCACTATGGTGTTGTGTTGTCATCCTGATATCACTATGGTGTTGTGATGTCATCCTGATATCACTATAGTGTTGTAGTGTCATCCTGATATCACTATGGTGTTGTGATGTCATCCTGATATCACTATGGTGTTGTGGTGTCATCCTGATATCACTATGGTGTTGTAGTGTCATCCTGATATCACTATGGTGTTGTAGTGTCATCCTGATATCACTATGGTGTTGTGATGTCATCCTGATATCACTATGGTGTTGTGGTGTCATCCTGATATCACTATGGTGTTGTAGTGTCATCCTGATATCACTATGGTGTTGTAGTGTCATCCTGATATCACTATGGTGTTGTATCATCCTGATATCACTATGGTGTTGTATCATCTTGATATCACTATGGTGTTGTTGTATCATCCTGATATCACTATGGTGTTGTGGTGTCATCCTGATATCACTTTGGTGTTGTTGTATCATCCTGATATCACTATGGTGTTGTGGTGTCATCCTGATATCACTATGGTGTTGTATCATCTTAATATCACTATAGTGTTGTAGTGTCATCCTGATATTACTTTGGTGTTGTGATGTCATACTGATATCACTATGGTGTTGTAGTGTCATCCTGATATCACTATGGTGTTGTAGTGTCATCCTGATATCACTATGGTGTTGTAGTGTCATCCTGATATCACTATGGTGTTGTAGTGTCATCCTGATATCACTATGGTGTTGTAGTGTCATCCTGATATCACTATGGTGTTGTTGTATCATCCTGATATCACTATGGTGTTGTAGTGTCATCCTGATATCACTATGGTGTTATAGTGTCATCCTGATATCACTATGGTGTTGTAGTGTCATCCTGATATCACTATGGTGTTGTGGTGTCATCCTGATATCACTTTGGTGTTGTTGTATCATCCTGATATCACTATGGTGTTGTAGTGTCATCCTGATATTACTATGGTGTTGTGGAATGGGAGTCCTTTAAGGGTATCTGGACCGGGCCGTAAGCCACAACGTTTCGGTTCCCAGAATACACTAAGGGTATGTCGAGAAGTTGGCCCTCAGTGTTCATACCTTGATAAGTAAGTAGATCAGGCTCGCTCTATTGGTAAGTTCATCAGTAAAATAAGCTCCTTGGCTCCTATAAGTCTCCATTAGTTGTGGTGCTGACCCCAGTGAATCTCCTCACAGGCTGTGGTCCCCTCAGAGGATGGTACTCCTGCCACAGCTGCCCTCAACTGACCAGGAAATTCCTGTCACAACTGCCTCTTATAGGGAGCTCATTAGAATAGCTCCGCCCTCTTTCCGGACCTTTCTCCTAGCTAGTGCAGTACACTAAGGAGGCAGGTGGTGTTGCTATGGTAACTCCCTGAGTGTGGATAATAAAGGTGACCCATCTCCAGCATGGCTCCTCTCTATAATACAATAAAGAACAACCAATATATTAACAAATCTATTTCAGTGCAGTACAGTATCCATTCTCTGCCGGACCTTAGGGAAACCCCCAACTCCTGTACACTACATGTAGTGCCGTCAGCTCCCTATTGTATCAGCTTAGCTTACAGAGAGCTATACCTTATAATTCACTTATCTGTAGTGAATGAGTCCTTACAGCTGTCTCTGGGGTATGCTAAGTAACCGCGCTGTCACAGATAATACACATAATGCACTACAGCGTATGGAGACCATCTTCTTACCAATACTTTATTATCAGACTGAAGCGTACTTACCCTCATCCCTAGGGGTATCATCCATACAGCGTAGGGAGCCAATCTTCTTACCAATACTTTATTATAAGACTATGGCGTACTTGCCCTCATCCCTAGAGGCATCATCCATACAGAGTAGGGAGCCCATCTTCTTACCAATACTTTATTTTAAGGCTAGAGCGTACTTACCTTCACCCCTAGAAGCATCATCCATACAGTGTATGGAGCCCATCTTCTTACCAATATTTTATTATAAGGCTAGAGTGTACTTACCCTCATCCCTAGAGGCATCATCCATACAGTGTATGGAGCCCATCTTCCTACCAATATTTTATTATAAGCCAGTAGCATACTTACCCTTATCCCTAGGGGCATCATCCATACAGCGTACGGAGCCCATCTTCTTACCAATACTTTATTATAAGGCTAGAGCGTACTTACCCTCATCCCTAGGAGCATCATCCATACAGCGTATGGAGCCCATCTTCTTACCAATATTTTATTATAAGCCTAGAGCGTACTTACCTTCACCCCTAGAAGCATCATCCATACAGTGTATGGAGCCCATCTTCTTACCAATATTTTATTATAAGGCTAGAGCGTACTTACCCTCATCCCTTGGAGATTATCCATACAGCGTAGGGAGCCCATTCTCTTACCAATATTTTATTATAAGCCTAGGGCGTACTTACCCTCACCCCTAGAAGCATCATCCATACAGTGTATGGAGCCCATCTTCTTACCAGTATTTTATTATAAGGCTGTAGCGTACTTACCCTCATCCCTAGGAGATTATCCATACAGCGTAGGGAACCCATCGTCTTACCAATACTTTATTATAAGGCAATAGCGTACTTACCCTCATCCCTAGGGTCATCATCCAAAAATAATGAAGTGGAACTTTACAGATGATGAGAACATAAGTAAGGTGATTTGAAAGAAAAAGAAAATGACTGGAGTACCCCTTTAAGAATGCATACAGATACAATCTGGAAGCCTCTGTACTTCATACTATATTATGGGTCCTTACTAACATCCTTGTATGAATTCTAGCTGAAATCCATCAGATCTCGCAGGTAGCAGAGTTTGGTTGTCACCCCCGGGGCCTCCGTGAAGTGCAGCTCCGGAGACAATTAACAAGTGACAGAACTGCCATTAATAATCATATAAATATCCCACAAATTAGCATCAGCTCCGCAGCTTCAATGTGTTCCGTCTGCTCAGCAAAACGTCCCCAGAAGCCGCGCTGCTGAAGTCCTGACAGGTTGCGAAAAAAAATAAATTTTCCCCTCGAATTACATTTTGCGCTGGGAGTCTGAAGCCTCACAGATATGATTGTAGACAAGATATGTGGTGGAGCTGCCGTCTACCCCGGCGTCTGTCACTGACCCAGATCCTGCAGCGCTGACAGTAGCCCCAACCCCCCGTCAACATCAATTCTGGTTTCCTGTAAACGTTTTCCGAGGATTCCCCTGGTGATTCGAGCCCCCGGGTTAGGATCGTCCAGCTACAGGCAGCTGCTCTAGATATATCACTTGACTTTGGTCAATGATTCCGCATCATAATTCTGGAAGCCGCCGCCGTCGCTTGACACAATGAGGTTGTGGAGAAGAATAGATTGTAAGATCTAAGATTACCTGTCCTGGTTTTATCCTCTAAACCAACAATGGTAGGGGAAAAAAGGAATGGAAGTCAGACTGTGCCATGCTCATGCCTACAGAGCTGAATTAGATCATTAAAGGGGTATTCCACTCAAACATAACTTTTGATATGTTGCTGCCCATGGTGAGACTAACAATTCCTTCCATACTTGTTATCATCTATTCAGACTCCTTCCCCTAGTTCTCAGCTGCTGCTTTCTGCTGAAGACACAAAAATCTGTTTGTGAGCTTTTCTCTCTGTCTCCTCCCCCCTCCCTTCTGAGACAGCTGATGTAAACAAGTCTCTGGCAGGCTTTATCTGCAACATTGTAACTTCTTTGTAATGCTGGTTGACAACCCACATTCTTACACTGCTATACCACCCTCAGGATATCCTTTTCTTTCACAGATGAAAGGGGAAGTGAAATATCTGAATACCCCAGCCAGTCATCGATGAGGTGGGCCCATCTTTTTGGCTATTTCCTGAACCTGGCACCATATTGAAAGCGGCCATATTAGATTAGGGGCTGCATCCAACTTCTTCAACCACCATTGTTCAAATGCTGAGCAATCGGACTTGAGCATGCTCCAGTTGGGCTCATCTCTAATGATAACGCTTGGATCCAGCATCTTCAGTTCTGTGTTCAGCACCATGGACAGCACCTCAAATAGTTGTGCGTTACGGGGAAATGTTCCCAGTTGTTGTTGCAACTTTCTGTGTTGCAAAAACATGTGAGACCTGGAGATTACCAGGCTTGGAAATCTCACTTAAGATACAAAACAATAAACCTAAAATGGCGTCTAAAAAACACGTAATACATGCAGTGCAAAGCAATCTTATCGTGCAATAGAAAAACAGCCCCAATGACCTGAATGACCTTCATTGTAAGGTTGAAAAAATTTTTTTCGGTACATTGCAGAACACCAACTGCTTGGAGGGTAGAGGGGGCTGTCACTGTAGCATCTTAGATCTTTCCAATGTTAGGGTGAGTTCACACTGTGTTTTCGAACTCTATTTTATGCAAAGAATGGAAGAAAAAAAAAAAACAGATGTATTTGTGTGCATCTATGTTAATCTGTTTTTCCATTGTCTTCCAGAATGGATCAAAAAACGGATCAAAACACATCTGTTTTTTTTTTGTTTTTTTTTAGTGTACACAAAAACATGGCTGACCACATTTTTGTGTACACTACAAAACTGGATGTTTCGATCCCCTTTTTTTAAATAATGGAATACATAATATGGAAGAACGGATCAAAATAGATGCAGACAAGCACGCAAATACATCAGTTTCTTGCATAAAACAGATTAAAAAAAAAAAAAGATTGCAATGACGCAATGTGAACCCAACCTTAGGCTGGGTTCACACTAGGTTTTTTTTTGCTCCATTTTTTTTCATCTATTTTTGCAAAAAACAGATGGAAAATTGGATGGGAAAACAGATGTATTTTTGTGCATCCGTTTTTTTTTTTCATTGACCTCGGTTAATTGACCTTAGTGTGAAGAGTATGGGGCCGGTTTGTAATGTCAGTCGCTGAGATCACAGCTGAGCGATACAGACAATCTCTGCTTGTCTTCTGGGAGTTTCATCTGGGAGGATTTACGGTGAAGCCGGTGGAACAATAACTCTTTTTCTAAGCAATCTGTTCCCACTCGAGGTATCAGTGTAATTTATGCGCCATTTCTGTTTCGGTGTCGAAAACTCGTAACAGGGAGGAGATCCATTGTGTTGAAACGCGTCGGGAGGGGGGGGGGGTTTGTGTGGAAATTGTGGATGGATGTGCACAGCTTGTCTAATAGGTATTGTATATATGAGGATGATGGTAGGGCTGGAATCAAACATGACAGGGGGGCACCTACAATTTATATGTATGGTTATCTAGAAGCTAAAACACTACTATAATACTAACCTGTAGTATCCGGTGGGGGAAAGCAAAGTTTGAAAAGGGCAGCTTACTCTGACTCCTTCCCATTTTGGATTAGCTACAGGATCTTGAATTGGTCTGATTTTTTCAGCTCCTTGACATTGGGGCCATAGCTGCCATGAAGTGAGATGAGTATCTTGCCTCAGGCAGCAGATTGCAGAATTTATAAAGGGTGGACTGTTTGATAAATAAAAATAGTAAAAACAAAAGCTTTCTAGTTTTGCCCATGGCAACCAATCAGAGCTCAGTAAGATTTGAAGTCTGAGCTGTGATTGGTTGTGGTTTACTGCTTTTATTTCTTCCCCTATTGTCTGGCATCTTCTTCTACTCATCCCCTCCCCTTGGCTCTCTCAGTCTATACTATTGGCTCCATGGACCTCATGACCTGTAAAGGATGGCTGGATGCTGATGTGAAATAAAGCCAGGACTGGAAGCTAACTAATTATTTAGTAGCTGTAACTGTATGACTGTTATATAGAGGTATACAGTACACTTTGCTGGTATTCTTATACATTGCAGATTTTATGCACAATAACTATTATATATAGGTATACAGTACACTTTGCTCATATTATTATACATTGCAGACTTTATGCATAATAACCTTATGATTTTCAGTGGCGGGGCAGCAGGGGCGTAGCTAATGTCACCAATAACACCAGCCTATAGGAAGAGAAAATATTATCACCGTACATATTACCACCATATTGTTACTGACCAAATCCTGTACACTGAGACCAATATTACCAGTATATAGGAAGGAAACATTACCGCCACACCACAACCACTACCATCACCACCATATTGTTACTGACCAAATCCAGTATACTAAATCCAATAAAACACAGTACCAGATCACAAGTAACATACATCACCACATACTAACACTACCACATACTGACTGATACCACCACCGCTGCTAATGCATAAGAGCCACTGTACACAGATCACTATCACCTCATCCAGGCAAATAGAGGCAGACCCAGCTCCACACCAGTTGTATACACCATATACATTACAGTGCAGTTGTATCAGGTGACTCACAGGGGACTTCTCCTCTGATCGGAGTTCTTCCCTTTTCATCTTCTCCATCTGCCCTGGGCCTTTATGAGAACTTTTCCGAGCCACGAATCCACAGAATCTGCCAGACAGACATATTAGGCTCCTCACTCTGGCACCATCCTCATCTCTATACACACTGCACATCTGTATTGTCTCCTTTACTCCCTCATTTAGTGGGTAGGCTGACTCTGTGACCCCCTTATAGTATATGCCCCCCTCTGTGTAGCCTCCTTATAGATGGTCCCCCTCTGTGTATCCCATATAGTATATGCCCCCCCCGTGTATTCCCTCTTAATAGATGCCCCCCCTCAGTGCAGACAGATTAAAAAAAACAAAACACATACAACTCACCTTACAACCTGCTCCCCCGTCGATCCTCGCTCCTCCTGCAGCCTCAGTCTTCCCCCCGGGCTGATGCACTCACATCTGAACTCCCTGTACGCTGGGGCTGGGACTTCCAACACAGGAAGCGAGATGTTCTCAGTACCGGAAGTCAGGGCCCCAGGTGGCACAGGGAGTTCAGATGCGCGCGCTGTCGGGGATAGGACCGGACACCCCCGGCAGCCTCACATCAGCCGGGGGGAAGACAGAGTCAGCCTCTTGTGACCGCAAGCAAAACAATGCTTGCGGTCACAAGAGGGATTGACTGGGGTGGGCCTCGGGGGCCCTGCGGGCCCCGCGGGCCGGGTCGCAGCGGCGACCGCTGCGACACCAGTAGTTACGCCACTGCGGGGCAGGGTGATGCCAATTTTGTTTTTACATCAGTGTTGGTGGAATACTATATCCTTTCAAACCTCTGTAGAATCGTCCATCTTGAAGGGGCAAGAGGGTAACTGGACTTAAAACATTGCAGATGTGTCATTCCCAGTGGAGGCAGACCACGCAAATGCTATGGGGCCCATGTGGCAGGGGGTCCCCCTGGCGAAATCTTAGCTATGCCCCATTTCCATGGCAGACCAGTGACTTCTTCATCCCAAGGTATTTGAGTGGCCATAATAGCTGATTGGCTTTCTTCCATACCCAAAACATCAGTAATATCCAAACATGAGGAATCTAAAATCCAACCTGACACAACTGATCAGGATAATGAAGCCCCATTGAGCTAATAGACAACCTTCTCTCTGTTCTCCTTCACTCTCTGCATCTTCTAGTGACATCTGGTGTCATCTCCTCGTCTCATATACAGGATCCAAATGTTGTAGCTTCAAAGAGAATCAAGATGTGACATTGCTGTCAGTCACTAATGATCCTTTCTTATCGGTTGGCATCGCATTACTGAGATGCCAGCAAACACCTGCTGATAAATTATCATTGACGTCTGGTGCCAGCTGATACCACAAGCTGGTGGGTTTTATAGCCTGACAATAGAAAAGGATGATAGTTCTCGCAAATTCTTTTCCCTCTCCCAGAAATTGCTTCCCTGTGTAGCTGTGTCCCTCTATTACAAAGTAGAATGTAATGCTACCTTCACATACAACACAGATTTGCCACTGAGATCCTTCTCTGCTGCTCTACTGCTTACACTGCACCATCTGCTGCCCAGCATGTGAAACACAATCCCTTCAGAGACGGATGAATAGGGAAGAATCAGGGAGGGGTGAAGATAAATATGAGAAAAGGGGCATGTGATGTGTCATGTTCTGTATATCAAGGGGGGGGGTATGGGATTTCAGTCAAGCAGGAGATAAACATTGGAATCATAGTCATGTGACTGTGTGTGAGACTGGGGATTGGTCAACAATGTATAGGGCTCTGCATGTTATATTGAGCAGACAGATATCTCTCAATATCCCCATATATATTGGCTTTCAATGGAAGGGGGGGGGGGAGCACAAGAGGATCAGGCAATAATCCAACTGCCTGATCTTCATCTCCTCGGACATCTGCTTATGGGAGAGTTGAGAGACCTCCGTACACATTAAATTGTCAGGGTTCCTGCAGCGTTTATCTAATGTATGGCCAACTTAAGAACTGGTAGTACTAGTGTTAATGGAAGTACTGGTAAACTGGTATTGGGAACTGGGAGAACAAACCAATAAATGGGTCAGAGAGATTGGTACACCAAACCATTGGGCACCAGCAGGGACTGGAAAACTGCCCATTGTCCAGGATTAGAACATCGAGGATGAAGACTCCAAAAGTGGCCACCCAAGGCCAATCCACCATATACACTAGGACACAATAGGCCCAGTTTTGACTTGTAGGTCAATGAATCCATGAATAATGGAGATGGGATGTGTTCAGTATGTTACCTGTTGGGTTTGTGAGTACAGCTTCATACCAGGCCCTGGCCCGGCTCATACCAGGCCCTGGCCCGGCTCTTCTCCATCTCTTCATCATGTCACACTCTGATAACCAGCATCGCTGCCGGGGTGGTGGCCTATATGTGATTATCACATTACTTACCTATAATGGCTGCTTTATTTATACAGATCATTATAGCATAATTAGAAATCTACTTATTGGTCCCCCTGGTGTATCCAGGATTTATCCAGAACATATACGGGAGCCATTTATTAGGACTATTAAACATGATTTAACCACTTCCCACCCACACACTATTGTGTCCCTATAGGGCGGCTGTAATTACACTTCTATTCTTTTAATGAGAGGATTTCTGCTAATTGCTTTCTAGTAATTTTCCCCTCATGACATTAATCTCCAGCGGCCCCAGAGGACGTGCGCCGGGCCGGAGCCGCGCCGTGTCACATACTGAGAGAATGGAGGGAAATTCTCAGCACACAATATACTGAGAAATATCTCCTATCTATCTATCTATCTCCTATCTATTATCTATCTATCTATCTCTTATCTATTTATTTATCTATCTATCTATCTATCTATCTCCTATCTATTATCTATCTATCTATCTATCTATCTATCTCCTATCTATTATCTATCTATCTCCTATCTATCTCCTATCTATCTATCTATCTATCTATCTATCTATCTATCTATCTATCTCCTATCTATCTCCTATCTATCTATCTATCTATCTATCTCCTATCTATCTATCTATCTATCTATCTATCTCCTATCTATCTATCTATCTATCTATCTATCTATCTATCTATCTATCTATCTATCTATCTCCTATCTATCTCCTATCTATCTATCTATCTATCTATCTATCTCCTATCTATCTATCTATCTATCTATCTCCTATCTATCTATCTATCTATCTATCTATCTCCTATCTATCTATCTATCTATCTATCTATCTATCTGTCTATCTATCTATCTATCTCCTATCTATCTATCTGTCTGTCTATCTATCTATCTATCTATCTCCTATCTATCTATAAAAGTATGAGGCTGCAGCACATCCAAAATAGTGAACAACTTGTGGTGTTTATTGGTAAATCATCAGCAAAAAAAATCAGCAATGCTGATGATTTACCAATAAACACCACAAGTTGTTCACTATTTTGGATGTGCTGCAGCCTCATACTTTTATTGGAAGAGGGGACGTGGATCCAGTCTCCACTGCTGGCACTCTATACACCACGCCTGGGAGTGCACTCCATTCTATTGTCTATCTATCTCCTATCTATCTATCTATCTATCTATCTATCTATCTATCTATCTATCTATCTATCAATCTATCTATCTCCTATCTATCTATCTATCTATCTATCTCCTATCTATCTATCTATCTATCTATCTATCTATCTATCTATCCCCTATCTATCTATCTATCTATCTATCTATCTATCTATCTATCTATCTATCTATCTATCTATCTCCTATCTATCTATCTATCTATCTATCTCCTATCTATCTCCTATCTATCATCTATCTATCTATCTCCTATCTATCTATCTATCTCCTATCTATCTATCTATCTATCTATCTATCTCCTATCTATCTATCTATCTATCTATCTCCTATCTATCTATCTATCTATTATCTATCTATCTCCTATCTATCATCTATCTATCTATCTATCTATCTATCTCCTATCTATCTATCTATCTCCTATCTATCTCCTATCTATCTATCTATCTATCTATCTATCTATCTATCTATCTATCTATCTATCTATCTATCTATATGTCCTTCCTATCTATGTTTTCATCTATGAATTTTATTGCAAATAAAAGGGATTTTGGGGCTGACCTCAGTTCCCCTGTGATACTGTATTGTGGTTCTTCTTCAGTAGAGATAAGATAATCTATAATAAGTTTTCCCCAATCCAAATCTATTGAATTGGCAGTCAATTTATTTAGTCTTAAAATACTAATAATAGAGCTGACTTATACAATCCTTCCGCTTTCGCAGTTTTCTGATTCCCTGGAGATGTCTGGTCTGATACTATGAGGTCTCTGAGGACCATGTCATACTAAACCTCTCTGGGGGTCCGGAAACACCAGGATAGTGGAGCGACATTATCAATATTAAACAAGTCGGCGGCCAACTCATTCCCATGCAGCCAATCGTACTGTAGATCTCTATTCTCTAGTCATCCGGCTTGTACACATGGAAATCCCAGGAAAATAACTATTTATAGAGCTGAGGAGGATCACACTTTACGCTCTGAAAATATCCATCCTGTGACTTCCAGAGCGGTTTGCCTATGGGAAGGATTATATGAATGACTAATAGGATCTGGACTGTGAATAGAAGGAGTCATCAGGTTTTTATACAAAACCTGAGAAAGTTCTACCCCTCCCCCGCCCCAATTTAGCGATCATGTACGTTATAGGATGGTGATGATGATTATTATTATTTTATTATTTTATATTATTATTATTATTATTATTATTATTATTATTATTATCATTATCATCATCATATTTTATGTTTATTATTGTTATATTTTTTGTTTATTATTTTATTATTTTATTATTATTATTTTATTATTATTATTATTATTATTATTATTATTGGTATACTTTATTCTTATTCTTATTCCTATTATTATTATATTTATTATTATTGTTATATATTATATTAGCATCCCAAATGTAGCAGAGCTGAGTGAGCGTTTAACACAATTCCTACTGATTTTACTGTAACTTGTGTATTTATTATTGAGGATTTCACTGACTGCCAGCAGGTATTCATGTATGTAAAGCATCAGTGGGACCCATGAGAAGAAAAGAAAATGTCAACTCGGGTAATTACTGAGTGCAAACAAATTCACTTGCTTATCCCAAAGCTGTGTAAATGAATTATACAGCTGTGTTATCCTTTAGCAGCGCACCGTGTGGTTGAGTTTGGTATTGCAAGTTAGAGGCTGTTGACATCACTGGGCCTAAGTAGCATTTGCTGATAGAAGATAGCCAATGTTATCACTAGGTAATTATCATAGATAACTGTGACTCCCTATGAGTGTTTTGCTGTGTATGTTATAAGTGTAGTTTTTATTAAGAGCACTTCGTGTGGTCAGTCATGGAACTGCAACCAAAAAAGTGTCAACGTGAAGCATTATCCTGGTGACAATAGATATCATGCCTGTATCATGTCTCTTACCAGATCATTGTAGTAGAACATTTTATTGGATAGGAATGGGGAAGTAGAGATGAGCGAATCTTGAGGATTTGATTACTGGTGGCTGAAGAAGTTGGCTGCAGCCCTAGAAAGTCCTGGAAAACATGGATACAGCCTATGGCTATGATAGTCTGGGCTTTATCTTGCCTGACAGCCCTGTCACAATGATGAGGGGCAACACCCCGCGACAGCTGTCTGTGGATGGATTCCTGGCTTTGTTTTTTTTCTTGTCGTATCCTTAGACTTGAGTTGGATATTGACTGAAAGGGCCACTTAATATGGTGGTCCTGGTGATCTGGAGCCACCCCTTGGCTAGGTTTCCCTGGAGGGCAATGGTGTAGCTAATGACTCCTGGGCCCTGGTGCGAGAGCTCAACTTGGGGCCCCCCCTCCTTTCACGACCAAGTGATGCTATATATATATATATATATATATATATATATATATACACATGCACACACCAAGACAGATATTACCAATAACGCCAACATATAGGAAGAGAAAATATTATCACCAGTATTATCCTGTATACTAAGACCAATAAAACACAGTACCAGATAGCAAGTAACAAATTCCACCACATACTGACTAAAACCAACGCTGCTACTAACACCACCGCTGCTACTGACTAACTCCACTGCTGCTACTGACTAATACCACCACATACTGACTAACACCACCGCTGCTACTAATACCACCACATATTGACTAACACCACCGCTGCTACTGAATAACATCCACTATACACGTATGACCGCATCCAGTCATATAGAGGTGGTTGCAGCTTCACACAGGTTCTGTACACCATGTACATCACAGTGCAGTTACATTAGGTTACTCACAGAAGGCGTCTTCTGTGATTTGGAGTTCTTCCCTTTTTATCTTCTTCTCCATCGTCTTAGGCCATCATAAGAACTTCTCCGAGCCACGGATCCACAGAATCTGCCAGACAGACATATTAGGCTCCTCATTCTGGCACCATCCTCATCTTTCTATACAATGCACATTTGTATTGGCCCCTTTATGCCCTCATTTAGTGGGTAGGCTGACTCTATGTGACCCCCTTATAGTGTATGCCCCCCCCTCTATGTATCTCCCCTTATAGATGGCCCCCTCTCCCCCTATGTTGCCCCCCTTATAGATGGCCCCTTCCCCCCTTATATATTGCCCCCCTATAGATGGCCCCCTCTCCCACCCTCCTATAGATTGTCCCCTCTCCTATAGATGGCCTCTTCCCCCCCTTATAGATGGCCCCCTCTGCTATATAGATGGCCCCTCCCCCCCTTATAGATGGCCCCCTCCTGTAGATGGTCCCCTCTCCCCCCCCCCCTTACAGATGGTCCCCTCTCCCCCCTTTATAGATGGCCTCCTCTCACCCCCCCCCTTATAACCTTATAGATGGTCCCCTCTCTCCCCCCTTTATAGATGGCCTCCTCTCACCCTCCCTTATACCCTTATAGATGGTCCCCTCTCTTGCCCCCTTTATAGATGGCCACCTCTCCCCCCCCCCCTTTATAAATGGCCTCCTCTCCCCCTCCCTGCTATAGATAGTCCCCTCTTCCCCCCCCCCCCCCCCACGATCCTCTCCTTCTTCAGCCTCCGTCTGCCCCCGGATCATGCGCTGCCGCCGTGGGACTCTTTTTGCATATTTGCTTAGAGTTGTAGCGCTCACTACTGTTGAGCTGCAGTTTTCTATCTCAGGATGCAGGTCGGTATGGAGAAATGACAAGGCAGTCACCAGTAATGGTCTCTGCCCGAGGACAATGCCGGTACCAAACAGGTCCTTGTGGAGTTTACCCCTGCACAAAAGGGATGGTATTGGACCTTACACAAAAGTGATGCTAGTTCTTTAAATGCAGAGTCAGTCATAGTGCAGGTTATGCTACACCAAACCGACCACAATGAAACACAGTAATGGGACAGTGCAAATCCATAAGTCTCAAAAATCCTTATGGAAAAGAACACTGCAGAGACACCATCACGTGTCTCGACATCAGTGAACTAGCCAGACCTTCCTCCGGGAAGGAACAACCAAGCCAAGAAATGTCTCCAATTAAGGAAACCACCCAAGCAAGGTATCCATCCACAGACAGCTGTTTTGGGGTATTTGCCCCTCATCAGTGTGGAGTAGTATTCTGGCTAGTGGGAGCAATGCTAGTAAGTGCATGCAAAAGAACGCTGCTTGACCTCAGGGAGATCAACCAAAACACTGCAGAGACACCATCACGTGTCTCGACGTCAGTGTATTCTAGAACGTTGCCCCCTGGGAAATCAAAAATACTTATGACACAAGCTGAAAGTTAATATATGTAATGTAAAGGAGAAATATTCAGTAAAAAACAGGTGTTATAGGATACATTATCGGGCAGCAGAGAGATGAATGGCAGCCTACACTGAGGTGCTGCGTAGGATGTCATTTGTGCATCAGTAACAATTAAGGGCCAGTAAATACGCAGATACCTGAGTGTAATATAAAGGATTGCTTACATGGCTCTGTGTCATATACGACACGCCAATTCATCCTAACACCTGAGAAGAAAGTCGAGGTTTTTTTTATACTGTAATGAGACAAAGACGTGAAGGTTGTGAATCATACCAGGCAATCTCTATGGGGTCGGAAGCAGACGGCAAAGGCTTTCCAAATTGTGTGTCGTATTCTCTCAGCCAACAAAAGAACCCAAGGATTTACTGTGGTGTGAAGGACTTGTTTTATATAGTAAGTGGGGCGATTGACGTAGAGCTTATCCTGCTGTCACAGAGAGTTGGAAGCTGTTCTGCATGGCGCATGGATGCCTGAGCTAAAATATCTCAGCTCCTGTCGTGAAGGACCTCTAAGATGTAAAGGCATTGAAAATTCTTATAGAATTCTATTACTCTTATATTCAGTAGGAGCTCGGACCACAGTACACCAGTAGTAATACTTAGCATAATAACAAGGGGTTGGTGTTCAAATAGAGTATGTACCTATTCAGTTGTATGTTTCTTGTACTATTGAGTCATCATACTGTTAAATACTGCTTAACAGCACACATTGAGGTATATTGCAGTGCAAATTAACCTTACAGTTGTGTCTTTGCTACATACAGTGTTTACATGTATGAAAGTAAGATGCTTTGGTCACCTGTCTCTTATGCATTGAGAGTCTTTAGTCCAGCCCCTTGTTAACCGGAAAAGGGATATGCCTAAACTAGTCAGCACCTGAATAAGGAGATAATTTTAGATTCAAAAGTGTTCAGCTTCTTAATGTTCCTTCTGAGCACAACCTGACAATGAAGTTTTTAAAGCCAAATGAGAAGATTTTGCCTCCAAGGCCCCCTGAACCTGAACCTGCCATCAAAGTCAAATCAAGTCTTGACTTAAGTGTTCAGACCCAGACTGATCAATAGAATGAGTAGGAAGAGTCCCCGATCTGTGTCAGTAAAAAAAAGACGTGCCCCATAGACTTATATTTTAAGCTTGTCTTATCACAGGACACAGAGCCAGGAGAGCAATACACTGAGCGCAGCTTCTCCCGGCTCGTTCTCACAATTGGTCAGGGTCTAAACATCTAAACCTCTGCCAGTGACTTCTCCTTCACATATATCCTTCTATTTGACATCTATTTAGAAAAAATCTGGTGACCCCAATTAGATAGTGGCCCATTTCTGTGAACGTTTTTGGGTTTGGTCTTCATTTACCGAATGTACATGTGCAGATTGAGATTTTGGTATGTTTAAACTTCCATCCTTGTCCTTGTTTCCATGGTTGATGGAAATGGGGAGGGGGGGGGGGATCTCATTGGCAGGAACTGAACACTGTATAGTCACGTCACGGGAGGATATTTTTTATGCTCGGCTAAAAGCCGATTATTAGCAGTGAGGGTTCCTGCCTGCCAATAACCGGCTCATGCAAAAGGATCCTTAGTCAGGAAGTCCTAACGGAATGAAGTGAACATGTCCTCAAATGCTCCGAAGATGACTAACCAGATGGCACACCAAAGTGGAATCTCCAGCACAGCAACTAGCTTGGGTCTGATTGGAGTCTAAGGAAGCCTTGCGTTTCCACTCTTATTCCACTGTTTATTGTTCAGGTCAGACATGATATATATATATATATATATATATATATATATATATAGCCTAGCAGAAGTCAGAGACAAATACCTGAGTAAGGTGTCTGATCTTTTTTATGTCCGGGCAGTAACCAAATATCAGAGAGGGCAGCGAGGAAGGTAACGTCTGAAGGGCAGAGGTAGGATCTATGATTAACTATGACAGAAAAAAATCCTAACCATGATCAGAAACATAAGCACAATGCAAGAAGATACAGCAATTGGGAACACTAACCTGAGGCGAGACAGTAACATTCAAGTAGGTGCCTGTGGCAGTGTCATTAGGCCACACCAGTTTCTATGACAACAGAAGTGGAGAACAGAGTTAAACTGCAATAGTATCTGAAGGTGGAAATACACCTGCAATGGTCACTGTCATATGAAACAAGTTCCAGTCATTTGTATTTCCTACTAAGATATTTCTATATGACTACATCTTGTCTCCTATGCGTCTCCCTCCTCTGCAATCTGCTATTCACTGCCTGTTGTTAGGCTCAGTCTGTCCATCTCTAGTAAGACAGAACAGAGGAGGCGAGGGTGGGGCTTTGCATCTGCTATGTGTAGGAAAGATCCCAAGAAATGTGTAGAAAATGTGTATTTGCATGTCTGTCTTCTCTAGAGAGTCCACTTTATGAGAAAAAGGTAAATCAAGACATTCCTCTCACCCGTGACCATCCATAAAGCTCTGGGCAGCTGTAAATTCTAGTGTCTGTACCTGGGCAGTTTGTAGGTTATACGGCAAACAGGGTGCATCTCAAATATGCACCCTCTACTCCCCAATTTAAATAATATAACACTATATACAGAAAAGTATTACCGATGATATTACTGCATAATGACTAATTCCACCACACCATGTCTGCTATAATTACTACTACACACCATATAAGTGATTATAATGCAGTTACATCCAGTGACTCACAATGGGTCTTCTCTCTTTTCTTTCAATTTCATCCTTAATTTTCCTCTATCTACTGTATAAACAGTAATAATGCTCCCCTTAGGTAGTGGGTAGGTAAATTGAGCAGGTAGGTCCTCCCCTTGAAGACAGTAGGTTCTCCCATTAAAAAGATTTTTTATTTTTTTTTGGTAGTTAACCACCCTGCCACTGCCCCATTAGGTAGATGGTCCCTATTAGGGATGGTCCGAACCGAGTTCGGTTCGGGTTTGTATGAACCCGAACTCTCGGTAATGATTCCCGCTGTCTGCCCGCTCCGTGGATACAGCGGGAGGACCGTCTGGAAAACTGGGATACAGCCATAGCCATAGGCTGTATCACAGTTTTCCAGGCGGTCCTCCCGCTGTATCCACCCGCTCCACGGAGTGGGCAGACAGCGGGAATCTGATGCCGAGCGTTCGGGTTCGTACGAACCCGAACCTCGGCAGTTTCGGACCATCCCTAGTCCCTATGGATAATATTTGCCAATGACTCATCCATTTTATGCAAAAAATGAAAGAAAAATGGATGCATTTGTGTGCATCCATTTTCATTTGTTCTTCTATTTACTTCCACTATTTATAAAAAGGATTAAAAAAAATCAAAACACATCTGTTTTTTGTTTTTTTTAGCGTACACAAAAATGTGCTCAACTACACTTTATAACGTAAATTAATGGGGAAACGGATGCACACAAATGCATTAGTTTTTTTTATCCTTTTTTTTATCTGTTTTTTTTTTCTTTTTTCTTTTGCTTAAAACAAATGGAAAAAACGGCCTTAGGCTACATTTACATGTCCGTAATGCAGCCTGCGACCGCAGACCGCACTACCTATGTGCATCTGTAGTGCTTCGTGCTTCACAGAGCACTACATTGCCTCTTCATTAGCATTGCGATCTGTGCCGCAAAATGCGGTCCGCATTACAGCAGGACCTATTTTTTGGCATCACGGATTGCGGCCTCGTACACACATCCGGACGTGTGAACGGGCCATTGAATAACATTGCTTGCAATTGCGAACAGAACAACAGACGTGTAAATGTAGCCTTAGGGCCCTATTACACGGGACGATTATCGTACGAAAAATCGTTATATCGTTTGAATTTAAACGATAATCGTTCTGTGTAATTGCAGAAAAATTGTTCAAATCATTGATTTAGATCTGAACCTAAAATTATCGCTAATCGTTCACAAATCGTTTGCTGTAATTCCATATCCGTTCGCTAAAGTTCCGCATTTGTTCACTAATCGATCAGTGTAATCGCACGTTGTTCATTGTTTTGCTGGGATCAGAAGGAATAAACGATCATAGTAACGATCGTAACTTAACGACCATCGTTCTGTGTAATATGGTGAACGATTTCAGGTTAACGATAAACAATCTCGTTTGCAATCGTTAATCGTTAAAAATCGCTCCCTGTAATAGGACCCTTAGACTTAAAGAAGCCAACAGGTAAGGCTGCATCTTCTAAGGTAGACACCACATCCTGAAGAGGTCCCGATAGAGAGCCTCAGACTGTCCCTACAAGAGGGCCCATGGGTGACCATACAGATAGTCCCAAGGGGGATCTTTTTCTTGGTTTATAGAAGAATAAATTACGATGGACTCTATAATACCGAGACGCATAGAAGACATGCGGAAACTTGGAGCAGAAGCTAGTTGGACAGATTGTCTTGTCATCCGGTAGACAGTAGTGTCTTATTGGAGGGAGCCATACTGAATAGCAATTCTCCAATGATGGAATTAAAGACAAAAGACGAGCCGTGCGCAGCAAGGTGGAAGAGGCATTGTTTGTTCAGAAGACGACATTTCTCACAATTCCTCATGGCGGCCGCTGACAGGTCCAACTTCACCGGTCGCATCTCTCGTAAATGTAATTACAAGATAGAACGCGTCCTTCTATCTCATCCAGGATGACAGCCTTGACAGCTCCGGGGATTAGGGAGCCACCACCGTGCCGCATTGATAGACACTAATATCTACGTATGAAGATATAACCAGGGACAATGAAAACCTTTCACGAGTCCAAACGAAAAACGCTTGTCTGCCGATACAGGAGCTGCCATTTTAACAGGGCCCCCATCTGCCAGACCATGTCGTGTGGGAGGACTCTGGATGAAGTTTGCAGTTGGAAGTAGCAGAACCATCTGCTGATCTGACAGGATCTTGGCGCTCGGATTCGCTCAATCTTGGAAAATAAAACGATACATGCAGAGGAGCTTGTCAAGTCTTGTGTGTTTATTCTTCGGTTAAAATCACAATCAACAGGATCCTCCCATGCTCTTCATCTTCTATGCTGAGTACCGCCACTGTGTATACTGTAGATATACAGTAGGTTTATAAGAAAATGACTATACATATACAAGTAGAACTGTGGCTCTCCTTCTCAACAGCTTTTGAGTTTCCAAGATGTCCAAGAGTTTCCAAATCCAAGATGTCTTGGCGCAGTCAAAAGAAAAATACAACTGTAAGATTTCATAGAGTGAGGCCATGTATTTTTTTTAAAGACAAAAACGGCCGTTGTTGGCGATTTAAAACAGCCGTTCTCACCTTAAAACAATGCACTGCGTTGAACTCTGTGGCCGTTGATCACACACTGTACTGGACGATGGCCGTTGTTCCTCTGCGGCTGCACAAATAATTGACATGTCAGTTATTTGCGGCCGCCGATCCAGGAACAACGTCCATTGTTCCCGCTCTATCCACACAATGTATGGCCATTCATTGAAAGGACTTCAACAGATAATTGTGCCCGCAATCCAAATAATATAAAATGATATGGTAATATCGGCCGCAGGAACTTGTCAAACAGTGGCCATGGTTTGTCAACGGCCGTGTCGAATAATGTCCGTTGTGTGAACATAGCCTAATAGTGTAGAAACAACCCGTAGACGGATATGGAAGCTAAACTCCATCGTCAGCTTGGCATTGCGGAGGAGACTCCTTGTGGTTTCCGCTTTTCTCGAAATGCCAAATGGAGAAAGATGCCACAAGAGGGAGAAGATGTGTCCGAGTTTGGCCCGACCCCTTCTTCGAGCATTGCAGAGGTCTGTAGTTCTATCTGTGCTGCATCAAAACGTCTGGCACGGGATCCGTCCATCTCAGATCGTGCAGTACACAGCTGCATTGGTGTCTCCATGTACTGTAGATGCAGCCTTATGGATTCTATGGAGAGGATAGCACAGCGATATCATATGGATGACAGGCCCCATTGGGCGTGTAATGAAGCAATAGCTGACAGTGCTTCTTCACAATCTCCTCTTGGGAATATCAACTATAGCCAGGAATACAGTATATACGAGATGGAAAACCAATGTCTGATACTCTAGTAGTACTGTATACTGGATGCAGTTATTTATGAGTCATCTTTGGTGCATCGCTTATCCTGTAGTCCCATCCAAATCCAGCTCCGGATGGAAGAATGAATGGATGAATCATCTAAAATATAAAATTTCATACTATTGAATGTGTTTTAGTAATAGACATTATTTGTAAGGCTTGAGTTTATAGAGGTAAAGGGGTAGTTCAATACCAACCCCATCCCCCCCCCCTCGAAAAATTGGGCCTAATCAACTGGTGCCAGAAAGTGCCAGAGATTTGCAATTTACTTCTATTGAAAAATCTCCAGTCTTCCAGTTCTTATCAGCTGCTGTATGTCCTGCAGGAAGTGACGTATTATTTCCAGTCACGGGGTATGTTCAGACTACAGAATCCGGATGGATGACCCACAGTGGATTCCGCCACTAACCCCCGCGTTCATCTCTGCGCTCATGCCATAGACTCCATTGTATAGTCAGGGGGATTCTGCCATCTGCCCTCAATATTGACATATTATCTGCCTGGTTTCCGTAGTGTGAATGCATACTAACACAGTGCTGTCTGCTGCCACCTCTGTCCATGTCAGGAACTGTCCAAAACAGCAGCAAATCCCCATAGAAAACCTCTCCTGCTCTGGACAGTTCCTGACATGGACAGAGGTGGCAGCAGAGAGCACTGTGTCAGACTGTAAAGAATACACCACTTCCTGCAGGACATAATGCAGCTGATAAATACTGGAAGATTGGAGATTTGTAAATAGAAGTAAATCTGTATAACTTTCTGACAACTATTTCGCTGGAGTTCCCCTTTAAAGTGGTTTAGGCTCTGCATCCTACCATCCTGTGCAGTAAAACAATAAACCTAAAGCCTATACACCAGGGATGGGGAACCTTCGGCCCTCCAGCTGTTGCAAAACTACAATTCCCATCATGCCTGGACAGCCAATCACGGAACTCAAAGTCATCAGATGCCGGAACGGGAACAGCAGCAAACTTCAGTTGCGGACAGTCCAGAATGCTTTAAAACTACCACAAAATTGAGGCTTCTTCAATTAGGACAAGGAGATAATGGAGTATAGATGATGGAGGAGAGGTGGGCGAGGAGACGTTACAGAAGGAGCTTCATTTCATATATTTGCAGGTTGAGTTCCGTGCTGAATTGGCATTTCGCTATGTAAATGTGATTTGGAGAGAAGCTTCTGCCTGTGACAGCGATGCTTAGGATGAAGGCTGTTCCTGCCCTGTGTGGTTCTACACGGTAAATGTCTCCAGGATTGAGGCCGTCATCAGGGTAAATAGCAGCGATGGCGATGTAATCTGCTGCACATTAGAATCTCTCCCTGAGCCCAGCTCATTTATAGGGACAGGATATTGCTTCTTTACGGTTTGCTTCATTATCTCCTTGTAAATATCAGGTTCCGGGATTTAGGTTGATCTTTAGAGATGAGCTTTAGTCCCGGTAATAAGGTTCCATGTGTAGGATCTTTATTCTTGTAATAAATTGGGGGAAGGGAAAGTGGGGGAACATTAAAGAGCAATGACCCTGAATAGAGATGAGCCAGTCACTGTGAAATGCGAAGTTCGCAAATATTCACGAATCGCATACAAATGAATTTTTATTAAAACAGGCAAAGTATAGTAGCTACAATACTGGGACTATTACAGAGTAGGGATTTTTTGAACAGCTGTTGCTGTGACAGTGTCAAAATTGGATTTTTTTTTAAATGTCAATTTTCCAATTTCTGCCATGGCCAGCAATGGATGTTGGTTGATCAGTTGGCGCAATATCAATTTCTGCCAGGACAGCAGTGGACATTGGTAAATAAGCACCCAGTGAGTTATTAAGATGGACACTGTGTTCACTATGTACACCCAGCACCCAGTGACTTCCTATAATGTACACCCAGCACCCAGTGACTTCCTATAATACACACCCAGCACCCAGTGACTTCCTATAATACACACCCAGCACCCAGTGACTTGGTATAAAACACACCCAGCACCCAGTGACTTCCTATAATGCACACCCAGCACCCAGTGACTTGGTATAAAACACACCCAGCACCCAGTGACTTCCTATAATGCACACCCAGCACCCCGTGACTTCCTATAATACACACCCAGCACCCAATGACTTCCTATAATGTACACCCAGCACCCAGTGACTTCCTATAATGCACACCCAGCACCCAGTGACTTCCTATAATGCACACCCAGCACCCAGTGACTTCCTATAATACACACCCAGCACCCAGTGACTTCCTATAATGCACACCCAGCACCCAGTGATTTTCTATAATGCACACCCAGCACCTAGTGACTTCCTATAATGTACACCCAGCACCCAGTGACTTCCTATAATACACACCCAGCACCCAGTGACTTCTTATAATGCACACCCAGCACCCAGTGACTTCCTATAATACACACCCAGCACCCAGTGACTTCCTATAATGCACACCCAGCACCCAGTGACTTCTTATAATGCACACCCTATAATGCACACACATTAGAGAATATACTGAAGGACCTTATCATGTGACAATGATGTCACCGCAGGTCCTTTACTGCACTATGGAGGAAAATGGCTTAAAGTGACACTGTCACCCCCTTTGTGCATTCTGACATCTCTACACAGGTGTAAAGGGTAAATTTAGCGTTTTTCATACCTTATTTCATATCATACGTCATGGTGTTTATTCAAGTAAAGTGTCCTTTTATCAGCTGCAGATTGTAATAAGTGGGCGTGGCCTCATGGCATTAGCGCCACTTAGCCCCGCCCACAACGGCGCCGTTGGTCCTTTCCCCTTGAGGCCCATTGGTTGGCTGTCGTAAAGGGGGTGGGGTCTAGACCTTTCGGCCAGCCTGTTCCAATGGCCGACGAGTGGGCTGCCCACTTAACACAATCTGCAGTTGATAAAAAATGACTTTTTACTTGAACAAGCACCATGACATATGATATAAAATAAGGTATGAAAAACGCTAAATTTACCCTTTACACCTGTGTAGAGATGTCAGAATGCACAAAGGGGGTGACAGTGTCACTTTAAGCTAGTGCTGCCATAGTTACAGCGAGTTGGGGGGGCCAAGCTTGGTGAACAGTCCGGGGCCCATAGTAAAGTTAATCCCCCCCCTGCCAGCACCCAGTTACTTGGTATACTGGACAATGGCTTCACTGCTCCCACAGAAAACCACCCACAATCCACCCTCCTCCTCCTCCCTGCTGCATCCTCCTCTCCACTATACACAGCTGACTGGCCGCCTCCAGGAAGCCAATCCCCTATTATAGAGGGGGGGGGGGGCTGACATCACAGTGGGGGTTGCAGCTGACTGGACAGGTGCAAAGGATTATGGATAATCCCTTGCTCCCGCCAAAAGACAGTTCTGTAAGCTAACATGTGCGGCCGCCATGTTTAGCAAATTTGCGAACTGAATCTAGCGAATTTGCGAATTGCTACGAAGCTAATTAAATGCCCGATTCGCTTTGCTCCTCTCTGACCCTGATACTGGGGCGGATTGGAGTCCAACAGAGTTATATTGTCAATGCAGTGTGGCAGGGATAGAGTTCTACTTGTTGACAAAGATATATATGAGCTGCCTGGGATATTAAGATATTAAGAATATTAAACATACACACATAGGGGGACATTTACTAAGGAGTCTGATTTGTGTGACTCTTCTAATGAGGATCGGTGGATATTTTGTTCCAATATCTTGTGACTGATTTATTATAATGTAGCACTGCCATAGTGACTGCATCGAAGTAAAAAGTTGCAGAAAAAGTGTGTACTTGTACACGTGGGGGGAGATTTTACAACCATGGTGTAAAGTAGAATTGTCTTAGTTGCCCCTAGCAACCAATCAGATTCCTTCTTTCATTTTCCAAAGAGTCTGTGAGGAATGAAAGGTGGAATCTGATTGGTTGCTAGGGGCAACTGAGCCAGTTCCACTTTACTCCAGTTTTAAAAATCTCCCCCCATGGTGTTTTTCTCTCCTTTCTGGTGTTTTTGAGGCTTTGTGGCTGTTTTTCCAGAACGCAGCATGCTGAGGGGCTGGCGTTTTTTTCTCCCATAGACTTCAATGGGATTGTCTTGATTGTCTCAAAAACACCATTGCTGTGCATATACTGTAGCTTTTTTTTTCTGGTGTTTTTGTCACCTTTTGTGGTCTAGCAGCCAGTACATGTGACGGCAGAGGAAAAAAAAAAGTTCACCACACAAAAATGCATAAACCACAAAAAAGATCATTCACACATAAAGTCAAAAACACCAGCACCAGTGACTTGGTATAATGTACACCCAGCACCCAGTGACGTGGTATAATACACACTCAGCTCTCAGTGACTTCCTATAATACACACCCAGCACCCAATGACTTCCTATAATGTACACCCAGCACCCAGTGACTTCCTATAATGCACACCCAGCACCCAGTGACTTCCTATAATGCACACCCAGCACCCAGTGACTTCCTATAATGTACACCCAGCACCCAGTGACTTCCTATAATGCACACCCAGCACCCAGTGACTTCCTATAATGTACACCCAGCACCCAGTGACTTCCTATACTGCACACCCAGCACCCAGTGACTTCCTATAATACACACCCAGCACCCAGTGACTTCCTATAATACACACCCAGCACCCAGTGACTTCCTATAATGTACACCCAGCACCCAGTGACTTCCTATAATACACACCCAGCACCCAGTGACTTCCTATAATGTACACCCAGCACCCAGTGACTTCCTATAATGTACACCCGGCACCCAGTGACTTCCTATAATGTACACCCGGCACCCAGTGACTTCCTATAATACACACCCGGCACCCAGTGACTTGGTATAATACACACCCGGCACCCAGTGACTTGGTATAATACACACCCAGCACCCAGTGACCTCCTATAATGCACACCCAGCACCCAGTGACGTGGTATAATACACACTCAGCTCTCAGTGACTTCCTATAATACACACCCAGCACCCAGTGACTTCCTATAATGCACACCCAGCACCCAGTGACTTCCTATAATGTACACCCAGCACCCAGTGACTTCCTATAATGCACACCCAGCACCCAGTGACTTCCTATAATACACACCCAGCACCCAGTGACTTCCTATAATGTACACCCGGCACCCAGTGACTTCCTATAATGTACACCCGGCACCCAGTGACTTCCTATAATACACACCCGGCACCCAGTGACTTGGTATAATACACACCCGGCACCCAGTGACTTGGTATAATACACACCTAGCACCCAGTGACTTGGTATAATACACACCCAGCACCCAGTGACCTCCTATAATGCACACCCAGCACCCAGTGACGTGGTATAATACACACTCAGCTCTCAGTGACTTCCTATAATACACACCCAGCACCCAGTGACTTCCTATAATGCACACCCAGCACCCAGTGACTTCCTATAATACACACCCAGCACCCAGTGACTTCCTATAATGTACACCCAGCACCCAGTGACTTCCTATAATGCACACCCAGCACCCAGTGACTTCCTATAATACACACCCAGCACCCAGTGACTTCCTATAATGTACACCCAGCACCCAGTGACTTCCTATAATGTACACCCAGCACCCAGTGACTTCCTATAATGTACACCCAGCACCCAGTGACTTCCTATAATGTACACCCAGCACCCAGTGACTTCCTATAATGTACACCCAGCACCCAGTGACTTCCTATAATGTACACCCAGCACCCAGTGACTTCCTATAATGCACACCCAGCACCCAGTGACTTCCTATAATGTACACCCAGCACCCAGTGACTTCCTATAATGTACACCCGGCACCCAGTGACTTCCTATAATACACACCCGGCACCCAGTGATTTGGTATAATACACACCCAGCACCCAGTGACTTGGTATAATACACACCCAGCACCCAGTGACTTCCTATAATACACACCCAGCACCCAGTGACTTCCTATAATACACACCCAGCACCCAGTGACTTCTTATAATGCAAACAACCTGGTGAGTGCGGCATCAGAAAAAAGCGGCACCAGAAGCTAAGGGGCAGCACAGACTGCAGAATGAGCGCAACCAGAGCAGATGACAGGCAAAAATATTTGGTTAGAGACACTATTAGGAAGGAACATTACACATCACTGTACAGGGTAGGAAAATGGCAATAAATGTAATCAATTTCCTCCGTAATCTAACAGAGATGGTAACAGAATAAAGCTTAATGCACCAGAACTAAGCACAGTACATAAATCCAAGCAGTACATTGCAAAGTCAGATTAACCCCACCATACAAGTCTGAACTCCATTACCCTCCACGTCCCACAGTGACCTAAATGATAGAAGTACTGTATGATGGGAATTGTTTTTTCATCAAGCTCTGGACCATGCGACTCGAACTACAGAACCGATTAGACAAAATCAGAGGAAGAATTAAAGGGAACCCGTCACCATGAGAGTGCTACCTAAGCTATCGGCATCATGTTATAGAGCAGAAGGAGCTGAGCGGAATGATATGTGTCTTTATGGGAAAATAATCAGTATAACTTGTAATTTATTGATTGAAATCTCTGATGTTTCCATGCTAAAGAGTCCAGTCCATTGTGTGACTCCGCCCACTGGACTCCAATAAGCTGGGATTTCAATCAACAAGTTTCAAGTTATACTGAATCTTTTCCTATAAAGATATATATCAATCTGCTCAGCTCTTTCTGCTCTATAACATGATGGTAATAGATTAGATAGCATTGTTTTGGTGATAGGTTCCCTTGAACTATAACACTTTTTTTTCTATACTATAATTATAACCTTTCTACTTTGTCCAGTCCAAATTGACTAATCGGGGAAGTAATCCCAACAGTGTGGCCTGAAGCAGCTGTCCGGAGACCTTTGGCCTCCAATGTATCTCCCTAATTTGCTGCTGCTCTGGGCAGTTCCTGACATGGACAGAGGTGGCACTGGGTCACACTGGAAAGAATACACCACTTCCTGCAGGACATACAGCAGCTGATAAGTACTGGAAGACTGGAGATTTTTAAATAGTAATTAATTTACAAATTCGTGTAACATTCTGACACCACTTGATTAGATTTTTCCCCTCTCCGGAGTACCCCTTTAAATCTGTATCAAGCACTGCGGCAAACAGAATGCCAACAGTAGCATAGAGCAGAGCCCCAGGAGTGCCGCGCTGACTCCAAACTGCTGATGTACACCTGGCTCTGCTGTATACCTAAGGCCATAGCGGGAATGGATCCTCACAAGGGTACATACAAGTGCCAACTGAGATCAGCTGGAGCTTCTCCGGCCCCCTCCCTCCTCGGCTGTGCAGGGAATTGCTTTGTCCTAGCGTCTATCCTCCAGTTTAATCAACATATGTCTGGCTGCTATTTAAACAGCGGTGGCATCTGCACTGGAAGAAAACAATTAAGGACAAAACACCTGGGGAGACCCCTTCCCCCCCTCCCCATCAACCTGGAAGACCTCCCCGGCCCCTGTGATAATCAGGAGGTGGCAGATGCCTCTGCCCAAGCCCCCAGCTTTATTACCCATCCTCTAATAATGGCAGAATCCCACATCCAGCTCTAATTGTCTTACTAATTCTATATAGAAAACTTCCCACAATGCAACAGGTCTCCGACACTTTCCGTCTCCTGAGAGATGAGATCACTTCAATTTAGCCGGAGAAAAGAGATAAAAAATGAGCGAGGGGCTCTGCTCGGAGGTGGGGGTGGGGGGGATTTCTGTATAGCGGGAGAGAGCAAGGAGCAGAGAACGGTTCCCACACAGTCGGGGGTCGGAGTTCAGTGTCTGGCAGGGAACAAGGAATGAATACAACACTGGTTGGAATGAGGTTCATAGTGGTGCCAAATTGCCATAGACATAAAGGAGGTTTCCATAACATGGAGGATGTGTTATATACTTTGTTATATGGGCATGTTATGCAGTCAGTATACAGTATGGACTGATGGCATTATACACTGTGAAGGTTGCTGCCACCTAGTGAGTATATTGCGTTAGGACCAAGAGCAAGTGAGTTGTACATGTACTATATACTGGGTGAGAAGCCTTTTGGCCCAGTTTTAAACCCCTCTCCTATCCCACAGAGGAGGACATCTGGCTTCTTCCCCTTAGCTTAGGCCTCAAGGCCCTCCTGGGCTCGCATGAAGCCGTAGACCCAGTTCCAGATTTACCTAGATTTAGATATTCTCCTAATATGCGGGAGAATGGGATCCATGCAGAACCACACCCCCTACAACTGCTGATTGCACAGCAAGGATAAATAACTACCAATCAGCAGCTGGTGGGTGGAGTTTACTGGTGCCCATAAATATCCTGGACTACTGAGCACACACGTAATGGAGAGGACTACTTATTGTCCATGTTATTCAGGAAGAGATCTCTAAATCAGCTGCCCAGAACAATGTAAGTGATACATCATTCTGATCAGCTTCTCCGTCACTACTTTATGTTACCCTTAGATAGGACAGTATAATCCTACTGACAGAGTCTCTTTAACCCCTTCAAGACCTAAAAGACCAGGCTCATTTTTCAAAATCTGACCTGTCTCACTTTATGCTCTTATAGCTCAGTGATGTTTTAACGTATGCTAGCGATTCTGAGATAGTTTTTTCGTCACATATGGCATTTTATATTAGTGGCAAAATTTGGTCACTACTTTGTGTGTTTTTTGTGAAAAACATCAAAATATCATGAAAAATTGCAAAAATTAGCATTTTATGAACTTTGAAATTCTCTGCTTCTAAAAAAAAAAGGTTGTATTACATAAATTATTTACTAAGTCACATTACCAATATGTCCTCTTTATTCTGGCTTCATTTCATAAACATATTTTACTTTTTTAGGGTGTTACGGGGCTTAGAAATTTATCAGCAAATTACCACAAGTTTCCAAAACTGATTTTTTTAGGGACCAGTTCTTTTCTTAAGTTGATTTAGGAGGCTTGTATACTGGAAACCCCCATAAGTGACCCCATTTTGGAAACTACACACCTTAAAGAATTAATCTAGGGGTATAATGAGCATTTTAACCCTACAGGGGCTGGAGGAAAGTATTCACCATTAGGCTGTAAAAAAAAATGAAAAATTACAATTTTCCAATAATATATACGTTTAGATTAAAGTTTCTCATTTTCAAAAGGAACATGAGAGAAAACGCACCCCAAAATTTGTAACGCAGGTTCTCTTGAGTACTACGGTACCCCATATGTGGGCGTAAACCACTGTATGGGCACACAGCGGGGCTCAGAAGGAAGGGAGCGCCAATTAGCTTTTCCATTGCAGATTTTGCTGAAGAAGTTTCCGAGCGCCAGGTGCATTTGCAGTGCCCCTGTAGTGTCAGCAGAGAGAAAAACCCCCATAAGTCACCCCATTTTGGAAAGTACACCCCTCAAAGAATTCATCTTGGGGTAGGATGAGCATTTTGACCCCACAGGTGTTAGAGGAAAGTATTCAAAATTAGACAGTAAAAATGAAAAACTCGAATTTTTCCAATAATATGTTCCTTTAGTTTGAATTTTCTCCATTTCACGAGGAACAGGAGAGAAAATTCACCCCAAAATCTGTAACGCAGGTTCTCCTGAGTAGAACGGTACCTCATATGTGGGCATAAACCATTGTATGGGCACACAGCAGGGCTCAGAACGGAAGGAGCGCCAATTAGATTTTTCAATGCAGATTTTGCTGAAGAAGTTTCTGAGCGCCAGGTGCGTTTGCAGAGCCCCTGTAGTGTCAGCGGAGTAAAATCTCGCCAATAGTCACCCCATTTTGGAAAGTACACCCCTCAAATAATTCATTTTGGGGTGTGGTGAGCATTTTGACCCCACAGTTATTAGAGGAAAGTATTCAAAAGTAGACAGTAAAAATGAAAAACTCAAATTTTTCCAATAATTTGTTCCTTTAGTTTGAAATTTCTCAATTTCACCAGGAACAGGAGAGAAAAATCACCCCAAAATCTGTATCGCAGGTTCTCCTGAGTAGAACGGTACCGCATATGTGGGTATAAACCACTGTATGGGCACACAGCCGGGCTCAGAAGGGAAGGAGCGCCAATTAGCATTTTCCGTGCAGATTTTTCTGAAGAAGTTTCTGAGCGCCAGGTGCATTTGCAGAGCCCCTGTAGTGTCTACAGAATAGACCCCCCCCCAAAAGTCACCCCATTTTGGAAAGTACACCCCTCAAAGAATTCATCTTGGGGTAGGATGAGCATTTTGGCCCCACAGGTATTAGAGGAAAGTATTCAAAATTGGCCAGTAAAAATGAAAAACTTGAATTTTTCCAATAATATGTTGGTTTAGTTTGAAATTTCTAAATTCCACAAGGAACATGAGAGAAAACGTACCCCAAAATCTGTAACGCAGGTTCTCCCGAGTACAACGGTACCCCATATGTGGGCATAAACCACTGTATGGGCACACAGCAGGGCTCAGAAGGGAAGGAGTGCCAATTTGCTGGAGCAAAACAGTAGCTAGTAATGGTTATTAGAATAACGCAGTTACTAAAATAAAATAAAAAAAATTAGATTACAGGTAATGTGGGGTGGTTCCGGGTAATTTGGAGGTGGTTACGGGCAGTCTGGGGTGGTTATGGGCAGTCTGAGGTGGTTACGGGTAATCTGGGGTGGTTACGGGTAATCTGGGGTGGTTACGGGTAATCTGGGGTGGATACCGTCAACATGGGGAGGTCACGGATAACCTGCTGTGGTTACGGCAACCTGGGGTGGTTACAGGCAACCTGGGGTGGTTACAGGCAACCTGGGGTGGTTACAGGCAACCTGGGGTAAATACGGACAACCTGCTGTGGTTACGGACAACCTGCTGTGGTTACAGACAATCTAGGGTGGTTACAGGCAACCTGCTGTGGTTACGGGCAACGTGGGGTGGTTACAGACAGTCTGGGGTGGTTACAGACAATCTGGGGTGGTTACAGACAATCTGGGGTGGTTACGGACAATCTGGGGTGGTTACGGACAATCTGGGGTGGTTACGGACAATCTGGGGTGGTTACAGGCAACCTGCTGTGGTTACGGATAAACTGAAGTGCTAATAGGTAATCTGAGGTGGGTACCTGTAATCTGGCGTGGTTGCGGGCAATCTGGAGGGGGTCACTGGCAATTTGGGGTGGTTAGAGGCAAGGTGCGGTGGTCAGAGGCAAGGTGCGGTGGTCAGAGGCAAGGTGCGGTGGTCAGAGGCAAGGTGCGGTGGTCAGAGGCAAGGTGCGGTGGTCAGAGGCAAGGTGCGGTGGTCAGAGGCAAGGTGCGGTGGTCAGAGGCAAGGTGCGGTGGTCAGAGGCAAGGTGCGGTGGTCAGTGGCGACGTGCGGTGGTCAGAGGCGACGTGCGGTGGTCAGAGGCGACGTGCGGTGGTCAGAGGCAAGGTGCGGTGGTCAGAGGCAACCTGCGGTGGTTGCGTGCAATCTGGGGGGTTACATGTAATCTGGCATGATTACGGGCAACCTGGGGTGGTTATGCGCAACCTGCGGTGGTTACGGGCAACCTGGAGGGGTTACAGACAATCTAGAATTGTTACGGATAGACTGAAGTGCTTATAGGTAATCTGGGGTGGGTACATGTAATTTGGGGTGGTTACAGGCAATCTGGGGTGATTACGGACAATCTGGAGGGGGTCACTGGCAACGTGCGGTGGTTACGGGCAGTGTGCGGTGGTTACGGTCAACGTGCGGTGGTTGCGGTCAACGTGCGGTGGTTACGGGTAATCTGGGGGGTTACGTGCAATCTGACGTGATTACGGACAACCTGGGGTGGTTACGGGCTAGCTGCGGTAGTTACGGGTAATCTGGGGGGGGGGGGGGTAGGGGTAATTTGGGAGTAAACTGCAATTATTACTATAATAGAAAGTGTGTGTTTTATTTTTTTGTATGTTTGTCACTTTTTGTACTTTTCACATTCTTTTTCACTGTATTACTATGATTACTGTGATATTTTCTATCACAGTAATCATAGTTTAGTGACAGAGACCAAATTGGTCTCTGTCACTTTAAATTTTCAGAGCTGGCTGGTTGTGGAGCGCATGCGCACTTCATAACCAGCCAGGACACCGAGGAGGAAGGAGCTCCAGGATCAGGTGAGTATATGGGGTAGGGGAGGGTGACTCGGGGACGGGGGTGACTGGGGGGGTGGGGGGCGACTGGGGGGGTGGGGGGACATCACTTTTTATCCCCTGTCACCAATCATTCATGGTGACAGGGGATAAAATGTTCCGGCGGCACATGGCACAAGCGATCAGCGGTATATAGTATATACCGCTGATCGCTTGTACCGGGACCCCACAGGGGGGGTCCCCGATGACTGCCCATGCTCTCCGCTACCTCCGGTGGCGGAGAGCATGGGGTTTTCATTCATTTTTACAAAGAGATCACTGTGAACAGACATTAGTCTGTTCACAGTGATCGCGGCGGCCATCTTGGATCTGATGGCCGCCGCGGGGAGGGGGGGTTAGATACCGGGGCACTAGGGGGGCTGGTCTGGGGTCTGATTTTAACTATTTCATCTCCCCCCACCGTGGATTCACGGTGGGGGGAGATGAAATATAGCGGCGGCACCGGCCCATTAGTGACCGCCGTTTCTGCGGTCACTAAGGGGTTAATGGGGGTCAGCTGCGGGATCGCAGCTGATTCTCATTATCTCCGGTGCCTCACTCAGATGAGAGCGGGATCGCTGTCCCTGCAGCGATCCCGTTCTCATCACAAACCCCCGTCAAAGCAGGAACGTATATGTACATTCCTACTGCACGGGGCATGTGCAATAGGAATGTATATATACAGATGGCTGACGTGAAGGGGTTAAGGGCCTGCACTCTGCAGTTTTGGGTATAGCAGAGTACCAGAGGTGGCAGCAGAGAGCACTGTGTCAGACTGGAAAGAATACACCACTTCCTGCAGGACATACAGCAGCTGATAAGTACTGGAAGACTTGAGATTTTTAAATAGAAGTAAATTACAAATCTATCTAACGTTCTGAAACCAGTTGATTTGAAAGAAAAAGATTGACAATAAGTAGTCCTCTCCATTATGTGCATGAGCTCAGTAGTCCTGGATATTCATGAGAAGTAGAAAACTCTGCCCCCAGCTGCTAATTGGCAGTTATCTATCCATGCTGTGTATAGGCAGTTAACTGTCAATCAGCAGCTGGAGGGCGGGGTGTGGCAGGAATCTTATTCTCTTGCATATTAGGAGAACGGCTGAACCGAATGATGTAAGTACACCGATCTGTTGCGCATTTCTGTCACTAGTTTATGGTGGAATAAACCAAGTGACAGATTCCTTTTGATGATTCTAAAAAAAATTTGTACTACATCCCCCCAAGTGCTGGTGAATATGGACCGTTCCCCCTGCTGATCTGTGGTGGAAAGTAAATGATCTCCCTCCTATAATGTAAGGAAGCTTTTCCAGTAATCCCAAGTCTCTAATGGCGTTTCTCTAAGCTGCAGGGGACGGGGGATTAACATTCCTCCGACCCTTAGTTATCAATTTCCTAGATAGAAAAAAAAAATCTAGTTACCGTACAGTGGAATAGCAGCCATTGCTGGCCAGTATCTATGCAGCTTGTGTACTGAATTGCCATGTGGGAGAGTAAATCTCTAATATTCATCCTCATAGAGGACAGACTGTAATGGGAGCTGAATGGGATTTTTTTGAGAATAGAAAACAGTATTGCTAGTTCACCAAAAACATTTTCTTTTAAATTAACTGCTCCCATTAAGTGCCAGAAATTTGTAATTTACTTCTATTAAAAAATCTCCAGTCTTCCAGTACTTATCAATCACTGTATGTCCTGCAGGAAGTGATGTATTCTTTCCAGCCTGGAGAGCAGGAGAGGTTTTCTATGGGAATTTGCTCCTGCTCTGTAAATGTACCTGACAAGGACAGAGGTGGCAGCAGAGAGCACTCTGTCAGAATGAAAAGAATATACCACTTCCTGCAGGACATACAGCAGCTGATAAGTACTGGAAGACTGGAGATTTTTTTATATAGAAGTAAATTACAAATTTATGTAACTTTCTGACACCATTTGATAAAAAAAAAAATGCTGTTGTGGAAGCAGGTGTAGATTTGCTGGAGGCAGGTGTGCCTCTTAGTGAATTCGACCAGGGAAAAGGGGGCGGGGCCTCAGTTAAGACTGGCGTAGGAGTACGTCTGTCTTTATATCTCCCCACCTATGAGTGAAACCACCTGTAAACCAGCCTTGAGCTACTCCTCCGCCATTGCCAAGTGTTTCCTCTAAGCCCTCTGTAGTACATACTGTATGCTGTGTTGCGGTATCTGTATTCCAACCTCATATTGTTGTATAGTTGAGGAAAACCTTCATAAGGGTGTGATCACACCTACAGGATCTGCAGCAGATCTGCAGCAGATCCGCAGCAGATTTGATGGTGCAGATTTGATGCTGCGTTCAGTTATTTAAATGGAATCTGCTGCGGATCAGCAGCAGAAAATACGCTGCAGATTTGGTAAGTGTTAACGTACCCTTAAACTGTTTTTGGGTATCATGGTTTTGCTACATTGTGTATGGTACACATATAAGGTAGAAAGATGCTTTGGTCACATGTTTCTCTTAATCAATGAGAGTTTAGCCCCTTGTTAACCTGGGAAGGAGTGGACCTAAAACCAAAACCAGTGTGGACCTGGCTTTGGCTAGAGCACAAATCTGCTAGCTAGGCTGATGCCAGCCAGATCAGTCCGTCAGCTAATAAGCTATGTTTACGCCAGTATTTAGTGTACGGTATTAGTACAGCATAGACGGGGAAAGACAACAATGAAGGGATAGTTTGAGAACCAAAACAGTTTTACCTCAACTGGACAGTGAAGTTTCCAGTCTGTAAAGGTCAATGCAAACTGGAAGATTTTGCCTCCTGAATCTGCTGCTTTCCTAGTCAAATGTTCCTGAAGGGCTAGAACAATAGACAACCTACAAACAGGGAGACCTCAGAGTCTCTGTACTTGTAAGTAGGAATAGCTATAGGCAACATGTCCCAAAGCTGTCACAGCTGTCACTTGCAAGTCACTACCGCCAGTCCACGCTGCTAGGATATAATCAATTTTCTACAACCTTCTTCTAGTCCAGGGTTGGACAAACATCTGCTCAAGGGCCCCCTGGCATCTACCAACCTCTTAGTAGACCTGTGGACATAAATGGTGCTGACCACCTTCCACGTTGGTGATCGGTGTCCTCCAGGTATCATGTGACGGATCCACACTCTTATGTGGATTTTTGCACAAGGAACTGTTTAGTAAAGTTTACAGTTGTCTCACAGAATCCTAGTGTCAGCACTTTGTATCACCGAATCAGCTCATTGACTAAGAGCTCGGGAGTACTCTAGGGACATTAGGCTCGCTAGCAACGACAACCTGCCTCGTGACACATCCAAGGCACTACTGCACCCGACTAGCCTTACCCAACCCCCCCCCCATGTGCTACCCATCCATCACCACATATTAGTAAAGTACATCCATACTCGCTGCTGTAACATCACATTATCAGAGCCATCTTACCCTCCTCGGAATAATTCCTGCAGCAATCGATGACATCTAAACGGATCAAGTGTCTTTATCTCCCTCTAGCAATATTTCATCTCCCTTTAAATGCCATCAGGTTTCTTATTACCTGGTCTTTCCGTAAGTCCTCAATTACAAGGATGATTGGCATCGGCTCCAAACCAACAGTGGGCTAGGGCCGTCAGGGGAAATATTGCAGTAATGCGGCATCAGGTAGGAGGTGAGGCTGGTATTAGGAGGTTATTTTATTGTCGCTTTCGGTGCTTTTTAGTTTTCCATTAAGAATCCTAACATTTATTTGATACCTCATTGCCATATTTTTTTTCATTATTTCGGAGCGACAAATTGAAAATAAGGATTATCGACGCCCCGGTAGAGCTGGCTCCGCTCTTGTCGGGAAGCTTATAAAAGTGTTTTATGCTATCGTTTTCCGATGCAAACTCCTTGTTCTATGCAGATTTCCAATGACTTCAGCACATTATAAACAGTCGAGCTAAAGCCCATCCAGCCCGCTAGTAAAAGCCTGGTTTATTATTTATGCGGACGCCCTGGTTTCCTATTTATTTTCCCTGCAAAACAAAAGAGATCGGAAAGCAGCAGCTAGAAACCCACAGCACAGCGTCTGGGCGGAGGAGCAGGGATTTCAGGGATATTCATTGAGCCTACTGACTAGTGTCCAGGGTTGGTGGGGTTACTGATGCCCCTCTCCCAGGCTTATACTAGTGTCAGGGGTGGGGGCTGGGGATGGCATGTGCAAGGGTTGGTGCCAAGAAGCATCTTTGCCATGGACAGGGTAAAGTGCACATAGGCTTCTTATAAAAGACTCAGAACGGCAAATCGGTCTAGTTATGTATTGCCGAGATCTAATTCTATTATTACAGCACGCATGGCAGATTTTCTACTCATAAAGAAAGTGGTAATGGGGGCCATATTGATTTTCGCCTCGCTAAACTAGAACATATGGTTGACAGACAAGGACTCAATGACTTGGCTCAAATACTGCATCTTCTTCAGTGTATCTTCAGTGTCAGGATATATACGGTATGTTTTATGTACATAAGATAGTTCTGATAGTACTATTCAGTTTGGCTAGATTCTGTATTGCTCATATTCCTTTCTCTGATGTTTGCCTGTGAAGCTGCAGGGTCAGAAATTAGTGGATGTTGCCTGCTTGGAAAGCTGCAGGGTGAGAGTTTAGTGGATGCTCCTTGCTTGTAAAGCTGCAAGTTCAGAGTTTAGTCAATGTTCACTGCTTGCAAAGCTGCAGGTTCAGAGGTAGTGTATGTTCCCTGCTTGTGAAGCTGCAGGTTTAGAGTTTAGTGGTTTCCTGATTGGGAAGCTTCAAGTTCAGAATTTAGTGGATGTTCCCTGCATGTAACGCTGCTGGTTCAGAGTATGGTGCATGTTCCGTGCTTGTGAAGCTGCAGGTTCAGAGTTTAGTGGATGTTCCCTGCTTGTGAAGCTGCAGGTTCAGAGTTTAGTGGATGTTCCCTGCTTATGGAGCTGCAGGTTCAGAGCTTAGTGGATGTTCCCAGCTTATAAAACTGCAGGTTCAAAGTTTAGTGGATGTTCCCTGATTGTGAAGTTGCAAGTTCAGAGTTTAGTGGATGTTTCCTACTTTTAAAGCTGCAGGGTCAGTGTTTAGTGGATGTTCCCTGCTTGAGAAGCTGCAGGGTCAGTGTTTAGTGGATGTTCCCTGCTTGGGAAGCTGCAGGTTCAGAAATAAGTGGATGTTCCCTGATTGTGAAGTTGCAAATTCACAATTTAGCGAATGTTCCCTCCTTGTGAAGCTGTAGGTTCAGAGCTTGGTGGATGTTCCTTACTTGTGAAGCTGCAGGTTCAGAGTTTAGTGGATGTTCCCTGCTTGTGGAGCTGCAGGTTCAGAGTTTAGTGGATGTTCCCTGCTTGTGGAGCTGCAGGTTCAGAGTTTAGTGGATGTTCCCTGCTTGTGGAGCTGCAGGTTCAGAGTTTAGTGGATGTTCCCTGCATATGAAACAGCAGGTTCAGAGTTTTGCGGATGTTTCTTGCTTATGGAGATGCGTAGGAGATCAGTGGATGTTCTCTGTTTGGGTTCTCTGTGTGTTATGTACATGTTTTATACCCCAACTTTCTACATGGTCTAATGTGTCAAGGCCAAGTTGCTATTGGTCCTAGATGCTTCCACTTTCTACTTTAAAATAACACCATTTGGCTTGTAGCAAGGTGGCATCCTGTAACTATGTCATATTTGCAGTCAATAAGCTTTCCGTATAACCCATACTTCTACCAATGCTTGTTTCCGGAGATTACATGGTGCCCCTTGGTTTATGCTCCTGTTTGCAATCAACGTGTCTGAAACACCTGACCTCAGCAATGTCCTCATATATCAATTCACATAGCTGTTATAAGATATACATTGTCAGGTATTTATTGATATGGATCATAACTTGGGCATCTAATATGATTGAACCCAATAGATTGCTGTTGTTGGCTCTCACAAGACGGGGAATAGAGAAATAACACTACAAATAAAACGTAGCAGGATACAGTAAATTTTCGTTCAGGCCAAACAATGGATGAATAGGGAATTTTACAGCTAGATCTTTGCAGTAAAATTGTACAAGAGAAAGAATCCAGAGCAGCGGATTATGGTATAATAGAAGTGCCGAGAATTTCCCTGTAATGTCATGCAGAACACTTAGGAGCATTTTGCTGGATGATGAATGAGTCATTAGATATAAGCACGAAACATCTCAGCCGTATTGACGAGAAACAAGCAGGCAGATTGCAAGAAGTTTCTACATTTACATGTGATATTTAAAATGGGAAATAAAAATGGATGTATGAAAGTGGATATGGTCATAGGTGAAGGGTGGCTGCTCAATGGCACGGATGATGGATTCTTTCATCAATGGGATTTATACTTCTCCCATCTTTTAGAAGTATCGGGTGAAACAACTTGACATGGATACGGCTGAATGTGCTGATGTGGCACATGAGGAGATATAGCACATATGTTTTATAGAAACATAGAAGATTGTCGGCAGAAAAGGCCCCCCTGGTCCATCTAGTCTGCCCTTTAGATCCTTCAAGGGGAACTATCAGCAGGTTAGATGAATATACCCAGCTGATATGTCCCTATTGCACAGGAGACGCCAAGGAAGAAGGTATGTTTGTTACCTTCCTCCTCGGTGCCATTCTGGTGTAGTTAGTAGTTTGGTCCACAGTCCGGTAAGACCGTTAGGGGTACTGAGTCACCCGTTAAGAGCATTGCCCGCCCCCATGGCACCAATCCGGCCCAGCCCTGGACAGCCCGCTCCATTCACTATAATTAGAGAGGAGCGAGCCGGCTGGGGACGGGCTGGGTCAGCCCTATGGGGGCAGGCAGTGCTTCTTATCACTTACAATCCATTACAAACATATAAAAAAGGATATGACACAGAACAGATCTTTGTGGAGACAACTTGTAACCAGTCTCTGCTCGGAATACACAACATTACCAACACCCCTCTCTATTAGGTCTTTATAGAGAACTGTTTAGATAGGCGATATCCACAGCACCTTCATCCTGCAAATCTATAAGATAAGTCTGACATGATCTGCCCGCAGTAAAGCCATACTGATTTAGATCCACCATGAAGGATCTAATAGTACTATTCAGTCTGGCTGACTACTGAATTGATTATTTTGTTTGTGAACTTTTCTTAAAGTTTTTGCTTATGGAGCTGCAGGTTTAGAGTTCACTGGGTGTTCCTTGCTTATGGAGCTGCAGGTTTAGAGCTCAGTAGGTGTTCCTTGCATATAGAACTGCAGGTTTAGAGTTCACTGGGTGTTCCTGCTTGTGGAGCTGCAGGTTTAGAGCTCAGTGAGTGTTCCTTGCTTATGGAGTTGCAGGTTTAGAGCTCAGTGAGTGTTCCTTGCTTATGGATCTGCAGGTTTAGAGCTCAGTGAGTGTTCCTTGCTTATGGCGCTTCAGGTTTAGAGCTCAGTGGGTTTTCCTTGCTTATGGAGCTATGGAGCTGCAGATTTAGAGTTCAGTGGATAATTTTTCCTTATGTTTTATGTTCTTAAGAAAGTTCTGTTGGACTGTTTAGTTTGGCTGATTACTGTATTGTCTGTAGTTTTACAACTCAGTGGGTGTTCCCTGCTTGTGTGTGAAGCCGCAGGCTCAAAGCTCACTGGATGTTCCCTTCTTAAATAGACTCAAGTTCAAATATTAGTGGACTTTTCCTGTTTTTGGATGTGCAGGTTCATAGCTAAGATGGTTTTCTTTGCTTGTGGAGCTGAAGTTTCAGAGCTCAGTAAATGCCCCCCTCCTGTGGAGTTGCAGGTTAGAAGCTAAGTGGATGTTCACTTCTTGTAGAGCTCTAGGTTAAGAGCTCAATGGATGCTCTTTCTTTGTGCTTTATGTCATTTTTAGTTTGTCTGGCTACTATATAGCCTCTTTGGTTTAAAGAACCCCTTTCCCTGATGTTTGTTTGTGAAGCAGCAGCTTTATATCTCAGTGGGTGTTTTCTGCTCATGCAGATTCAGGTTCCAATATCAGTGGGTTTTCCCTTGTTTTTTAGCAGCATGTTCAAAGCTAAGAGGGTGTCCCCTGCTTGGGGAGCTGCAGGTTCAGTAATCAGTGGATCTTCCATGCTTGGGGAGCTGCAGGTTCAGTAATCAGTGGATCTTCCCTGCTTGGGGAGCTGCAGGTTCAGTAATCAGTGGATCTTCCCTGCTTGGGGAGCTGCAGGTTCACAGCATATCAAATGTCTTCTGCTTGTGGATTTGCAAGTTCAGATCTCAGTGGATATTTTCTGCTTGTGGACCTACACACTCAATAAAGTCACATTAAAAAGTAGAAAAAACTTTAATGAAGATCAGCTTGCTGTCTATATGTCTATGTCTTAGCGGGAAATGTCTCTATGTCTCCTAAGAGCTGTTATCCACAGTGCTGGTCACATGCAGTCTCTTATATCAGGTTTAATGGATACTAAATAAATGTAGATGCGTTTACTAAAGACTTCATGGAGTGATGAACATCTCTCTTCTATGTACTACGTTGGGTTCGGTGGATGCATACTGTATGCGGAGCTGCAGATTCAGAGATCAGTAGATGTTGCCAAGTTCAGAGAGCTGCAGGCTATGACCTCAGTGGGTGTTCCCCAGAAGTCTTTTCTTCATTTCTCTATATTCTCTTCTATCTCAAGCTTGCATGGCTGTGCAAGTTCTGATTCTGGCAGCCCTGTCTCCTCGGGGATACATAACCTGGTGTGTGTGAATAATGCTGACTTGCTCAGATCATAGATGCAGGGTAAAACCATGTAGCAGGAGATGCATCAGCCTAGATTGCATGATGGCTGTGTGCACAAGACGGCAGGAGACTTTCAGTCTTATTTGCACAATTGGTCCTCATTCGGACTTCTATAGTTTGAATTATGTCTGTATGAAGTCAATGTAGGGTAAGGAGCAATTTTCAACCTATTCAGTTTTTCACGTTCACGTACAGGTGTAGATTTCTGCTATGATTTACACCTACAAGTGGGCGTAAATCATGGTAAAACAGGTGTGGGAGGAGGGGCCGTGCCCCCCCCCCATCCCCTGCCATAAGGCAAGCGGGGGATACGGCATGTGTAAACCAAGGTATCTACGCCTTCTCCCTGGCGTATGCCAGGGGTGCAATCATAGTAAATGTCCCACTTCAGGTTCAAATGGGAATGATGCCATATTTATTTCTGTATTGGAAAAACAAAGAAGTTGCAATATAGTTCACTGGTGAAAAAAATATGTAATTTATGATTATTTATGGATCAATGACTCAACTTGCTGGCACACATCCTCGGGTTCTTTGCATTTATAATTTTTCCATTATATATGTGTAGGGGGTGAATTCTGCTCTCTTGCCAAATGTTGTTTGTACGTACATTTTGTATATTTACGTCATTTTTACATAGCCTTAAAGTTTCAAGGGAAACTATGAGCAGGTTGCTGATCGTTCCCCTTTAAGATTGGGAGGGGGAATGGTTGATTTTATGGACAACAGAGTCTGATAGTTCGGCATTTGATTACCGTTGACTGAGGAAGTTGGATACAGCTCTAGAGAGTTGGCACATGGATACAGCCTATGGTAAATGATCGTATCGATGTTTTCCAGGACTTTCTAGGACTGTATCCAACTTCTGCCGGAAGATCAGACTCAAGCATGCTCGAGTTGTGCTCATCTCTAAAGAATAACTTACACTTAAAGTGAACATTTCACATTGCTCAATAGATGTTGGGGATTTGCCAATGCATAGAATACAATGTTTTATCTGCCATGTTATATGGAGCCCTACTATTGTTTTTCAGCTAAATCTGAGTCCTAGAGTTTGCCGCTAATCTGCCGGGTTCGATGTAAATGTTTCTTTCCCTGTTGGGATCACAGAACCTGTTAATTTGCTAGAAGCGGTATTGGCTGACTGCTGTTCGGTGACCTCTCTCCTGGGGGGGGGGGACTCGATTGTTTTATGTTGAGGAAAGGTCACTAATTGTTTCGTTGTGATGACCGCCCTTCTTACGCTAATAAAAATCAATGGCTTGTAGCTGGGAGAGCGAGAGAGCGGCGGGCTGTTGCCTTCATACAGCAAGCCACCTGCTGTATTGCTCTCTGCTCGGTCCGTTGTCTATTTTAACGCTGAGGAAGGAGGCAGAATACAGAACGGAGTTTGCCAGGTTGGATTTCATTTCTGTCACTTTACAAAATTTCCGTTTGTATAATTGGCAATGATTAAACAATAGGAAGACCATCGCTCAGATGGTGGCAATTGTAGAGGAAAGCTTTGTATGAAGGGGGTGTCGGGGCATTAACCATGTGCTATAGAAAAATGGTCCATAAAGGAACACAATGGGAAAACCAATGGCTGACTTATTATTCGTTGGACCACTGTAAAAAAAATTAGGAATATCCTTATATTACCTGGTCTAGGTTTATGTTTTCTAAGTGTTGGACAGGTATAGTGACTCTACCCCACAATGTCTTGTGCAAGATGGAAGGAGTCCTACTCTGCCCCCTTAGGCCAACAATATTAATAACTAGAGATGAGTGAGCACTAAAATGCTAAAGTGTCCGTTACTCAAGTCCATTTTTTTTTTAATCCTTGAGTGCTCAAGTAACAAACCCATTGAAAACAATAGGAAACTCGAGCATTTAACCAGATGCCCCCTGTCAAGTTAACCCCTTGGGCACCAAACTGGGCTCTGGAGGGGGGGGGGGGATTATACTTACCACTCTGGTCTTCTGTCTATCTATCTCCACTATCAGCGGCCAAGGCAGGACACCATTGCAGCCGCTGATTGGCTGAGGAGTGATAGTGAAAATGAAAGATAGAAGACGGGAGCGGTAATTATAAACCCCTCCCCCCATGGCATTTTGCATTGTGATTGGTTGGTTCAGCACCCTTTTTATCAAGCTTTTTATATACTGAGCACCACAAGCACGCTTGATCAACACAATATTATTAAGAATATGTATACAAATCTATCATGTTAAAAATACAGTCTACAGGCACCATATTAGGGTATGTGCACACTAAGGAATTCTGGAGGATAACTTGCCGCTCGCCCCCGTGCGTTCCCACTTGACTCTCTGCCAGTGCCATAGACTCCATTCGATGCTCGGGCAGATTCCGCCATCCGCCCAAATAATTGAAATGTTCATTCTTTTGGCGGATGGCGGAATCTGCCCGAGCATAGAATGGAGTCTATGGCACGGGCAGAGAGTCAAGTGGGAGCACTGGGGCGAGCGGCAGAATCCGTGGTAAGTTATCCGCGAGAATTCCTCAGTGTGCACAAAACCTAATAGTGCAGAAGGAGCCTTTCCATGGCACACATATACAGAGCCGTTTCCTCTGTATATACAGTACATCGCTTACCTGTATGTTATATGCTTTATGTGCTACTCTATGATGTGTATACATATGACGACTCCCCCTAAAACGTGTGTTTACCTTTATGAATGAACTATTGTTTACTATCTTCCTTCCACTCATGGTTGACCTGTTCCTTTGCACCCTCTATGCTTAGGAAACAGACTCTCTTTAGCACAGGCATATTGCATTACCAAGGCCTAACGTGGACCATACACCTTTTATAAGCTGTCAGACACACGTGTTCTCGATAGAGAGAGGACTAAGCTGGTGCTTCCTTGAGAACAAAGTTTTAGCTGTGGTCATCCACTTTCAGCAGATTAGGACAAGCGGAACCGACTAACAGACTTTTACCTATTGTGAATATCTTGGATATAAGTGTGCAATGCCCGAGGGCGCACATACACGTGTCATATGTATCAGCTTACATTTTTTTCCGAGCTGGTAGTTTCGCGTGTATGGTTGCCTTCTGAATTTTCCGCGACAGCAAATATTGGAGAAAAAAAAGGAACGGCTTGTTGATTTTCAGCAGCTCGACTCTTTTATTCCTAGGTTGATAAGTCACCACCAGAGTAATCTGCCAATAGCTTTTCCTATCTCTATGTGCAGAACACTGGCGTAGCTACCATAGAGGCAGACCATGCAGCTGCTACGGGGCCCAGGTGGCAAGGGGCCCACCCCGGCAAAGGGTGGTCTGCTTCTATGGGACTACTCACACCAGCACCTCCCCTGGACAGTCCCCGCGAAGGTCCCCACCCCCAGACAGCCGTCAGCCACTCTCCCCACCTGGACAGCCACTGGCCCGCACCAGCAACCCACCCCCAGACAGCTGCCAGCCCGCCCCTCTACCCTTGACAGCTGGGCCAGATGAGTATATGTGTTAATCTGGGGGGGTTGGGGTTGGTGGAGTGTCAGAATGTACAGGATTCATAGGGCTCCATACAGTTTTTTGCTATGGGGCCCCATAAATCCTAGCTACACCCCTGAGGCAGAAAATATATGGGGGGATCAGGAAAGATAAGTTGTTCGGCTAACAGCCATCTTATATGTATGGCGAGCTGACGCCAATCTAGAGTGGTGGCCTACTCCATGTTAGACAACGTTATAAGACGTTACGAAGCTGGAATGCTTTGTATTGTGACCTATGTAATATCCACTGCTCTGTTCACATTTACGTTCTAACCTTTCACCACTATAGAGTACGTCGGTCTAATGAATCCACGAGCAGTTCGGTGGTTTCATTAATTGAATCCACTTATTCATCTCTATTGTAAATTCCTCTCCGTCAACCGCGCCCTTGACTATAGTGAACCTCCATTGAGCTCCAGAACAATCGCAGTTTCTCCCCAGCCATCAGTGATGTTTAATAGACCTCTCCAGGCTCTTTATGAATATGGTATCGTTCCTTGTTGACAGGACGTCTGCTGCGCCACATTGTAACACAGACGCTTGAAGTCACTCCTGTATACTCTCATACAAGATTCATTCCCGTGGAGCCCACAGGCTGCTAGTGAAGACAGATCTTTCCAGACAATAATTCTTCAAAGTGTCTGTATTTATGTGTCACGGTCTAATCCGTCATAGCCTGTACCTTCTCCAGATCTGTCCTCCCCTTATCCATTGTTACTTCAATGGTAGGAGATATGAGGGTTTCTGCCTGACAGGTCTTGTTCAAGTAAAGGTCCCCGTTCCTCGTCTCCTTCTGATAGGATCTTGAAGGGTACAAACACACCGATGCGTTTCTGCTAAAGCATTTCAGAAGACAAGCAAAATCCCGTCACCTTAACAATGGGCTGTCAACTGTGTCGGCGCCAGTGGTTTTATTTTTAGATGTTTTGACAGAAATAAGACAATTGGGCAAGATTTTATTTTTGAGAAATTGAGGTTATTGTTCAGGATCCTCGTCTCTTGGTCATCATGGAAAGCAGCTATAAAGTTCAGCGCAATCTCTGGAGGACCTGTCCTGCCTTATGCCAACGACCCATTGATTGGATAGGACACTATGTAATACTTCTTTTTACCTTGTGGTGGCACTGCAGGGAAACTGAACCTAAATCAGCTGATCGCTGTGATCATCTCATTGTCATAGAAACCCTTCTATCAAGTTGGGATTGCCAAATATCTGGGGTTTCTAAAGGATGTATTATGTCACACAATAATCCTGGGGATGCGATCGTCTGTGCCTGTTTTATAACATGCACAGATTTGGGGGGGGGGGGGCTGCCAAAACGATCCATAGATTGTTTGGGTGGCCCATTAAAGTCAGCGGTGGTCTGCTGCCACCACTCCCTTTGCATGGAGCATAGGGCAGTAGACCGTCGCTGACATGATCATGTCATTTTAAAAGTTACTGGACGGCTAGTACTTTGTTTTGAGACTCATGACTAAGGCTCCGCTGACTTTTTTTTACATTGATGTTTCCCAGGGAGCAATGCACCTAGGATTTCACTGTATTGAGTGCTTTAACCAGCAGTCGACAGTGTCTTCTTTGGCTGGTCTCTCTGAGATCAATGATCTGTTTGCCGTATTGGTCTACTAGACATTTCTCCTGCGTAGCCAGAATCCTGCTCTACACTGATGAGTGGCAACACTCCGAAACAGATGCCCTTGGATGGATACTTGGCTTTGGTGTTTCCCTGGCCATATCTTCAGACTCATAATTAAATTGGATATTGACTAAAGGGGTCACTTCATATGGTGGTTTTGGTGGTCTCTGTACAAGAGCCATCCACTTAGATGGATCCTTTCCTGGAGGGATATCTGGCTAGTCCCATGTTTTGAGTAAGGTCGATGACTGTTTAGTGTAATAGGGCCTTTAGGCTAATAAAAAATGAGATACAAGAAGTTACTCAAAGAATGGTGGCACAGTGGTAGACACTTGCAGCCCCAGGGTCGGCTCTGACATTGGAACACATCTCCATGGAGTTTTTCATGTTTTTTTCTATGGATTACTCCATGTAGTTTTCTCCCATGTTGTAAAAGGGCATTGAACGGTTAATTGGTTTCCTATAAATCTCCCCCTAGTGTGAGGGGAAATTAGATTGTGAGCTTCGATGGGGACAGGTAGAATACTTCTATTTACACAGCGCTAGGTTGCCAAACCACCATCTTCTGTGGGAAGCTACTATAGACTTCTACTTCCTGTTGTATATCGAATTGTCCTGAGCAGAGAGTTCATCTGACATCTAATAATTCAGCATAATAAGATAATAGTCAGAACTTCTTCTGCCCGTCTCTTCCTCATTCTCTGTAATGGACTTTGGCCGGCGGCCGAGAGGACTCTTACTAGTTATAAATTACGGAAACAATGTTGTAGCTCTTGGCTCAATAATTCAGCTTTCAAGCCGCTCAGAGGTGGATCATCTACCCAGAAGACGATTGACCGAACATCTGATTTATCGCTCAGGAAGCCATTTCTTTAGGAAATTATTGTGTAAGCGAGACATTTCCAATGTCCCGGGCAAACGGAGCAGGAGAAACATCAAGAACGGACACATGATCACCGTTCAAACTAAAACTACCTGCCTCGTATTGTCTAGGTTGCCCTGGTGTGCCTGTAAAGGTTCCTGGGGGTATCTGGCACAGAAGGTCAGTTGTGATGTCTGAAGAGCTGGACTATAGGTATCCTTGAACTTGGTCATTTTTGTGGAACCGGCCAACCATCTAATGTGTATGGGGGTCCTGACTATTTCCCAAAAGCAGATATTGGGGGCAGAAGGATTAGAAATTTGTTCTCTGAAGAGTTAAGACCAGAGCTTGGCTCCCTTTCCCTCATAGGAACTTATGCAGTCATGACCAAATCACGTGTATATATGTATAGGGTGTATACTTCTATACCCAGCCTCACAGTTGCTTTCTCTTTCTGCTGACCCTGTGATGCGCCCTCCTCACCCACTTACATCCCATACAGCACAAAGCCCTGCTCCTGCCCTGTGCCTACAACTTTTCCTCTGCAGATCTGAGCATCATATCCCCATTCTCTTGGTTCAGTGGTGGTCTCTTAAGCACCATTCTTTTAGGGAGGGAAACTTCTTCTAACGGACTATGCTGTCATTTGTCTTGAACCTTATTGGCTTTGTGCTTTACTGCCAATCCCTACTTAAGTCATCTTCCTTCCCAACACTCTTCCAAATGACTCACCAGCAGAACGGACTACCATGGACAACCCCTTACACCCCTCATGCTCTACTGCACGTCTAGCAGGCCCCTTACTGTTCTTTACAGCTAATGTTGATATGGCCTGGAACTTTCTTATGCCATTCTCAAGCAGAAATGCGCTAGTTACTTCACCACTCATATCCTCCAGGGGAACAACGCATCCTCTATCCACTGGTGCTTAGCCGCAGCACCATTCGGGTCCGACATTCGGGTTCATTGTTGAGGTATCAGCACATAATTAGAACAGAAAAACCTCCCCCGTCCGTAAAACAGTATACCCAAAGACCTATGGTGAGGTTGTCAGGATATTTTATACCTAACTGGGCCGTGCCACTTAGGGATATACAATATATCACACTAGTCCCTCAAGGACTATATACTGTACGTAAAAGAATAGAAAAACATGTCCGCTTTCTTCCAGAAACATCAATGCTCCTGTCCTCAGTTTGGGTGTAGGTTTTGCAGCTCAGTTCCCATTGAATGCATGGAGCTGAATTGTAATACCACACACAACCTGAGGACAGGGGTGACGCTGTTTTTGCAAGAAAGTAGCGGTGCTTCTTCTAATTCTGGATAACCCCTTTAAGGCAGGTGGGGCCTAGTTAACCCATTACCAGCAGCTTGGTAAACTATGATTTCTCTGGAAGCATTTCAGACATAAGTCATACAATAGTTTCTAGTATTACCGAACCCTGCGTCAGTCTCATGCTGCTTGTGGCTTGGGCTGCATGAAACAGCTGCCAGGTTCCCTTTAAACTGAAAGCCTGATAGGTCAGTCAAAATCCAAAAAACCCAAATCTTTTCCATCTTACACAACTAATGAGCCTCTCCATGGGTGACATGGCTTGGATACTTCTCACCCCTCCTCTTCTGGCATAAAGATCACATTCATAATTCATAGATTTGCAAATCATGTTGTGTACACAAGGATCAGAGGTGGATCTTTAGACGTCCGCTTCCTGGCTATTAAAATTCTAGCCACAAAAAAAAAATTATGTAATTCATATTTTCTGAAGCTTGTGTCCAGTTCAACTACCAAAACGAAAATTGATCCTAAAACTTTAATTTGCATTCTCCTTTTTTTATTTCAATCAACTCAACTAGCTCTTTGCAAGACCCTTAAAGGGAACCTTTCACCATAAATATACTTATATTTTATTTTATCTTATATACTTATATATAGGAGCTGATCAAATTGAGATGTAGTTTTATGGGGGACAGATCTTATTGGTCGAAATCCCTACTCATTTGGACCTAGGAGTCCAGGGGGCGGTAGTACTTGTTGATAGCTGTCAGTCACTAATTAGAGCCACCCACTGGACTCCTAAGCTCAAAATGATCAGAGATTTTAATAAATATGTCAGAAACTTACCGAACCCTGTGTCTGCAGCATCCACTCTTCCATATTTTGCTCACGGTCGTTCCTCTGCGCCTGGGGACATCTCCGCAGGTTGTTAACTACATATCAATCTGCTCAGCTCTTCCTACGCTATAACACTAGGCTGGCAGATCAGACTGATTGTTTAACATGCAAGAAGTCCATGGAAACTCCAAAAATAGGACTATCCAGATATCCCTCCAGGGAAAAACCTAACCAAGGGGTGACTCCTATAAGGAAACCACCAGAACCACCATATTAAGTGTCCCTTTCAGTCAATATCCAACTCAATTCTCTAAGAACATGACAAAGGAAAGACAGGCTAAAGAAGACACTGCTGGCTTCTAGTTAAAGCGCTCAACACAGTGAAAATCTAGGTGCATTGCCCCCTGGGAAATACAAATTTTCAAAAAGAATCCATGGAGCCTGATTTAAGAGTCTCGAAACACTCCAGGAAAGCACCTAGCCAAGGGGATGGCTTCTATACAGAGACCACCAGAACCACCATATTAAGTGGCCCTATAAGTCAATATCCAACTCAATTTAAAAGTCTAAAGGTTGTATTACATGGCACAATTTTCCGGGGAAATGAGTGGCAACCTGTCAGTGTTCGCTTGGCTCTCATTCCCCACTCCCTGCCTATGCTATTTCTTGCACAGACAGTGAGCAGGGAACAGCGGGAGGGGCAGTCCGGATGATCTTTAGCACTTTCAGGCTGTCCAATGATATATATTAGCTTTGCATAGGCATGATCCCCGTGCTTTCTACCCCGCTAGCTTGTTTTGTGTATATTTACTTATCACAGCATGTTTTCTTTCCAGTGTTGCTGTTGGAAAAAAAAGCAGCAACACTGGAATGAAAACATGGCATCATAAGTAAATAGAGACAAAAGAAGCTGTTAGAGTAAAAAGCAATCAGCACACACGGGGACCGAGTCTATTGCTTTCTACCCCGCTGGCTTCTGTTCTGTATATTTACAGCATGTTTTTGTTGCAGTGTTGCTGTTGTTTGTTTCTAACAGCATTATTGGAATGAAAACATGCTGTGATAAGTATAAATACACAAAAACAATACACTGGAGACACGAAGGGGAGCACGGTCAGGTAAGTATAAGCTCTTTTTTATGTGTTTCAAATTGTGCAGCAGCCAGCTTTACAAACTTGTTACAAACTTTGCAAAAAACGTGGTAACAAACTAAATTTTTTGCCAAGATCGAAACAAGTCTCGGTTCGTGATGTTCTGTTTCTAAATACAAGAAATACAGAACTAACAGAAATTGTATCTCACTGTATAGCCTATTATGTAAAAATCCATTACCTACCTGTCAAAATTCTTCTCCACGCTTCCTTCCCAATGGACCAACAGCTCTATCCCATTTCACCCTATTCCCTTGAATAAATGTGTTCCCTTTATATCCCTACAAACCTTTGTATATCCTAGAAATAGCTTCCTGTCTGTTATTACTGCTATTATAGAAATAATTCACCAGATTTATTTCTGTGTACTGACACTGTACAGCATTTTCTTGTAGAAACCCCTGTGTCCTTTACCTGCCAGTGCCAGATGTATCAGGCTGTTTGATAAATCTATTTTTTTGGTGCCAAGTTTACACCATCTATTACTCGACTTGAAGTCCGGCAGAATTTTCAGCCAGATGACAGTGCTTTTTTTTTTTTTTGCAAAAAAGACCACACCCCATTTCGCATAAACTCAGCCCTTGTTTGCATAAACTCAGCCCCTTTTTGTAGCAGGAGGCATAAAAGTCCTGTCAGCTTAGACACATTAGTACATCTGGGCCTTTATTTATTAAACCTACACCCACCCATAGAGTGTTATACCTGCTTAGGCATTTGCACTTACCTCTACAAGGTAAGATGGACCAATAGAAAATGCTAGGACATCAGTAACGTTTATGATGTAGCAAACCCAAGACCCAATGAATAGCGTCTCTAATGCTGGAGCAAAATAAATTAAAAATTTAGACTGCCTTTACAATGAAACCTGAGCCATACTCACTAGCCTGATCTCCTTCCGCTGCAGTCCTGACTGTGCCTGGTCCCCTCTTCGGCTTAGGCAATCCCCAATACACAAACTGATGTCTATGACGGATCACTGCTGTAGTTGGCTAAGTGGCCATTTCTTGTGTGTCAACTAGGCCACCAGGAAGTGCAGATAATTGGGGACCAGACGCCATCAAAAAGGCAGTGGTAGTGTAGTGGATTGGGGTTGGTGAGTAAGCTTTATTTATTTATTTTAAAAGCAACCTGAGCCCCTAAGCTTTTTAGAGCATTAGACATCCTCTTTAAAGGGAATCTATCACTGTCATACTGCATACTATCTGTTTGGTGTGTGGCGATAGCTGCTATGACACCAAACACTTGTACTTTTCTTTTTCTAAACATATGAACTAAAAATATATACCAGGCAGTAGGGAAAGCTAATGGTATGCTGGGCTGTATATGTATATATATATATATATATATATATATATATATATATATATATTTATATATATATATATATATATTGGTATGCTGGGCTGTATATATACATAATAGTTTGGATGGGTTGTATGTGTGTGTGTGCGTGTGTATAAATATATATATAAATATATTTATATAAATATTTATTAGTATGCTGGACTGTATATATATAATGGTGTGCTGGGCTGTATATATATAGGTATGCTGGGCTTTATATATAACAGTATGCTGGGCTGTATATATATAATGGTGTGCTGGGCTGTATATATATATATATATATATATAATAGTATGCTGGGCTGTATATATATAGGTATGCTGGGCTTTATATATAACGGTATGCTGGGCTGTATGTATATATATATATATATATATATATATATATATATATATATATATATATATATTACTGGTATGCTGGGCTTTATACATATTAGTATGCTGGGCTGTATATATAATGGTATACAGGGCTGTATAAATATAATGGTATGCTGGGCTGTATATATACAGTATAATGGTATGCTGGTGTGTGTATATATATATATATATATATATAAATATATAAAATGGTATGCTGGTCTGTATGTATAATAGTATGCTGGGCTGTATATATATAGTGGTATGCTGGGCTGTATATATACATAATGGTATGATGGGTTGTATGTGTGTGTGTGTGTGTGTGTGTGTATATATATATATATATATATATATATATATATATATATATATATAAATATTAGTATGCTGGACTGTATATATATATAATGGTGTGCTGGGCTGTATATATAATAGTATGCTGGGCTGTATATATATAATGGTATGCTGGGCTGTGTATATATATATATATATATATAATGGTATGCTGGTCTGTATGTATAATAGTATGCTGGTCTGTATAGATAATGGTATGCTGGCCTGTATATATACATAATGGTATGATGGGTTGTATGTGTGTGTGTGTGTGTGTATATATATATATATATATATATATAATTTATTTATATAAATATTTATTAGTATGCCGGACTGTATATATATATATATATATATATATATATATATATATATATATATATATATATATAAAATGGTGTGCTGGGCTGTATATATAATAGTGTGCTGGGCTGTATATATATAGGTATGCTGGGCTGTATATATATAATGGTATGCTGGGCTATATATATATAATGGTAAAGCAAAAACGTAGAAATATTGGTCAGCGCCCAGGAAAATGGAAGACACTTCTTATAATGGAGATAACCGAGCACGAAGGTCAATCCCCTGGATACCGGGGTATATACAGTGAAGAAAAACAAACCGGGTTCCTTCAGCTCACGTAAAAAATTTTCCTTTTATTTCAATATTCGTTAAAACAATAGCCACTATTGTTTTAACGAATATTGAAATAAAAGGAAAATTTTTTACGTGAGCTGAAGGAACCCGGTTTGTTTTTTTTCACTGTATATATAATGGTATGCTGGTGTGTGTATGTATATATATATATATATATATATATATATATATATATGTATGTATAATAGTATGCTGGGCTGTATATATATAGTGGTATGCTGGGCTGTATATATAATGGTATGCTGGGCTGTATATATATATAGTGATATGCTGGGCTGTATATATAGTGGTATGCTGGGCTGTATATATAATGGTATGCCAGGCTGTGTGTGTGTATATATATAATATATGTATATATATATGTATGTATGTATATATATATATATATATATATATATATATACTGGGCTGTATACCTAGAGGTATAACCAGTAGGAAGAGGGAGGTTATGATCCCGCTGTATAGAGATCTAGTGGCATCACATCTGGAATACTGTGTCCAGTTCTGGAGACCTCACCTACAGAACGATAATATAGAATAATATCATAATAGAATCGGTCCAAAGACGGCTACAAAAATGGTGGCGGGTGTTCGGCATCAGGAAAGACTTAAAGGAGAATTTTGGGCATGGACATTTTCTTCAAAACTGTGCTGGTGTCCGCCGTCCTCCACTCCCGGTCCCCAGCCACTTCATAGTTTAGGAAGCGGACTTGGGCTGTTCCAGAAGTTATACCAGTGTCCTGCCTCAGGATTTAAACAGTAAATTGAGAAAAGTACCAATATTTTCAGCTCCACAACGGCTATCACACCATACCAAAAGGTCAGCATGTGGTATAGTACTGATAGATTCCCTTTAAGGCCTGTTTCACATGAGTTTGTCAATTGCTCATTTTGTTCCTGACCATAGGATTGATGACATGAGCTGACAGCTGTCAGCTTGGATCATCAGACCCAAGGGCAGGCTGGAACGATATTGTGTATGTGACAGCAGCCTACAATGTGGGTTTACCTCCATAATAATGTCAAAATTGAGTCCATATTACATTATTTCGCAGAGGACAATAATGTATGTGAGGACATGGGGAGGGCTCCACATTGGGAGTGCTTTGGTCAGCAGTTTTTTTTTTAGGTATATTGTCACACGTTTGTCCTCTACAATCGGGGACATAGAACTTGTCTTAGTGTCAAGTAATTTGATCTGTCAAAGACAGCTAACCCCTTGTGTATTTTTTTGACAGGAAGATGGGTGTGCTAATGTCCAAGAGACAGACCGTGGAACAGGTACAAAAGGTCAGCATTGCCGTCTCCGCGTTCAAGGATGGGCTGAAGGACAGACCGCCCAGTAAAAGGAAATCTGAGGGTTGCATCCGGAAAGGGAGTAAAGCCGATGTGCTGGACCAAGTGCTGGAAGAGGAGAAAGATGAAAACGAATCGCAGCCGGATTCCCCCTGTCAGTCCCAACCACGGCAAGAGAACCCAACAAACCGGGCCGCTTGGGAAAGACTAAGAGACGGAAAAGGGGTAGAACCTGATGAGTTTGATAAGTCTAAACGTTTCACCCCTCCAGCTTTTGTTAGGCCAACTCGTGCTCTCAATGATGATGACTCTCCGGAGATAAAGCTGGACCAGCGGGAAGAGGTAAGGGAAATGTATGTGATTCTGAAACAGTACAGTGATCCCTCAACTTACAATGACCTCAGGTTACAATATATTCAACATACAATGGTCCTTTCTGGACCATTGTAACTTGAGATCAGACTCAACATACAAGTTACAGACAGTCAGGATGTGGGTCACTAGGTGAGCGACCAATAAAAGGGTCCATTTTACTGGTAAAACCCCAGTACTACTGAAGCGCATGCAGTGATTGGCTGTGTAGTAGTGATTCTCTACAGTATAGCATGATACTACATCTCCTGTACTGCTATTTACCTGGGCCAGGATGAATTGCTCCTTTGGGCACCAGGTGGGACACTGTGTGATCTGTACAGGACGTCTACATAGAAAATTAACAGCTTCCGGTAGCTCAGTCTGACTGTTGTATGTAAGGACTTGCTTTATCCATATTAGTTATCCGTGTATTTTTCTTTAAATGTAATTTTTGTTCTTATTTTGGGATGATAATTTGTGCCCCAGAACCAATTAACAGTTTTCCATAGAGATGTAATTCAACATACATTGGTCTCCACATACAATGGTTTTAACATACAATGGACTCAACATACGTTGGTCTCCACATACAATGGTCTCAACATACAATGGTCTCAACATACAATGGATTCAACATACAATGGACTCAACATACAATGGACTCAATATACAATGGACTCAACATACAATGGTCTCAGCAAAAAAGGGGTCCGTGGAGTCTCAGTTATGAGTCTCAAAACACGGGAATAGCCAGATATCCTTCTCTCCAGAGAAGTAAGCGCCCGTTGCCAAGGGGTGCCTCCTAGTGGGGAGAGCACCAAACCACCCTGATACGTAGTCCCTCAGGTCCTCACTCTGTTGCGAGCTTTGGGACCTTAATAGGGAAACACCAGGGTGGCCCCTGTAAGTCAAAGTCTAACTCTGTGGCGAGTATAATGACATAAGACAAGGGTCACCAAGGCTAGGCATCCATCCACAGACTGCAGTTTCGGGGTATTTGCCCCTTGTCAGTGTGGAGCAGGATTCTGGCTATCGGGGGCAATGAAAAATAGACCAACAAAACACAACAATCACTGAACTCAGGGAGAACAGCGAAAAAATCCAATGGAGTACTCATTTACGAGTACTCCCTACTGATTGCCCCCTACAAAATTTGAATATGCAAAGAAGGGGTCCGTGGAGTCTCAGTTACGAGTCTCAAAACACGGGAATAGCCAGATATACCTCTCTCCAGAGAAGGAAGCCCGAAACTGCAGTCTGTGGATGGATGCCTAGCCTTGGTAACCCTTGTCTCATGTCGTTATACTCGCCACAGAGTTAGACTTTGACTTACAGGGGCCACCCTGGTGTTTCCCTATTAAGGTCCCAAAGCTCGCAACAGAGTGAGGACCTGAGGGACTACGTATCAGGGTGGTTTGGTGCTCTCCCCACTAGGAGGCACCCCTTGGCAACGGGCGCTTTCTTCTCTGGAGAGAGGGATATCTGGCTATTCCCGTGTTTTGAGACTCCACGGACCCCTTCTTTGCATATTCAAATTTTGTAGGGGGCAATCAGTAGGGAGTACTCGTAAATGAGTACTCCATTGGATTTTTTCGCTGTTCTCCCTGAGTTCAGTGATTGTTGTGTTTTATACAATGGACTCAACATACAATGGTCTCCATATACAGTGGTCTCAATATACAATGGAGTCAACATACAATGGTCTCCATATACAGTGGTCTCAATATACAATGGAGTCAACATACAATGGTCTTAACATACAATGGTCCTACCAGAACCAATTAATATTATATGTTGAAGAACGACTGTATAATCAATCTTTCAGACAATTATTGTGTAATAGAGGTTGTAAAGTTTTGCTATGTTGCGCTCGTTTATGGAGCCAAAGTTAGCCAAGAGGACTGCTGAATTTAACTGTCCCTATTATAAAAGTTTTTCTCTCCCTAAGTTTATTCATGAAGATACAGATTGCCTTTGCAGTCTTAATCTTATACTTTACCTAATCCTGCGTAGTATGGCCGGGCGCCGCCATCTTGATGACGTCACTTGTGTTCCAGAGGTGCATTTCAGCAGTGCGTTCCAGCGCCGGAACGCAAGTGACATCATCAAGATGGTGCCCGGCCTTACTTCATCGCTACATCGCGACAGAGCCACGGGCAAAAGCTCATGGGAGCCCTTCCTGGCGATCTGCATGCCAGGAGCTTCCTGTCACGCGCAGACTCTTTTGAAAAGAGCCGGCACGTGACAGTGAAGAAAAATGTGAATAAATGAAAAAAGTGGCCAGAAAATTAATCAATCTTATTTACAAATATTAAGAAAAAAGTAATTTAAATTGAATTAAGGAATTAAAAAAAAAAAAATGTCAGTGATTGGTTCTCTTTAAGTCCAATCAATATGGATCAATTGGTTAAACGTAGCTTACATAGTTTTACAGTCACTGGAGCAAATACATTGACATAAAAATGTGTTTCCCATAGCATGTTTTGTCTTCTTAATGTACCTATTCAGCTCTAAAAAGGTTGACAGGCGTCCCCCCACTAACCATGCATGCATAGTCAGCACTCCATTGGTTCTCTATGGAGCAGTGGTCAGCAATGTTTAGCGTCCGGACTTTGCTGTGCACTATTCTTATTACCTAGTTATTCTCTATGTTATGGATAGGGGATAACCTTATATAGTGAGAATACCCATTTAATGTTTAGAATTCTGTGCCGGAGAAGCTGAACAGTTCAGCAAGTTTGCTCAACACTACCAATCTATTCTATGGCTAATAGCCAGTGTAGAATGCTAGAGAACAGTGGTTGTCAGCTACGAGGTGTTGGGCCTAGGTAATGCTCTTGTACTAAGACCCAAGGACTTAAAGGGAATGTGTCACCTAGATTCTCTTTTACTGATTAGAGACAGATACTAAAACTTGTTCTTTCATTCTAATCTGTTTCAATTTTCTGACTGTAATTTCACTATTTTCACTAATTTCACTATTTTTACATTGTTATGGGGGCTGCCATCTTGCCTGAGATGTTTTCAACAGCACTTAGTGATCTACTTTATAGTAGGCCTCATGGACATAGACAGCAATAGACAGACTCTGTCCCCCTGAGATGAAGGTGAAACATCACTGAGCGTACTCTGTGACCTGTCAAGAGGTCATTCCACAGCGAGCTGCTATTGTCTCCTCTATCTACTGGTAACACATGCTGCTGCAATGCTGTGCAGGTCACTTTACAGCAGCCTCCTCTTATCACCACAAACACAACACAACACAACACAAGTCTCAGCTTAGTTTTAGCTCCAGTGGTGACAATGAAAACTGCAGCATATCAGGATTATTTTACATTATAGATAGAAAAATAAAAAAAATAATCAAAATCAAAAATGTCATAAAAATTCTTAAAAAGTATGATTAACATTAAAACATTATTTACACAATAAGTTATTTTCTGATGACAGGTATCTGATAGGTATCTATTTTATTTATATTTTGCTAGGGGTTATATAAAAAAAATAAAATGGCATACTGACCTACCTTGGCGCTCTCAGTTCTCAGTGTGACATCATCCAGTGCACTCCTTAGTCCCACTACTTACTACTTCTAACATAAATTTGTCTCAGCACTAATGCCCTGTATCATTCAGTGGTTGGCAGAGCCGTCACTGTTAAGGCCAGTCCATCCTAGAAGTAGTAAAGAGAGCTACAAGAGGAGGACTGGATGAGGTGACACTGGGAACAACAGGGGATCCAGGTAGGTGAGTATGTTTTTTTTTTTTTTTTTTTTTTTTATATCACCCTATATTCAAAAAATGTTAGATACCTGGATAACCCCGTATTCATTTTAGCCCAGTATCTCTCTACTGGAGAAAGCCTTTAATAAGACATCCCCTTCTGATGACGTTCCATGAATAATTGATAACGCCTGACTAATAGCAATGAAACATTCTGGTTTTATTACTGGAAACATTGCATGGTCACTGACCACCGCATGCGTACTTTCATCTGCATTCATCCACCACCACATTAAATTATAACCAAGGAGTGAATTAGCTACAATTCCTCCTTTCAAATTTTGTTTCTAGTTATACATTTTTTATTATAATCGTATACTTCTAAACTGTTGTAAAGTTGATGTTAAAGGTCTGTTCCCATTTCAACTAACATAGGGCCTTATAATATTACCTTCAATTAGGAAAGTTTTTTCCTTCTCTTAATATACCGCTCTTTCCCTTACATTGTGGACAGCTCGTTGTCTAGGTTACCGACCACCACTGTGCCCTAATAGCAGTGGTCTGGCTGGTGTATAGAGATATAGATATATAGGGGGAGATTTATCAAACATGGTGTGAAGTGAAACTGTCTCAGTTGCCCCTAGCAACCAATCAGATTCCACCTTTCATTTTCCAAAGAGTCTGTGAGGAATGTAAAATGGAATCTGATTGGTTGCTAGGGGCGACTGAGCCAGTTTCACTTTGCACCATGTTTGATAAATCTCCCCCACAGAGCCTTTTTCCAGGCGTAAACCTTAATAAATCAGGAGCAGGAGGAGGCCACAACTCCTTTTCACATTGTCGCGCCCTCTCTGCCCGCTCATCAGGCGATATGGGACAAGTTATTTTGTCTTGGAATACCCCTTTAAGCATTGCCACTCGAAAGAGGTTGTCTGTCGCTTGACACAGTATGTAGTGACATGTGAGCAGGGAATATATTATTGCATAGTGACGTCCCATGCGGTAGCTGCCGCTGTGCCCCTATTTCTTGGCACACTGGGAATGTTATATAATAGAAGTAAGCTGTAGAGGTCTTGGATCTCGGCTCCAGTGGTTTCTTTATTCCCTTTGTTCCGCAGTAGAGAACTTCTTAAAATTCCGCTTGTCCTGGAAAGTAATCCAGTTTTTGATAATTCTTGGTTTGGGCGATAACTTAGAGCCAAGAAATCAGCACATGAACGCCGCAGCTTGCTGCCTCTCCAGATCCATTCTCCATCGCCTAGCACTTAGCTGCCGGAGACGGCCCAGATCAATACCAGAACAATTTGTATCAGGATTTTCGAAGCTTGACACGTCAGCCCAGCTCTACAGAGCCAGAATGTTGATTTGATTCCTAACCCGCTTCCTCACTGAAGGTCCTGCCGAAATGAAGAGCTGTATGTAAAGTAGCTAACATGAAAATGTGCCCTCATCTTTGTGCCAATTCTTAACACCAACACCCCTACTAGGGTTCCCTCCAGGTCAGAAAACCTTCATGCCAGTATTAGCACTGGAAGGCTTATTTCCCCCAAAAAGGCATCTCATGAAAATAAGACCTAGTAGAGGTTTTGCTGAATTGATAAATATGCCAAGAAAGTAAGACGTAGCAATCTTTTTGTTTGGAAGCATGCCCGCCAAGCAGAACACCAGGGCATGCAGCTGGGTTTTCTTTTAGCCCAACGCCGTTGTCCCCTACCTTCACCGTCCATTGCAGAGCGGCTGCATGCAGGACATGAAGACTGTCACCTGCCGCAAACCTGATGTTTCCTTCCGCAGCCATCACTTGTAAATGTGCAGGTAAGACATCAAGAGGCCCGTCGCCTGCCGCCAGATGTAGAGCTACACACAGTCTGCCATTATTTGGTCACCTGCCGCCATACTGTACACTGTCCCTGCTGTGCTGTACAAGTGTCCTGTGGTGAGCTCCCCCTGGTGTCCGGAAGCCGCCATACTGTACGCTCTGTCCCTGTTGTGCTGTACAAATGTGTGGTGGTGAGCTCCCCCTCTGTCCCTGCTGTGCATGTGACATGTGAATTCTTCTTCATGGAAAAATAAGACATCTCCTGAAAATTAGACCTAGCTCATCTTGGGGAGCAAAAATTTACGTAAGACACTGTTTTATTTTAGGGGAAAGACAGTAATAGTCTAACACTTTAAGAAGTGGACATGCCTACACTGCTCATCTTCACAGCCTCAAGAGCCAAGAGTGGAGGAGGATACTGACTGACATACTGAACCAGTGGGGCCGATTTACTAACATGTTCACGGCAGTAAAATGTTGGGTTTTTGTCCATTTTCCCTGTCTGTTTCGTGTCTTGATATGTTTACTAAAGGTGTGTGACACAACCCGACAAAAAAAATGGCTGGATGGCTGTTCCTGTCGAAATTGGTGCATAGTCAACTTTTTCCAATGTGTTTGGGGACCCAAGTGGCAAATCATATGTAGTGTGAAGTCATGCTCCTTCAATGACACCCTGGTATTTTTAGGTGGAGTTGTCAATCTTAGCATCCATTGCTTGTTAATCCTGACCACCAACCAATAATGAACCTGTAGTAAGGTGGAGCCATTGTCAATAGGGTCAAGGTAACACAATGTATGAACTAATCTCCTCATGGAACCGTTGCAGGTGGTGGGGGAGTGAAGGATTTTGTCAGTGGTCAGCTCCATACTGGAGAACGACTCCCATCCTATGCACGAGACCGTGATAGCACTGGGCAGTACTATCAGTAACTGATAAATTCACCCAAAGTGCGAGAAGGAGCGATATCGGAAGTCTTTCCTGCTGGGGTTAGGCTGTACAACCAACACCGACCTATGCAGAGATCACTCCACAAAAAGAACTAAAATAGTCTAATGTTTTTATTGTATCTTTTTTACCTTTTCTTCTCTTTGTCTACTTTAATCGTAATGCCTTTACTTTACCTTTTAGCTTTTTGTATGTGTAATATCTATGCTGCTGTAACACACTGAATTTCCCCATGGTAGGACTATTAAAGGATTATCTTTTTTTATCATATGGAACGAGCCCCTGAGTCCACACGGGTAGCTTTGCGACGTAAATAGTCATGTTATTAGATCTATGTTATTGGGTAGGTGTAATATATTGTTTAATCCCTGTAGATCACCAATGACGAAATGTGCGAGATCTGCGAGGTCTGGACAGCCGAGAGCCTCTACCCATGCAGAATTTGCCCCCGGGTCTTCCATGATGGCTGCCTTCACCGTATGGGATACCTGCGCAATGACAATGCCCTGGAGGTGACAGAAATGGCTCACACAGAAACGGGCTGGAGCTGCTATTACTGTGTAAGTAAAACCCTCATTTTATAGAGAAATTCTCCTGAAGGTTATGGCCCAGTAAACGGTTTTGATTATCTTATTATCACTTCTACTCTGAATATCCTTCTCTTCACACTGTGTCCCTGTCATGAACAGAATTTTGGGGAGATTTGTCGAAGAGGTGTAAAGTAGAATTGATCTCGTTGCCCCTAGCAACCAATCAGATTCCACTTTTAACTCTTCACAACTCTACTTTACACCAGTTTGATAAATCTCCCCATTTATATTTCCTAGGTAAACATGGCTGCTTTTTGCCAAAAGTGTTTGACTGTATTGAAATAATATTGGGCATGGGTGGCCATGCCATACTAACTTGTGAACATGAGTGGAGCTGTTTTTGAAAGTAAACAGACAGGTTCTACTTATCCTGGAAAACCCCTTTAGGCTAGATTCACTCAGGACGGATCCGCAGCGCATTTCACACTAAGAGTTCATAGCGGATCCCAAACTGTAATTTTCAATGAGATGACAATCCCGCTGCGAGTATGTAAATGCCGGTCCTCTTAACCCGCCACGGCCCGGAGCATACTGTACCTGGTCCGTGCACCGGCTGCATCTGAGGCTCCCGGCTGCCGTAGGTCCCGCCCAGCCAATGAGTGACTGCGGTGGCGCCGTACACTTGTTGGCTAAGCGGGACCTATGGGGACCGGGAGCCTCAGATGCAGCCGGAGCGCAGACCAGGTACAGTATGCTCCGGGTGGCGGCTGGTTAAGAGGGGGGGGGCATTTACATACTGGCAGCGAGACAATTTAGATAGAACATAGTTGTTTCACTGTTGGAAGAAAATCAAGTTTTGGGCTCATGCATAAGGGCTCGGTCACACTATGGAATCCATGTGGATAAGCTCCGGCGGATTCCGTGTGCACTCCCGTCCCATAGGTTCCATTCTATGGTCAGGCGGATTCCACTGACTGCCCAAAGAATTGTCAATTATTTTGGGGCGGACTCCAGAATCCGCCTGAATAGAATGGAACCTATGGGACGGGCAGATCTTCTAGCGGGAGTGCGGGGAGCGCACAGAATGCATCGGAGCTTATCCGCACAGATTCCGTAGTGCAACCGGGCCCTATAAGACCAGGAGCCGCCTTACAGCTATGTATGCGATGCCAACAAGAACAAATATATTGTCTGTGGAATAGTGGTTTTGGATTCAGTCAGTGCTGACTTTGGCACTGTGAATGAACTTTATGCTTCTTTAGTAAAGTAAATTACAACTCTCTGGCACTAGTTGATTTGAAAGAATTTTTTTTGTCAACTACCCCTTTAACTCTCTTGTCTCTGTAGAGGTTGACAGTACACAGCACTCTGTGAGATTTTCTCTATTTTACACATTGAATTGTGAACCTTCTTTATCTGCCAAAATGTAAATTAGTGGTTCGTAGATACCGAACCAGCAGGGATTGCCGGTTGCTAAGAAGAAGAGGCATGAATTACGAGGGCAGCTCCGGTGGCAGAATTATACATAGACATAATACTTAAACTGTAAAGCGATCTTTAATCATTATGATGGATGTTGGGAATTTTTCCGTCAAAGTAACCGCAGGGGAAAAAAAGTAGAAAAAAAAATTACCATTTAAAGGTAATGCACAAAAGCAACAACTATTATTCCCTTCACAAACAGCCAATGAAAGGGGATTAACTACAAAGAGGCCCATTGATCACCTACGTGAGATACAGAGATCCAGGCCTCTCCTTTCAACTCTTATAATAAGATACCATATGTTCTCTGCCTATTTTTATATTCCCCCAAAGCTGACAAGATAAGAGAGAATAGACCGGGAGAGAGGGGGGGAGTCAGCTGGGATTCCTCCCGGGAAGAGCCGCTCATCTAGGGCAGTGGAGGGTAATATGGAGAAAGACGGTGAAATCAAACTCCTCTGCAGGTCACCGAGTCGAGAAAACGAGGTCTCGGCAAAAACATTCATTAAGGTTTTCCCGGCAGGAAGCGCTCCGGTGGCACGGGCGACTGTCAGATTATAATAGATGAAATGAGACAGTGTTAAATTACATGAGGGCGGTATGTTAAAGGAGAACGACCAAATGTGTTATAAAAAAAAGGCTCTACGGTGTAATGTGATATAATAAATAAATAAATAAATAAAACGGACGTGTGTTCCTATATGGCCTCATGCAGCTTTGTCATAGGGACGTTGTATAGAACTACATCAATGTCTCTAGACATGAGAGATGAGCGAACCTCAAGCGTGCTTTGATTTGTCCGAGCAGAAACTCTCGACATTGGATTACCATTGGCCATAAAAGTTGGATACAGCCCTAGGGTGGCTGCATCCAACTTCTTTAGCTACATCAAATGCCAAGAGTCCAAGCTTCGATGAACCCAAGCGTGTTCACGGTTCGCTAATCTCTACTAAACATAGATCTCCTAACCACTAGAGATGAGCGAGCACCAAACTACTCGAGTGCTCTTTACTTGAGTATTTTTCAATGCTCGAGTGCTTGACTCAAGTAACGAGCCCCATTGAAAACAATGGGAGCACTGAAAACAATGGGAGACTTAAGTGTTTTATTTGGCAGAGCGGAGGGTACCTGGTTAATCAGAAAGTGACAGTCTGGCCCACATGGAGTTAACTTAACCCCCTGGGGGCCAGACTGTGTCTTGCTGGTGGGGACGGGAGCAGGGAAATTATACTTATTGCGCTGGTCTTCTATCTGTCTTCACTATTGCCGCTCAGCCAAACGGCCTCTACAGTCTTGCCTCAGCCACTGATTGGCTAATCAGTGATAGTGAAGACACATAGAAGACCTCCCCTTTTAGGTAGCACGATACTCGAGCGAATACTATACTTGGTAGAGCGTGCATTGCATTGCATTGCGAAACAGTTTTTCTAGATCTTAGAAAAACAAAAAGAAGTTCAACAGCACCTTGGAGATTCTCCTGATAATGGCCAGCAATAGGATAAGGGATGCACGCAGGTATGCTCACAATCCTAGGTATGAGGACTACGAACTTCAAAAGAAAAAGTTTCCCACAGCATCCAGAATGAAAGTAGTGTATTTATTCACACATCAGGGTACACAAAAAAAATGCAATGTTTCGGCCTTTTTTTGTGTACCCTGATGTGTGAATAAACACACTACTTTCATTCTGAAACTTTTTCTTTTCTTTTGTTTCTAGGTCTTAGTCTTGCAGACCCCTCAGCAGTTGCTTATATTTCTATATCATTAATCCCCAACTACTAAGCATCTTTCTCCCCCTTTAGCTACCTCTATACTGTCCTGCCGGGCTGCTGCGGGGTCCTTTGGATTGTTATCATGGTGTGCAGGAGTGGTGTAGTGACGTTCCCGGACTATCGGCACTGTCCCAAGGAGTATGTATATACTGTGTTGGTGCGGGGCGAAGAATCACAGAGTCTCATTACCATGAATAATCTCTTTTTTATTCTGAAAGTACTTGTGTGAAGCAGAACATACAGCTGCGCCTTGACAGGATACGGTACACTTGATAATACACTTGAGAACACACTTGATAATACAGGATCCAGATCTGTGATAGGAGTATAGTGAAGAGTACAGTTGTGCTGACTGGGTTGCGTGTTGAGAGATACGTAGAAGAATCAGAGGAGCAGAGAGGAGGATGCCGTGAGAGTCCCAACCCAAGTAGTAATGTGCTCTGCTGGGATGTTGGAGGATGAGGTAGAAGAATATTGAAGAAGAAAGAGCGAATACTTGTGCCCGTGTTTTGACCTTTGGGTCTTCCCACCACCTAATGCCCTACCAGTGTCGGGGGACCCGTCCTAGTAGGTGACACTAGCCCCAGACCCTGTTACCTGGGATGAGCGGAATGCTAAGGTTTCCCTGCTAACAACCGCGCTGAGAGATAGAGTTTCTAGGCTCTTAGCAACTTTGCTCTATCCGGATCAGTTCTTAGCTTTTTGCCTTTTGTGGATACTGTCCTGCACTGTGACTCTCCTAGTCCATGGCGTGGGTTGAGATTGACGTGTCCTCTCCTTTGAGGGGTTTAACACTGCATAGTGCTTCAAAACACAGCAAGCGCTGAGCTCGGGGAGACCAGCGACAAAAAATCAAATGGAGAACTCACTGAAGAGTCTCCATTGATACATTGCCCCCTATAAATTTAAATATGCAAAAAAGGGGTCTGTGGAGCCTCAGTTACTAGTCTCAAAATACAGGAATAGCCAGATATCCCTCCAGGGGAGGAAAGCTTATTGCCAAGGGGTGACTCCCAGTGAGGAGATCAGCAAACCAACCAGATATATAGCCCCTTAAATCCCACTCAGTTGCAAATATTGGAACATAAATAGGGAAATACCAGGGTGGCCCTTTTTGCGTCAAAGTCTAACTTTGTGTCGAGTATTGCTACATGAAAAGGGTTTACCAAGGCAGGCATCCATCCACAGACAGCCGTTTTGGGGTAGTTTCCCCTCGTCAGTGTGGAGTAGGATTCTGGCTAACAGGGGCAATGAAAAATAGACCTAGTTTAGTAAGGTGGCTTGAGGAGAAACTGTTGGGTGTGTCCTAGCTCTACAACGGCCAACATAAAAGACCTCATATGAAGGCTCGGGGACCTGGCTGAGGGCCAGAGCCCAAAGGGACTACTGTAGGGAGCATTCTAGCTTGCATCCTTCCCCTACAACATCCAACACAAAAAAACTCTACACTTCCTTTACCCATGTGACTTCCTATCTCCAGCATATCTAAAATGTGCTGTGAGTTGGTGAAGAGTGCATAAGAGGAAGTAAGAGATGATAGGACAGAAGAAGAAGATTGGTTCACAGATCCATGGGACACATAAACAAACAATAACCCTTTCCATACTTCAGCTGTGCAGCAACTGAGTACACATACCTATAACAGCAACATCTAGTGGCAAAAATTTATCACTACTACATCACCATTTACTTACAATAAGTACAGGCTTTTGCGAAGGGTGTAACCAATAGCAACACCCTTGGTGGGAGACCACACACTTATCTGCCAAAGCTAAATGATTTAGTCCAATTTTCTGTACCTTCTCTATTAGCTCTTTATAGGGAACTGTATCACAGGCTTTGCTTAAGTCCAGATAGGTGATATCCCCGGCACCTTCATCCAGCACTACTGTGACATAATCAAAGAAATCACTGAGATTAGTCTGACCTTATCTTTATTATGATACCTTACAACAGTGCTTCTCAATTCCAGTCCTCAGGCCTCACCAACAGGTCATGTTTTGAGGATTTCCTTAGTATTTCACAGGTGATATAATTAAACTCAGTGCATCAGGTATTATCACAGGTGTCCTTTGTATGGGATAGCCTCAAAACATGTTAGTGAGGCCTGAGGACTGGAATTGAGAAGCACTGCCTTACTAATCTTCCGCGCTTCCAGATACAACCGCACCCCACTTACATCTCTTGTTGTTTGTTCAAAGCGTAAACATCCTTAAAACCACAAGGAATACATTCAAAACCAAATGGCTTTTGGTTTACCTCATAGGCTGTACGGCTTATGGCAAATACACAGCTAGGAAGCCGCAGCTCCCCGAGCGTCAGCAATATCAGCCGGTGGTAATTGTGCATAGTCCTTCCATCACGTAGACCTGGGGAGATGTGATTCCTTGTGTGCAGACAGATTAGAGAGCGACTAGATAATGTAATGATGGACCACCAGGTAATGGCTGTGACGTCACATGCTCAATTCTACTATAACCACACAGAGGTTTTCGTACTTAGCAAGTCCACTACCAGCCAGAGCAATTTACAGTACCGAGAAGGAGCACCAGGGAAGTAAAGCACTGAATACCCGAGCACAAGACACTGAACCTGTAGAAACAACAGGGTAAATCATTGGAGGAGAAGGAGGTATAAGGCTATGTGCACACTGCGTATTAGACCGGCCGTTCCGTGACCCCGGCCGGATGATCCGTGACCCCAGACGGATGATCCATCCGGCCGCAGGGCTCTGATGCGGGCGCATCAGCGCGCGCCCACATCAGAGCTTCCCATAGCCCACAGTGAAGCGAGCGCCCGGAGCTGCTCGCTTCACTGTGTGAACTGACAGGTCTTTCTGCGGCCGAAATTTGCTGAATTCCGGCCGCAGAAAACTGACATGTCAGTTGTTTCCGGCACCACATGGGATCCCGGCCGGAGCGTATATGATGGGTGTACGCTCCGGCCGGGATCCCATTGCAAATAAGGCATTGTTCCACCTCTCAAAACTACGGCCGTAGTTCTTCGGCGAGAACTACGGCCGTAGTTTTACAGAGTGTGAACGTAGCCTAGGGCTGTATGGTTTGCTTTGGAAGAGTACTAGAGTACTTTGTGGAGTGGGCAGCCAGTAGCTCCCCGCAACCGCACCTGGTGCTGACATTGGCGCAAGAGAGTAGGACAATTGGAGGTAGTCCTAGGAAAGCAGGACATCCCCCCAAAATCGGGAATATTGGATGGATGTGGGATGTTTGGGAGGTATGGGCATCCCTCCTCCATGCTGTGCTGCCCTGGTCCACATGCTGAATGGTGATTCTGTCCATAGAATGGCTTGGAGGAGCATGTGACCATGTTCCATCCCCAGTGTCCATCACTGAGCCTGTATCTGCCTATGGAGGACACGGAGGGAGGGGCATGGTCACATGCTTTCCCATTCTTGGCCATCTAGTGGTGTGGTAACTGGAGGTTGGTAGGTGGATCTTGCAAGGCCAAGTTAAAAGACTTGCACAGTAGCCAGGGGGCTACCAGGGGGACCTAGCTAGGCAGTTCAAAACTCACTCAGGGGGACCTAGCTATGCAGTTCAAAACTCATTTAGGGGGACCTTAAGACTTGAGCCTTGATAGACAAATACTGCCTTTTGCCGGAAGAGTGCCGAGCAGTATCAGCGGGGTACTTCGGCTTTAAGTGCACCCAACCAACAGGCCTGGGACAGTTCTGGTCAGCTAAAAGAAGAACTCCCTCTTCAGTCAACCCAGACGTAGACAGGCAGTAGATCCGCTTAATGGTAGTTGCCCCTCTTCAGGGTTTTAGCAGGCAATAATCTGATGAGGACCCTTGAAGAAGGAACAGTCCTTGGCAGGAGCAGGCACCTGGCCACAAGGGCCAGGCCCTTGAGGAGACCTCTCTCTGGTGCAGTCTAATCAGGAACACTATCAGGATATACACTATCCCCTATCTATCAGGATATACACTGCCTGGGTTTGGTCAAGGTGTCAAGGTAAAGCTGTGGTTGAGGACACCTTGGGTGAACCGGCTGGTTAGACACAAGGGTAGATGGACCATGTGATTGCCACCCACAAAGGCCAGAGTAACAGCTAGGCTAGACATCAGCATCGCCCTAGTGAGTAGCACCAATGTTGTGTCCCGAATAAGATTTTTGGACTAGTGAGTAGGAGCATACACGCCTGGTGCAGAGAAAAGAGGCTGAGCTGGTGAGACATCATACCGCCATCCTGTAGTTGTTTACAACCATGCACCTGCTCTCCCTGAAGTAAAGCCTGCTCGGAATTATCAGAAAGACTGCTGCGCCCGCCACCTCCTACACAACAGCCCTCAAGGGTTAACTACTACACCTTCCCCCCCCCCAACCCCCCTACAAGTGTATGTGAGGGGGATGGCATCATTTAGATGATTATTACCTACTCCTAGAGACAAAGCTGTGTTTTTATGAGCTTCTCCACACTCGCCCTCCTTCTCCGTTTTACATTGATTGCAGCCTTTACTAAGCGAGCTGGATTCTGATCTGCATATGATGATGATGATGATGATGATGATGATCATCATCATCATGATTATCCTTTATAAATACACCGCATAATCAACATTCTTCAGTGTTATACGTTAACGGGGGAGGGGGAAAAAAATTATATTTAAGTTTTAGCAATCATTAAAGGGGGTTGTCCCTTTATAAAAATTAGGTCTAAATTGATGCATTCTGTGAAATTAACCATAATGTAAAAGTATTTCTAAAAATGTTGTTTTAATAACCTGTTGCCATTGGTTACGACCCATTAAGCTGGGTCAGGCAGGCTCAGTTTAACTGCAATCTCCAGGAAGTATTGGCAGGTGGTCTCCACTGAGCCTACAAACAGGAACGACAGTGTAAAGTGTGCGCTCTGTTGCATGGCAACAGCAGGGTCATAGTTCAGACAGGAAACCAGGAAGTTATCTGATCCATGGGGGTGAAAAACAGTAAAGAGATGTAGGTCACTTAATGCTTAAAGGGGTTATCCAGCGCTACAAAAACATGGCCACTTACCTCCAGAGACAGCTCTTTTCTCAAGTTTGGGTGGGTTTTACAATTCAGTTCCATTGAAGTGAATTGAGCTTTAATGCAAACCACACCTGACCTGGAGACAAGAGTCTCTGGAGGACCCCTGAACCCATCCCATGTTGCTATGACAACCAGGACCAGGACCCGCTATCTGCAAAAATCTAGACTGGGAGGGTGGGCAGGACTCTTCATGTGGCATTTCAGATATGGCAGCATGGGAAAGGGGAAGACTATTTAAAGGGCTTCCCCTGACTCTTCACCCCCTTCAGTTTCCATAAGGGGTCACTTACTGCCACCATGCCAACCTCCCTCTCACAGGCTCACGTTGGGCCTTCCTTTACCAAAAACAGCACTTTTCTACTGCTTTGTATATACTTATGTGGTGCACATATAGGGGGAGATTTATCACACGTGGTGTAAAGTGAAACTGGTTCAGTTGCCCCTAGCAACCAATCAGATTCCACCTTTCATTTTCCAAAGACTCTGTGAGTAATGAAAGATGGAATCTGATTGGTTGCTAGGGGCAACTGAGCCAGTTTCACTTTACACCATGTTTGATAAATCTCCCCCATAGTTTTGCCAGCTTTGCTTCTTGGGACAACCCCTTTAAGGGTAAATGACATGTACAGTAATGTAGTGTATAACAGTAATGTAGTGTATATTATAGCTAGTGATGAGCGAATAGTGAAATATTCGATATTCGTACGAATATCTCCCAAATATTCGATCAAATATTCGATCCCATTAAAGTCTATGGAAACAAGTATTTGATTATTGAAAAACATCTATTCGACCACTTGAGGTAAAATCCGGAAGCTGGGGGATTTGAACGCTTATCAGGTATTTATTGAATATTCGGCGAACTATTCGCTCATCACTAATCATAGCGCCTCCCTAGTGGACAGGTGAATCTTGGTTAACAGGATGGCTGACCCCTGTTCATTCTTCCTCTTCTCTTGTGTGAGGAGAAAGGGGGCAGTACTCTCTTGAAGGGTTAATCTGGAAGGCTTCATCCTGGTGCTTTAGATGAGAAGCACATCTGCGTATGTGTGTCAGAGGTGATGATCCATGACGTTCTTTTTCTAGCAGCCACCTGACAACCGCAATGTCACAAAATCTATAGACAAACGGTGCTGCATAGCGAGGTCCTCGGTGGAATGTTAATATGAAATTGCTAGTATAATAAACCAGTTGCCGCTGCCGCTAGTCCTCAACATTCCAGTCGATTAGAAACTCATAATATCATCAGGGAACAAAGTCGCTCATGCAGATCATGTTCCTACGCTGCCATCCTGCAAATTATCCACCCTACTGTATTAGGAGAGTAGTGTTTAGCACGTAATAGCCAGTGCTGTTTCTTCTACATTCAGCTGTCATTTTTTAAATACCGTGTCCAATTTGACCCTATTGAGCACCAGAGGGGACTCTGGGAGCAACACGTCCAGCTTTTTATATCTGGCACTCTAAGGCTATGTTCATACACTGCATGAATTGTTGCAGTGAAAATTGCATTGATTTAAATGCACAAAGGCCGGAAATAATTGACATGTCAATTATTTCTATGGCCGTATTGAAAACGGATGTTGTCTTCCCTGACTTAAAAACACATTTTTTATGACAAGAATGGACGTTGTTTTAATTGCAGAGTCTAGTGACCAAAGACCTCATACGAAGGCTGGGGACCTGGCAGAGAGACAGGGCCCAAAAGAACCACGGTAGGGAGTGTTTTAGCTTGCGTCCTTCCCCTACAACGTCCAGTACAAAAGACCTCTACACTTGTGACTTCCTATCCACAGCTCCCAGTAAGGTGTGCTGTGAATGGGTGAAGAGTGCATAAAGAAGAAGATGCTAGGACAGAAGAAGAATATACTCTCATAGGCTTCCAGATCCACGTGACATATAATCAAACAATAACCCTTTATTTACTTCAGCTGTGCAGCAACTAAGAACATTCGCTTACAATAGCGCCATCTTGTGGAGAAACTTTATCACTACTACATCACCACTTACTTACAATAAGTACAGGCTTTTGTGAGGGGTGTAACCAATAGAAACACCCGTGGTGGGATACCACACGATTGCTAATGAGGGCTTTTGCGGACTACCTGAAATCATTCACCGTAATACACGGAACGATGGCCGTTAGTTGCGATTGTAATTACAAGCGTTCATATACTCTAGTCTACGAACGATGGTAACAAGGAACGAGCGATGTGCACATACACCGAAATATTAGCGAACAATTTCCAATGATTGTATGGTCAGCTGAAAAGATGCGATCAACGACACACGGACAAATTCTTGTTAGTCCTTTTATTGTTGCCGCATAAACACGGCGGGGCGGGGGGGGGGGGGGAGATAATATATAATCACTACTCACCTATCCTGGGCCTCTGCACAGCTGATATCACTACTCCGTTGATGGACTGCCCGCTCAGCCAGTCAGTAACTGGGGCGGGACACTGCTGGAGTAACTGATTGGCTGAGACGGAACTCGAGGTAAGAGGTAAGTAAGACTTGTTTATTATGTTCTCCTCTGCCGGCTGACAATTTTTTAAAGATCGACGGACTGCTTTAAAGGGGTACTCCGGCGAAAATCTTTTTTTATTTAAAACCAACTGGTTTTAGAAAGTTATATAGATTTAAAAATCTCCAGTCTTCCCGTACTTATCAACTACTGTATGTCCTGCAGGAAGTGGTGTATATTTTTCAGTCTGACACTGATCTCTGCTGCAACCTCTGTCCATGTCAGGAACTGTCCTGAGCAGGAGAAGTTTTTATGGGGATTTTCTACGGCTCTGGACAGTTCCTGACATGGACAGCGGTGGCAGCAGAGAGCACTGTGTCAGACTGGAAAGAATACACCCCTTCCTGTAGGACATACAGCAGCTGATAAGTACTGGAAGACTTGAGATTTTAAAATAGAAGTAAATTACAAATCTTTATAACCAGTTGATTTGAAAGAAAAAGTACCCCCTTTAAGCATTTCCCCTTTAACCAATTTACTAACTGAATGTACAGTAACTCCTTTCTTTGGAGGGTCATTGACCCCTTAGCACACACTGTATGCAGTTGCCTCATGGATACTGGGAACTGAAGTGCTGATGTTTTCCCTTTAAGTGTTTTTCCAAGAAAGTCCTCTCCATTGTATGCGTCTTCTATATGACAGAATCCATGCAACTTTAATGGCTTTGCAGCTGCATTCGCCGTGTCCCCCCCACCACCACCACCACAGAAGACTACAATGTAAGTAATGGGAAAAATCTTAATAGCCCTGGATGCACTCCAGGACAATGTACTGGATTCATTATTAATGGCCCATTATTGTGTCTAGATTGTAGATCTCTGCTTTAAAGGCGATAGTTGACAAGCAATGGAATAATCAATGCTGGGAGTTGGCGGGGAGACGGGCAGCCAGGCACCGGTCCAAAGTTAATCTGTGCATCCCACGCTCAATCAGACTCTCCGTAGGAACTGGAGGTGGGTGGTACTGTCACACACCGCGGAGAGATCTGCCTCCCCTCCCCCCAGACGGATACTTCCATTGGCTTAGAGGGGATTTACAGCATAAGTTAGTTACATGTGTTTGTGGTTTGTTGGGTTTAGCAGCTGGAGTGGTGATGGCTTACGGCTTAGTTATTTTGGATACAGCTTAGGACATTGGAGCACGGTGTGAAGATCTGAATCATTCTGCGCTCTCTATCCATCGCGTTAATGAGATTTTGTGGTCTGGACGTCGCTGTTGCATCTGCTGGGTAGAATCCTGCCCGTAGTACACATGTGACTAGGAATATTACTGCAAATACTGTTCCTGAATAATACAATGGCATAAACAACAATAGTAAACTATAGTAATAAAAGAAAATTACTAGATATGCATTTACTATCAAAATGATAAAGGAAGTAGATTTCCTTTAAAGTGGCCTTACCCTGTTTCCCTTGAAAATAAGACCTAGTAGAGGTTTTACTGAATGTCCCCTACCACCAGATGTAGAGCTGCACACAGTATGCCGTTATCCCATCGCTTGTCGCCATACTGTATGCTGTCCCCGCTGTGCTGTACGAGTGTGCTGTGGTGCGCTCCCCCTGGTGGCTGGAAGCAGCCATACTATAGTTCTGTCTCGATTGTGCTGTACAAGTGTGCTGTGGTGAGCTCCTCCTGGTGGCCAGAAGCCACCATACCATATGCTGTCCCTGCTGTGCTGTACAAGTGTGCTGTGTTGAGCTCCCCCCAGTGACCGGAAGCCACCATACCTTATGCTGTCCCTACTGTGCTGTACAAGTGTGCTGTGGTGAGCTCCCCCCTGTGGCTGGAAGCCACCACACTGTACGCTCTGTCCCTGCTCTGCAAGTGAATTCTTCTTCGGGGAAAAAAAAGAAAACCCCTAAAAATAAGACCTAGGGCATCTTTGGGAGCAAAAATTTATAAGAGTAGTGTAGTATAGAGACAGATGGCGGCACTACTGGAAAAAGCAATACAATACAGTACAATATTCAGACCCAACCTGGGTGCATAAAACCGAGCAGTAGATGGAACATGCAGCAACAGAGGAAATAGTCCAGCACTCACCGATTATGCGGGTATCTGTAGTTTATTTCAGGTCAAAAGACACAGAGAGGGGTAGAGATGGAGCAAAGGTGCGGGTGTCTTACCTGGGATGGCTGTTTCAGGGTTAACCCCTTCTTCCGACCAAGACGGCCGTCCCAGGCCAGGTACCTGCACCTTTGCTCCATCTCTAGCCCTCCCTTCGTTGTTTGTCCTGAAATAAGATACCCGCATATTGGTGAGTGCTGGACTATTTCCTCTATTGCTGCAGAAATTAATATAAGACACTGTCTTATTTTCGGGGAAACACAGTAGGAGTCCAGTGGACTGTCCGACTATGTATTTGACAGTTTCCTGTGTGTATACAGCGTTAGCTGTCAATTGCTAAGTAAAACCGCCCACTGGACTCCTAAACTGTGGTTTATGTCAAGAAAAGAGAGACAACAGAGGCCGAGAGAAAGACAACCAGAAATAGTTTACTGTAACGTTTTGGAATACAATAGCCTTTCGTTTAAGGCAACAATCACAATAAGGAAGCAATCACTCCTTTGGGAGGTAGTACTGATAAAGGTTCTCACATGTTTAGACAGATACAGAGTCCACAAAATACTGATAGGAACTCTATAGAAGACAATAGCCACTTGTAATACTTTAATACACTCCTGATATGACAGATGCTTGAGATATACTTGAGACAGTACTACAGTGGAACTGAGATACACTTAAGAATATAGCAGTTGAGTTTAATACACGTAGGAATACACTGGTAGGTAGTTAGCGTTAGTTGACTTTAGTTGTAGCACATGGATGACTTGGGAGACTGACGGCCAGGGCCGGCTCCAGGTTTTGGTGGGCCCTTGGGCGACAGAGCCTCAGCGGGCCCCTTTGTATAGTAAATCATGTGGCATCACTTTTAGAGGGTCTCTATCTCTGCATTCTGTGTAGGTATACAACTGTGTATTATATACTTATTATTCTCCTGTATGTGTGTGTATATATCTCTCCATTCTGTGTAGGTATACAGCTGTGTATTATATACTTATTATCCCCCTGTATGAGTGTGTATATACTGTATATCTCCATTCTGTGTAGGTATACAGCAGTGTATTATATACTTATTATCCTCCTGTATGAGTGTGTATATATCTCCCCATTCTGTGTAGGTATACAGCTGTGTATTATATACTTATTATCCCCCTGTATGAGTGTGTATATATATATATATATATCCATTCTGTGTAGGTATACAGCAGTGTATTATATACACACTCATACAGGAGGAGGACAATAAGTATATAATACACTGCTGTATACCTACACAGAATGGAGATATATATACACACTCATACAGGGGGATAATAAGTATATAATACACAGCTGTATACCTACACAGAATGGGGAGATATATACACACTCATACAGGAGGATAATAAGTATATAATACACTGCTGTATACCTACACAGAATGGAGATATACAGTATATACACACTCATACAGGGGGATAATAAGTATATAATACACAGCTGTATACCTACACAGAATTGAGAGATATATACACTCATACAGGAGGATAATAAGTATATAATACACAGCTGTATACCTACACAGAATTGAGAGATATATACACTCATACAGGAGGATAATAAGTATATAATACACTGCTGTATACCTACACAGAATGGAGATATATATATATATATATATATATATATATATATATATATATATATACACACACTCATACAGGAGGGGGGATAATAAGTATATAATACACTGCTGTATACCTACACAGAATATAGATTATATATACACACTCATACAGGAGGGGGATAATAAGTATATAATACACTGCTGTATACCTACACAGAATGGAGAGATATATACACACTCATACAAAAGGGGGATAATAAGTATATGTCTCTCCATTCTGTGTAGGTATACAGCAGTGTATTATATACTTATTATCCCCCCTGTATGAGTGTATATATATATATATATATATATATATATATATATATATATATATATATATATCTCCATTCTGTGTAGGTGGTCAGCAGTGTATTATATACTTATTACCCCCCCCCCCCCCATTCTGTGTAGGTGATCAGCAGTGTATTATATACCTATTATAATACACTGCTGATCACCTACACTAAATGGAGAGAAAAAAATAGCAATACAACAGTGGATTTATTGCATATTGTGACTCCCCCATGGAAAGTAAAGGGGAAAATCTGCAATAAATCCACTGCAGCAGATATGCCACAGGTGACCCTACCTTCCTACTCCCAGCACACATAGACAGATACTCATACACAACACCTGCATAGACTTACACACACAACACTAGCATACAGACTTGCACACATATGCATGTATACTCAGTCACACATACACTCACCTCTGTATCTGGCAGTCCTGTTACACTCACCTCTGTATCTGGCAGTCCTGTTACATCTTCTCCCTCTGCCTGGGCCGCTGTGGAGGTCAGGAGACCCATGAATACAGGAGGGGGCAGGGAAGCACAGCACAGACAGCACTGTGAGGAGGCTTCTGGGCCCTGACCTGCTGTTTGGCCTCTACAGGCTGCCGTGCAGTGAGCCCCGCCCCCCTCTCCTCTGGTCCGACGCTGAGACTGAGGCCTGGAGGAGCCACAAAATGACTTAAGTGGCTCACCAGCGCCCCCCTCATCCCTGCGCCCGGCTCATCCCCCCTCCCCCCACAGCCTCAGGTAATGATTGTGTGTGCTCACCACCTGCACACAGTGCGATGTGTGTCAGTGTGTGAGCGCAGTGAGAGAGGAGGGAGAGGGGAAGAAATGGTGTGGGCAAGTGCAGGGGGGCCCCTTGAGGCACTGTGGGCCCCGGCACTTGCCCGAGTATGCCTGGTGCTGACGCCGGCCCTGCTGACGGCTACGGATTAGGGCTCAGCTGGGGCTGTTTAAGTCAAGTCCTGAATCCACAGGAAAACACATCTGCCTATGCTACCACGTGGGCATCAGAATGACACACGATCAGGGAGTTCAGATCCACCTAGTGGAAGAGCTAGTTGTCCAGGAGACCCTCAAGTTGCAGTAGAGACTCAGCCTTTGCACTTATTTAAACTACTGATTAGTGTTGGTACCCCAATACCCTTGTAGACTCCTTCAGTGGTAGCAGAAGTAGAGAAGACAGTCCCCCAGCGTGGATAGGTTAGTCCCGTCCTTCACCACAGCTTCACCGCCAGACATGGCTAGGATATAGTAGTCAGAAGAAATAACAGAAGGTTTCTGGTGGCAGCCAGGACCTGGAAAAACATGGTCAGCAGGCTATGTGAAGATAGCCTGTCTCATATACTGGTGACTGGAACAACTAAAAACTGAACAAACCTACAACCAGTCCCACCCCACAATATATATAGGGCAAACAGGAGGGGATCTGATTGGGCACTAGGCAATGGGTAATGTAAGGAATATAACTACTAGTGAGGACTGACCTTCAAGCATATTTGGGTTCATCCAAACCCAAACTCTCGGCATTTCATTACCAGTGGCTGAAGAAGTTGTAGGGAGTCCTGGAAAACACGGATACAAGCATAGGCCATAGGCTGTAGTTATGTTTTTTCCAGACTCCCTAGGGCTGCATCCAACTTCTTCAGCCACCAGTAATCAAATGCTAATACTTACTAAAAGCTGTTTTGCAAGGCCGCCGCATGATCTGCTTGTATATTATATATATATATATACGTTTTTACAGGAGTTCTGAGTGGATTTCTCAATCTGCATAATGGATCCATTTGCTGTTTTTATTGCTGGTCATGTTTGATTGATTGATTGATTGATTGATCAATTGATTGTTTGTTGCTAGGAACTTTCAGGTGTCACTGTCTTGTCCGGTCTGCCTCAGTCTGGTTATATTGTTGTATATGGATTCATTTTGTTTCTTTGTATCCTGTCTGGCGTTTTGGTTTATTGCTATTGCTATCCTTCCCTGGACTATCTTTGTCCTGTTCATTCTGTCTAGGTAGGTTTTTAGCGTCTGAAGGGGTTATCCAGGATTACAAAAAGTGCAGTTAATTTCTTGCTCAAACAGCGCCATCCCCCCATCCTCAGGTTTTGTGTGGTATTACAATTTAGTTCTATTCACTTCGGAGGCACTGAGCTGCAAAACCAAACTGAGGACAGGAGAGGTGCTGTTTCTGGAAGAAAGCCCCCTTTAAAGTGTTACTGTTGTTTACTTTTCTTTTTTTTTTTTTTTGGCAGAAATCAATAATACGGGCGATTTTAAGAAACTTAGTAATTGTGTTTATTAGCCGAAAAATGTATTTTTATCATGAAAAAGCAGTTTGAAGCTCTCCCCCCTGTCTTCATGGTTTTCTATAAAGAGGGGAGGGGTGGAGGGAGATGAGGCACTAAAACAGGACAACAAAGAGTTCATTTACAGCTACATCCTCTGAAGTAAGTACTGACCTCTCTGACCTCTGAATACGGCTTTTACACAGCTCCCACTGTGTAATCCTTTGTTCTCTGCTCTCTGCTGGCGACCAATCTCCCTCCTCCCCCCTCCCCTCTTCATAGGTTACACAGGGCACAACTGATGTAAAAGAGTCAAGATTTCCCCATAATGAGCAGTGAATGAGAGAGAGGAGGGGGGGACCTGGGGAAAATCTTTTTGAATACAGATAATGGCATATTTGCTTAATAAACCCAATTACAAAGTTTCTTATAATCACCTGTACTATTGATTTCTGCAAAATAAAAAACAAAAAACGACAGTGACACTTTAACCCTTTTAATTTTAGATATTACTCTGGTGTATTCCAATATTCTTCTTATTGAGTTTTCTGGCCCTGTTATCCTCTGATAGTCCCTACTGTCTGTGTTGTCTTCTTGCATGTTTGTTCCCACTATTCTGCCCTACAAAAAGTCCTGGTGGTATCTGAGTATCAGGAGCCATTAATAGGACTCTAAAGGCAACTACTAAAGGTAAAGTCAATAAAAAAAAGTAGAAGCGAGTTGATAGAAAAGGACAAGTCAAGGACTTTTACTACCCGCTTTAATTCTTTGTTGATGCTCGGCTTCTGGAATTGATGGCGCTGTCCGTATCGGGAATCTGGTCTGGGCTCATTGAATGCCTTCTCACTAAGCTGGCTTTTCCCTTTGAAGCTTCTCCGCGGTAGGCCGGGGCGGCTGTTTGCTTTCCTTGCAGTTTTACACTGCTCGCTCCCTGTGTATTATTATTCCTCTCCTGCAGTGGGATCTCGCGTCTACTTTAATCTCCTCCGACGCCTGTGGAGATGTGTCAGACACCGTGCTCTTCTATCATCGGCACACAGGACGGAGACTGAAAGACCTGGTCTAGTGACGGAGAACGTTTTGTTGGCCGGTTAACACCTGAAAGACCAGTTATACACAAGCATAATATGTGTGTGTGTTACGGCCATTCTGTACGTCCAGGGGGGACTTGTTATAAAAAATTACATTCTTCTTATAACGAACCTTAAAGGGATATTTCACTCAAACATAACTTTTGATATGTTGTTGCCCATGGTGAGACTAACAATTCCTTCCATACTTGTTATTATTCAGTCTCCTTCCCCCAGTTCTGAGCTGCTGCTTTCTGCTGAAGACACAAAAATCTGTGTGTGAGCTTTTCTCTCGAAAATCTTTTTCTCTCAAATCAACTGGTTGCAGAAAATTATATAGAGGTGTAATTTACGTCTATTTAAAAATCTCCAGTCTACCAGTACTTATTAACTGCTGTATGTCCTGCAGAAAGTTGTGTATTCTTTCCAGTCTGACACAGTGGTCTCTGCTGCCACCTCTGTCCATGTCAGGTACTGTCCAGAGCAGGAGAGGTTCTCTATGGGGATTTGCTACTGCTCTGGACAGTTCCTGATATGGACAGAGGTGGCAGCAGAGAGCACGGTATCAGACTGGAAAGAATACACCACTTCCTGTAGGACATACAGCAGCTGATAAGTACTGGAAGACACTAAATTTTGTAATAGAAGTTAATTAGAAATTTATATAACTTTCTGAAACCAGCTGATTTGAAAGAATTTTTTTTTCACTGGATAACCCTTTAAATTGTTCACACAAGTTGATTTAAAAGAAAAAAAAGTCAGTGGAGTACCCAGACAGTAAGACAAACTCAGCTCTACTACATCAGATAAACGTATGCAAATCCCATCTGTCAGCGTTTGACAAATGTTCTGGCCGAGCCGAGTATACGGTATGACCCGTCCGGCCCCACAGCCCGTGACTACAGAAATGAAGTCTGTACGTTGTGGATTTCAGCTATATACCATCATTTATCCGCGTATTATACGCTCTCTGCCCCGCCAGGCTTTAATATAGAGGGAATAGAGTGTGAGCGGAGATTAATGGCCGTAATTACCTTGTACTTTCTGTATATTAATATTGTTCTGGATTTTATTGGAAGGACCCGAGCATTGATTTACTGTCATAATAAATACGCGGCGTGTTCCCTGGGGAAGGCGAACGACAGAGGACGTTGCTGATACACGTCGGGGCAGAAAACTGACAGCTGCGGATGAAGACTGCCATAGAAATCGAAGGATTTCATACCGGATTATAGAAGCCTGTTCATCTCTTCCATGCATCCGAAGGGGACTTCAATAAATCCATGTGCAACCCGCATAGGATGGATGGAAATGATTTACTGATATTTAATTGAAAAAAATCCACTATAAAACTACTATATATGTATATATATATATATATATATATATATATATATATATATATATATATATACCCCTAATGAGATCTGTCCATTTCATAAAGTGGGATTTTATAGTTCTCAGGAACATTGGAGGTCCAGGTGGTCAGATCATAAAGTGGTGACAGATCCTAGTAATATACCGGCACTATATCAGAGGGTAATAGCAAATCAATGGCCTATATATATATATATATATATATATATATATATATATATATATATACAGTGGGACCTTGGTTTAAGAGTAACTTGGATTGAGAGCATTTTGAAAGAAGAGCTCACAGTTTTTCAAATTTGTAACTTGATTTAAGAGCATTGCTTTGGTTTAAGAGCTCCCTGTTCAGGATGGATGGGGGGGGAAGGGCATGGTCTGCATAGCGGGGTCAACAGCACTGTACTCTGACCCAGGAAGTCTCCCTCACCTTCCAAATCATAGCAGATCCACTTCAGGCTGGGGCTTACATCAGGGGACAGGACTGTGGAGGTAATCTCTCCATAGCTGTAACCCCTCTCTCCCCGGACAGAGAGTGCTGCTATACTGTGTCCACATCTGCCCTGCTCATTCCTTCATGCTCCCTTCAGTCTCTTTCAGCCCTTGTGCTTCCTATCCTCTCCATTCCTGCTATAATGTGCCTGCACTTACACTCAGCTATACACACTGCTGCCATATTATGCCTGCACTCACACTCAGCTATACACACTACTGCTATAATGTGCCTGCACACATACTCAGCCATTCACACTGTTGTATAGAAAAGTTTCTGTCACTGTCCTCCTGCACAGCTCTGTGATTCTCACTTACTGATTGGTCCATGCTGGACACACCCCCTTCCCCATTGCTGTCACGTGACCACACAGACCTCTGACAGCAGCCCTGCTCCTCTATTCCAGCCTGTTGTACTACACTTCTGCATTATGGGGATCTGCAGCTCCTGTATCTACAAACTGCTGCTGTATTTTCAGGTTTATGCCCTTACTATAACTTATAATATGACATATGCATGCATATGAGATATTAATTTAATTGGTTTTACATGTTATTCAGATTAATAAATCATTATTTTTGGGGTGTGGAACCAATTTTCTGCATTTCATTGATTACTTATGGGAAAATTTGCTTTGGTTTAAGAGTGGATTTGGATTACAAGCACGGCCCCGGAACGAATTATGCTCGTAATCCAAGGCACCACTGTGTATATGTAGTTATGTAGTCCAGACAGTTTAGCATATGTAGATTATATATATATATATATATATATATATATATATATATACTGTATATGCCTTGTACACACCTTCTTTATTTTATGTCATTTATATGTAGGTTGCTAACTATATAAAAGGGAAACTATCAGCTGGTTAGACGACTATAACCTGCTGATATGTCCCTATAGCACAGGAGACGCTGAGGAGGAGGGCATGTTGCTTACCTTCATCCACAGTGCATCCTGGGGCACCCATTAGGAGCACTGCCAATCCTTAAGCTATGTTCACACTACATAAAACTACGGCCGTTGTTGCCATCGGCACCCTTTATAAACATATTGAGGAGGACAGGACACAGACGGGGACACTGGAGCATAGTCAAGCAGTAGATGCAGTACCATGCACAAGGCATGAACAGAGTCCGCTCAGCCAAGGAGCCAGATGGCACTGGAGCGCGGACAGGTATGACTGTGATAAAAAATAAAAGGATTATCTCTCTCTAAAGGAGTACTCCAGAAGAAAACAATTACATTTAAATCAACTGGTGTCAGAAAATTATGTAAATTTGTAATTTACTTTTATTTAAAAATCTCAAGTCTTCCAGTACTTATCAGCTGCTGTCCAGTCTGGAGAGGTTTTCTACGAGGATTTGCTGCTGTTATGGACAGTTCCTGACATGGACAGAGGTGGCAGCAGAGAGCACTGTGTCAGACTGGAAAGAATACATCACTTCCTGCAGGACATACAGCAGCTGATAAGTACTGGAAGACTGAAGATTTTCAAATAGAAGTCAATTACAAATCTTTATAACTTGCTGATACCAGTTAAAGCGAAAACATTTCCCCTCCCTCTGGAGTTCCCCTTTAACACAGCATTTATATGTTATCTATTGTCACATACAGCCAGTGCGTTCTACTCCTGTTCATTGACAACTTTCCTCCCATCATTATAAGTATTGGTAGATTTTTTCAATCAGAGAAGCATCCAGGCCTTGTCTCTGTCTGACATTTCATTAGGCCGCTGTCTACATATCTGATGTGTGTGTTTTTTTTCCTTTCCCCGCAGGACAATCTGAACCTGTTGCTGACGGAGGAGGAGATGTACAGCCTGATGGAGACGTTCAGTCAATGTAAAGTGATCCCAGGTGAGGACGCAGCCATCCCAGCGTAATAACTGCAGCGTATACTCCCCGGCCCTTGTTATCTAGCAGACAGGATAATAAAGTCTCTGTATACCCCGGGGGCCTTACTATCCAGCAGCTGAGCTCATTGTCATCACAGATTTCCTTTGTTGTCACATGCAGGGGGGGTTTTCCCATATAATGAGCCGTGCCCAAACATGGCGGCCAAAACCGCTGCATTACAGGCCAACTAGTATAGAAAGGCTCTGCAGGCCTAGGGCACAGATGCTGTAGGCAGTGGCGTAGCTACCATAGAGGCAGGGTAGGCAGTTGCTATAGGGCCCGTGCAGGAGGGGGGCCCGGGGAGAAGGTAAGAGCATGTGTCCTTCTGCTTAACCCCTTATGTACTGCAGTGTGTAAGTGACCCAATGTTTACTTACAGGCTGCAACACAAAAAAAGGGTTAACAAGCAAAAGACAGAGATCTCTGCTTCACTGCACTGATAACCTCTGTTCTCCAGCTGGCAATCAAGTAGGAAATTGTACAGAGCTTCATGCAGAGGTCAGGGGTTATCAGTGCACCAGCAGTAAAGCAGATGTATGCACAGTGCTTTGTGTTGTGCTTAGGGAAAGGGGGCCCCTTAAAATATTTTGCTATGAGGCCCTGTGAATCCTAGCTATGCCACTGGCTGTAGGCAACAACAGATTGACTCCCTGTCCCACCACGCCGCAGCAGAGAGCACTGTGTCAGACTGCAAAGAATACACCACTTCCTGCAGGACATGCAGTAGCTGATAAGTACTGGAAGACTGGAGATTTTATGAAATAGAAGTAAATTACAAATCTATATAACTTTCTGACACCAGTGGATTTCAAAGAAAAATCTTTTCACTGGAGTACCCCTTTAAAATTGTCTTTTTATAGGTTTTTAAACTAATACTCCTAAATAGAAGTAAGAAATACACGGCTGCTTTCTTCCAAAAGCAACCATCGACCTTCACGGTGCTGGGCTGCCATGGGCGAAAACATTCCGTATCGACACTGGCTTGTCTATATATCGGCTTGCTTACCATTGAGGTCAATGGGCATCTGATGCCCGAGACTAATGAGTTTTCAGTCCATTGTTGCAATTACTGTGGAAACAACAGATCGGTTTACTTCCCCTCATTTGCTTTAATGATTGAAATATCAATTCAGGGAGAGAGGGTATTTTTTTATAGTTTTTTTTTTTTTTGCACCAAAAAATTGCAAAAAATTGCAAAAAATTTTTTTTAATTTATATAAAAATAGAAATGGTCTGGGCTGGTAAGCGGATGACGGTAGGAGTCTCCAGCAGCCCCTGTGCAGCCTCTCCCCGCCGTCTCCGGCGTGCTGATTACCCACATGTCACAAGTACTCTCAGCCATAATTACATTTCCTATTTGTTTATTGCCACACATACAATTTTTCAGTTTGTAATTGCCTAATTAAAGCCGGTGCTGCATGTTCGAGTTGGGTTTGTTACAAGAAGCAATCATTTCATTAGCAATCAATCCTATAGAACATCTGCTGCTCCGAGCGCATCGGGAAATAATAGGAGGGAAACCGAACGGGTATACGGTCCTGACGTCATGGGGGGGGGGGGCTCAGGGCCAAAACAAAAACAGGAAGGCGTCACTGGCATAGAGGACTGATTGCTGAGTGGGATCACGTCATTGAGGTGTAGAGAACACGTTGCTGTTGTTATCGGACTAGGTTCCCACATTTGGGCCTACCCTCTACCTGTATAGTGACAATGTTTCATAGACCCAGGCTGAAAAATACTTATACACCTGCCTTTTGTCTGACTTTTTTCAAGCCAAAAAAACACTAGAACTAGAAACACTAGAAAAAAACACCAATGCGGCACACAGCGCTTTTTTTGTTTTTTCTTTATTTCTTGTATTTTTTCTGCTGTTTTTGACTTTATGTGTGAATAATCCTTTTTGTGGTTTAGGCGATTTTGTCTGTAGAACCTTTTTATACTTTGCCATCACATGACCTAGCTGCTGGACCACAAAAGGTGACAAAAACGCCAGTAAAAAAAAAAAAAATGGCAATGGCGTTTTTGAGACAACCAGAACAATCCCCTTAAAGCGACTCTGTACCCATAATATGACCCCCCCCCCCCCCCCCCCAAACCACTTGTACCTTCGGATAGCTGCTTTTAGTCCAAGATCTGTCCTGCAGGTGATGCAGTTATTGTCCTAAAAAACTACTTTTTAACTTGCAGTCCTGTGCCCAACGGGTGTGGCTTAGAATATCTGTGTTCTAACTTTGCACCACCCCTCCACTTTGTCCCTCCTCCCCACCCTCTTCATCATTAGGAATTGCCACTGGAACATTTTCTCCATGTTGAACATTGTACAGGTCCTTAACGATCCAGCCCATGTGCTGTGCTGACACAGGTGGGGAATAGGAGACAATCTGCCTGGAGCATTCCTAATGATGAGGAGGGCGGGGAGGAGGGACGGAGAGGTTGTGCCAGCCTAATGCACAGACACTCTAGGCCACGTCCGTTGGGCACGGGGCTGCAAGTTTAACCCTTTGAGGACCAGGCCCAAAATGACCCAGTGGACCGCGCAAATTTTGATCTTTGCGCTTTTGTTTTTCCTCCCCCCCTTCTAAGAGCTCTAGCACTCTCAGTTTTCTATCTACAAGCCATGTAAGTGCTTGTTTGTTACAGGAATAGTTGTACTTTGTAATGGCGTCTATCATTTTACCATAACATGTATGATGGAATCCCAAATATATTATTTATGAAGATATAAATAGGTGAAATCGTAAAAAAGAATGCAATATGGTAACGTTTGGTGGGTTCCTGTGTCTACGTAATGCACTATATGGTAACAGCGACATGATACTATTATTCTATAGGTCAGTCCGAACACAACCATATGCAGGTTACACAGATTCTCTAATGTTATATATTTATTTTAATGAAATCCTTTTTTTGGGCAATTAATTATTAATAAAATGGGACTATTGTGACGCTTATAACAGTTTTATTTTTTCACCTACGGGGCTGTATGGGGTGTCATTTTTTCCTCTAGTTTTTATTAATACCATATTTGTGAAGATCGGACGTTTTGATCACTTTTTATTAATTTATTTTTTTATATAATGTAACATAAAATGGGTAATCCGCGCATTTTTATCCCTCTTTTCGTCTACGCTGTTCGCTGTTCATAATGACGCTTGTTATATTTTAATAGATCGGACAATTACGCACGCTACGGTATATTATATGTTTATTTATTTTTATATGTTTTATTTATATAATGGGAAAGGGGGTGATTTAGACTTTTATTGGGGGAGGGGTTTTGGGGTAGTGTATTGGTGATTTTAACTTTTTTTTTTTTATACATTTAAAGTCCCTTTGGGGGACTTGTACATACACAACTTTCATTTTGTACACTGATCATTGCTATGCCATAGGCATAGCATTGATCAGTGCTATCAGCGCTCTGCTCATTGAGCCTGCCTGTGCAGTCCCAGTGACCAGAGCACCGATCGGACCGCACGGAGGCAGGTGAGAGACCTCCGGCGGTCCGTTTTAACGAGTGTGACTGCGGGGGTCCCGATCGGTAAGTGACAGGGGACTCCTGGGGACACTTAAAGGCTGCGTTCACACTACGTATATTTCAGTCAGTATTGCAACCAAAACCAGGAGTGGATTAAAAACACAGAAAGGATCTGTTCACACAATGTTGAAATTGAGTGGATGGCTGCCATATAACCGCAAATAACGGCCATTATTTCAATATAACGTCCGTTGTTCTAAAATAACAGCAAATATTTGCCATTAAATGGCGGCCATCCACTCAATTTCTACATTGTGTGAACAGATCCTTTCTGTGTTTTTAATACACTCCTGGTTTTGGTTGCAATACTGACTGAAATATACTGACTGAAATATACATATACTGACTGAAATATACGTAGTGTGAACGCAGCCATACACTGCGGCCGCGCCGCGGCATTTAAGGAGTAAATGTCACGCTGCAGCGCGATCGCTGCAGCGTGTCATTAATGGTGATTGCAGCCGGCCCCCACCTGCTATGAAGCGCGCTCCGCTTCAGCCCCGGTACCCGTGAATAGAACGGCGCCATAAATGGGATTTGGGCCGCAGTTCAAAAAACGGACCGTGGCACCGGCTTCCCCATGATGACGCCCTTCTATCCGTGGGTCATATTAAAGAGGATGTACCTGATGGCACATCCTCTTTAAGAAAGCTGTAGATCCCAGGAGCAAGTAATTGGCTCTTAGGTCAACTAAAGAAATCTCTTTTCCTGAACTTTTTGGATGTAATTTTTGGGCCAGAATCTGGGCCACTGCAGAATATTATCTTCCTCTTCTTGACCAATTCAGTTGTGTTTGTTGTAACCCAACCCTCTAGACCAGGCATGTTATACTGCGGTCCTTCAACTGTTCCTGAATCCTATTTAATGAAATGCCATCATGGTTTTGAAGTCTATGAAGTATTTGAGGACTGTCTAAACAGGTTTTATACCAAGCAGAGGATTCATACACTCGGCAGCCCTCCTATATTCCCATCAGCTGTAATTTTCCTGTAACAGATGTGTGCATACTGCACGGAGCCTCCGGAGAAATCCCTAACTACCAGTATATTATTAGACTCTGGGTGTGGGAAAAAAAAGTAGCACCTTGAGCTCTGAGACCTAGGGAGAAACTCGGATTAGTTCCTGTTTGCTGATAAAAACCTACATGGAGCTCTCATCTCTGCCGGTACATGTAACCATAACAAAATGGCAAAAAAACACACAATAATCACAAATCTCTGTCAATTACTAAGGATATATTTGGAGAGAGGTCATACAAGTGGAGGTCCACCTGTGCTGTAGAGCCACGATTCTTAGCCCATGATCGGCAAAAGAGAGGTCATACAAGTGGAGGTCCACCTGTGCTGTAGAACCAGGATTCTTAGACGATGAACGGAAAGAGAGAGCTCATACAAGTGGAGGTAGACGTGTGCTGTAGAGCCGGGATTCTTAGACCATGATCGGCAAGAGAGAGGTCACACAAGTGGAGGTCCACCTATGCTGTAGACCCGGGATTCTTAGACAATGATCGGCAAGAGAGAGGTCACACAAGTGGAGGTCCACCTGTGCTGTAGACCCAGGATTCTTAGATCATGATCGGCAAGAGAGAGGTCACACAAGTGGAGGTCCACCTGTGCTGTAGACCTGGGATTCTTAGACAATGATCGGAAAGAGAGAGGCCATACAAGTGGAGGTCCACCTATGTTGTAGAGCCGGGATTCTTAGACCATGATCGGCAAGAGAGAGGTCACACAAGTGGAGGTCCACCTATGCTGTAGACCCGGGATTCTTAGACAATGATCGGCAAGAGAGAGGTCACACAAGTGGAGGTCCACCTGTGCTGTAGAGCCAGGATTCTTACACAATGATCGGCAAGAGAGAGGTCACACAAGTGGAGGTCCACCTATGCTGTAGACCCAGGATTCTTAGATTATGATCGGCAAGAGAGAGGTCATACAAGTGGAGGTCTAACGGTGCTGTAGAGCCAGGATTCTGACACGATGATCGGCCAGAGAGAGGTCACACAAGTGGAGGTCCACCTATGCTGTAGACCCAGGATTCTTAGATTATTATTGGCAAGAGAGAGGTCATACAAGTGGAGGTCCACCTGTGCTGTAGACCCTGGATTCTTAGGCAATGATCGGCAAGAGAGAGGTCATACAAGTGGAGGTCCAACTGTGCTGTAGACCCAGGATTCTTAGATTATGATCGTCAAGAGAGAGGTCATACAAGTGGAGGTCCACCTGTGCTGTAGACCCGGAATTCTTAAGCAATGATCGGCAAGAGAGAGGTCATACAAGTAGAGGTCCAACTGTGCTGTAGAGCTGGGATTCTTTGGCGTTGATCGTCAAGAGAGAGGTCACACAAGTGGAGGTCCACCAATGCTGTAGAGCCAGGATCCTTAGACGATGATCGGCAAGAGAGAGGTCATACAAGTGAAGGTCTGTCTATAGAGCCAGGATTCTTAGACGATCATCAAGAGAGAGGTCATACAAGTGGAGGTCCACCAGTGCTACAGAGCAGGGCTTCTTAGGTGATGTTCGGCAAGAGAGAGGTCATAGAAGTGGAAATCCAGCTGTGCTGTAGAGCCGGGATTCGAAAGCCATGATCGTCTGGAGAGGGGTCACACAAGTACAGGTCTGCTTGTGCTGTAGAGCCGCGATTCTTAGGCGAGGATCGGCAAAATGGTCTGTTGAGGCTTAAACAATGATAGGAGTCATCATAGACTCCATTCTATGGTCAGGCAGATTCTGCCATCTGAATAAAGAATGGGCATGTCAATTCTATGGGCGGACGGCGACACCCGCTGGAGTCGATGGGACAGGCGAAGATGCATGTGGGAGCGTGCAGGGGCGAGTGGTGGAATCGGCGGGAACTTCTCCGTGCAGATTCCTCAGTGTGAACACACCCTTAGACAGCAGGACCAGGTGGGATTAATAGTGGCCGTGTCAGAATAATAAAGACATGCTGGGGGGGTTAGTATAAGGCAAGAATCAGGTTGGTCTAGCTATTAAAACTGAAAGTAATTATTTTTCAGTTAGAAAAATTTAGAAGCTCTCTTCCTGAAACAGTGCTCCTCTAGTCCTCAGTTTGTGAGTGGTATTGCAGTTTAAATTCCATTGAAGTGAATGGTAAGGAGGACAGGTGTGGCACAGTTTTTTAAAGAAAGCAAAGTTATTTTTTTCTAAAAACCCCTTTACGGGATACCTTTACACGCTTTTTATATCTACATTTCTGCTTTTTTATGTATCTGTTTATGATATGTATATTAATGCGCTCTCTGTGGATGACTACTCTCACACACAGAATGTACTCTTAACCTGGACGACTTCCTCCACTACAAGCACCTGATGAACCGGCGAATGCAGGAGAAGCAGCTGAGCGATGAGCTGGAGGAACAGGCCAGTCTCCAGTTCTCCTCCATGGACCCCGAAAAGAAAGGGCAGATAGAGTGGGCTGACTTCCTATCCCATGAGTCCATCTGCTTACTGCAAAAGCTGCGCTCACAGGTCAGTCGTCTTCACAAATAGCGAGATTACCGCAGGTCTCTTAGTTCTGTTATGAATGGAAATACAGATGGAGTGTATGGGAATGTTTACACAAACCCAGACTAATAAGTTCCATTAGAAGTCTGTGCCTCAGTGCCGCCATGCAGAAGCGGTAACCTCCCGGCCACCATGTAATAATAACTCATGGCGTTCTCTCCGTGAAGCCTGTCATCATTTCCTGTAATGTGTAATTTGTCCTGTCTAGAATTCGCTGCTGAGGCTTTTATCGGTAAAGGAGCGGGAGCGAGCTCGGGCCACGTTTCTGACCCTGGACCAGGATAATGACGGCCTGATCACCGGCAGTGAGTGCAGAAGGGCCCAGCATGGCTGGTTCCGCAAGCAGTCTAAAGAGACCGTGTCGTGTAATGTCAGGTGAGAGGACATCTCCGATACTCCGATCATGTGTCATGTATAAGCTTTGCCTAAATATTCCTCTGCGTTATCCTGGCATGATAGCAAATCGGGGAGAGTGTGTTGTCGATGTGAGTGTGGAACTACCATAGAGCTTATTTAAAGGGAATATGCCTAGTCCCTTACTGGAACATTTTTTCCTATTTATGTAAGTTTTTGTACATTGTTATAGGAGCTGCCATCTTACCTGATGCTGTATAAGCTGTAATCCATTATCTATTGTGTATAATAGAGATATAATACCATTACATGTCTTCATATCCTCATGCCATTACACAGTGCTCATTTAAATAAATAGACAATGATGTAATAGAGGAGGGGTCAGGAAAACCTGCCTATGTATTAAAGGGGTTGTTCACAAAAAAAAATTCTTTCAAGTCAACAGGTTCCGGCAAGAGCCAGAGATTTGTAATTTACTTCTATTTTAAAAAAACAAAACAAATCTAATGTCTTCCAGTACTTATTGGCTGCTGTATGTCCTGTAGGAAGTGGTGTATTCTTTCCAGTCTGACACAGTGCTCTCTGCTGCCATCTCTGTCCAGAGCAGTAGCAAATCCCCATAGAAAACCTCTCCTGCTCTGGGCAGTTCCTGACATGGACAGAGGTGGCAGCAGAGAGCACTGTGTCAAACTGGAAAGAATACACCACTTCCTGCAGGACACACAGCAGCCGATAAGTACTGGAAGACTGGAGATTTTTTTAATAGAAGTAAATTACAAATCTCTGGCACTTGCTAGCACCAGTTTTTTGTGAACTATAAAAAATAGTGGAGGTCTGCTACACCTAACCCCTACGGATGGAATCCACCCTCTTCGAGTGCACCACTATCCCAGCGCTCACAGGATATAAATGAATGAATAATATGTACCAATGTAGAGGGCTCTCTAGAAGCGGGTGATATGTTGCAAACACTGTGGAGACAATGATTTGTACACCTATATAAATTATACATCAACATTTATTACTTGAATCTCATCAGTCAAACATCGCTATAAAAAACCTTATATAGGTAAAACTAATAGTAGAAAGCAATCTAGATGTATAGGAAATACCTAAAATTTGCATAAAATACCTAACTAGTATAAAAATAAAAGGGTAGGACAGTGGAAAAGTAAAATCTATGTGATAAAATGAAGACTTATGTGTATGGGGAGCCTAGTGAAGTTACCTGCGCCGGGCCCAGCGCAGGCAGCTCACCTAAATGATTTTAGCAGTAGTCCCAAATCTCGAGGTCTGGCATGAGCTCGTATCGCTGTGTGGCCGTTGAAATAATTGTATTAGTGTCCTGGTGAGACAGCTTGCTTTTCAGGTTATACACTTTGAGGTGAAATAAAGTGATATTTGAATGACAAATGGTGGAATATCCACCTCTCACCCTGTTGGTGGTCGCTCTCACGGTCCGATATGGTGTTGTAGCGGTAATCTGTGTCTCAGTCAGTTCGGCTTCTTTGAGATCTGTGCAATTAAGATCTGATACAGCACAGTGAGCTATTTCATGCTGTTTGCGGCGTCCGCATGCATGTGAGCGCGCGCTCTTGCTAACTGCCGCTTGGTTTAAATGTCCAGGCAGATACGGCTTAAGTTCGGGATCTATACTCCAAAAATCAGTGAATTTAAAAGGCTCTGTTATCCTTGGTTCTTGAACGCGTTTCAGGAGATCTACTTGCTCCTTTCCTCAGCAAAGAACTTTGGATAACCCTAGTGCAGCCATATCAGTTTGGACTTTATATCTGTTCCAAACATATCTACAAGACCCGTACTGGATCGTTCCGGATGGTTTTGCCATGTTTTTCAGATCATTTTGTGCCATATAGTTATTTTGTATAGTCACTTATATCCCGTATAAAGTTATATAAATGGGTACATAATCTGGTATGTACCCACACACAGGGAGATACTCATCCCTTTACAGGTCCAGATAAACACTCCTATCTTGATTTTATGTCGAGTGGAGTGCATCAAAAGAAATAAGAAACATCAAGTCTAATGTACCAGATTATGTACCCATTTATATAACTTTATACGGGATATAAGTGACTATACAAAATAACTATATGGCACAAAATGATCTGAAAAACATGGCAAAACCATCCGGAACGATCCAGTACGGGTCTTGTAGATATGTTTGGAACAGATATAAAGTCCAAACTGATATGGCTGTACTAGGGTTATCCAAAGTTCTTTGCTGAGGAAAGGAACAAGTAGATCTCCTGAAACGCGTTCAAGAACCAAGGATAACAGAGCCTTTTAAATTCACTGATTTTTGGAGTATAGATCCCGAACTTAAGCCGTATCTGCCTGGACATTTAAACCAAGCGGCAGTTAGCAAGAGCGCGCGCTCACATGCATGCGGACGCCGCAAACAGCATGAAATAGCTCACTGTGCTGTATCAGATCTTAATTGCACGGATCTCAAAGAAGCCGAACTGACTGAGACACAGATTACCGCTACAACACCATATCGGACCGTGAGAGCGACCACCAACAGGGTGAGAGGTGGATATTCCACCATTTGTCATTCAAATATCACTTTATTTCACCTCAAAGTGTATAACCTGAAAAGCAAGCTGTCTCACCAGGACACTAATACAATTATTTCAACGGCCACACAGCGATACGAGCTCATGCCAGACCTCGAGATTTGGGACTACTGCTAAAATCATTTAGGTGAGCTGCCTGCGCTGGGCCCGGCGCCGGTAACTTCACTAGGCTCCCCATACACATAAGTCTTCATTTTATCACATAGATTTTACTTTTCCACTGTCCTACCCTTTTATTTTTATACTAGTTAGGTATTTTATGCAAATTTTATGTATTTCCTATACATCTAGATTGCTTTCTACTATTAGTTTTACCTATATAAGGTTTTTTATAGCGATGTTTGACTGATGAGATTCAAGTAATAAATGTTGATGTATAATTTATATAGGTGTACAAATCATTGTCTCCACAGTGTTTGCAACATATCACCCGCTTCTAGAGAGCCCTCTTTTGTGAACTATCCCTTTAATAGGGTATATAGGTTTTTATTGTTGTTTCAACATCATTTCGCAGGAAGATAACTCAGCAGGATCCTCACAGCGCTAAGATATAACATCCTGCATTATGGGAAATTAGGTTTTAATTCAGCCACTAAACATGCAGAACAGAACGTCCCTGATGGTCTCGTTAATAAAAGATAATTACTCTCTTATCCAACAATAAAAGATGATATTTTCTCCAAGCAATGGGCTGATAATCGGATTAGGGAGATGTGGAGACTCCATTACTGGCCTCCTAATATTCACCGGCTTCTTTATTCCATTATCCAGCCCTCGCCATTAATATAGGAACGAAAAGAGCGGCCGAGATGTTAAATATAAAATATGGCCGCACAATGCTGCGTTCGGTAGTCAAGTATTTCAGCCGGAGAACGGTCGCTTTGTTTTGGCTGAGGTGAGGCGGTTTAACCAAAGGGCAGGAGCCTGGGGGGGGGGGGAGGAGGGTCGGTGACTCCTTCCCTTTGGTTAAGCCGTTTTCCTAAGATCATTAGATAAAGCTAGAGGAAGCACATGGCTATGAACTTCACTCCTGATCTAGCTAATAAGAGTCGATGCCATAGACTTTCATGAAGCCGACTCCTGCTATCAGTCAGATCAGGCGGCCAGTCAGGGAGTGATGTCAGTGGGACCCAGGAGCAGCAATACGGGGGCATGGGGGCGGGTGAGTTTACTTTGTTTAGTATTTCCCTGCACCCTCGCGCCTCCTCCCTTTTTCAATTTCACGGGATATCTCCTTTAAAATTACTTGTCCCCTATTTACAAAATAGGGGACAAGTATGAAATTGTGGGGAGTCCCTACATGCCCCCCGGGGATCTCTGTATCAGTGACCCGGCTTCTTCGTTATGGATCTACCCCCTCGCAATCTCATAATTGTCCCCTATCCTGTGAATATGCCAAAAGTATTTTTAAATCGGAAAACCCCTTTAAGCTGCTATTGCGCCCAGCACTTCGTGACCAAGAACTAAGAGAGGATTCAAAAGGAATGGGAAATATTAAGAAAGGACTTACACATCTACTCATTTTTGCTTTTGGCTCAAAATTGCTGTGGAAATTAAAAAAAAAAAAAAAAGTACTGCCTTATTTGAAGCCAGCCTTAAAGGGATTATGCAGCATTAGAAAAACATGGCCACTTTCTTTCAGAGACAGCACCACTTTTGTCTCCAGGTCAGGTGTGCTGCTGTCTCTGGAAGAAAGTGGCCATGTTTTTCTAATGCTGGATAACCCCTTCAAGGAGACACTGAATATCAGTGGAAATGTACCAGAGCTGGACTCTCTGCCAGTAGTACACACACCTGGACTTCCTTTCCCTTACTTCTCCGGCCTAGCACAATGCCCACTGTACTCTTCATCACTATGTCATGACTTGGTGCTGGTGAAAGTCCCCTTGACTGAACAGGCTGAGGTATACAACCCAGGCTGGCTTGGTCTTCCCTTTTCTGTACAGAACAGTAGCTAAGCCCCTCCCCCACTTCCTGTGTTCCTCCTTGGTCCGTCTGTTACTAGAGAAGGAATTCGAACAACAGACAGTGAACACCCAGCAGCCAAACTTCTTTATTAGTGAAAGAAGTGATTTACAAAAATGGACAAGAAACCTGTTAGTATGCTTCTAGCAGGTTCCGTGATACTGGTGGTGGTGGTGAGCTTTACACCTGCACGTGACTCACATTATGTCACAGATAACAATGGTGATTATTATTATATATAAAGGCTGAAATGTTTATGTGTTCTTACCATCTATTCCAGTATAAGCCATGTTGGGCCCATGTCTGAGAGCAGCCCAGCCAGCAGCACAAGTGGGAAAAGCCAAGAAAAGGTGCCACTAACCACAGACCCAGACGAGAACAGGTAAGTGGACCCCTGGCGTACTGTATAATACTATAAAGCACCGCTGTCTTGCTGCATCATGGATTCTTTAACACTAAAAGTTAAAGGAGTACTCCGGCTGGAGTTTTGTCCTCCGGCTTTTATTGTTCCAGTGCCGGGTCCCGGATTGCGCCACCCCGCTCTCCAGTCCCGCTGCTGCTTCCTGGTCTGAGCTGTGGCTTGAGACGTGACATCTCAAGGCAGCTCAGCCATTTAGCGGTCGTAACAGGGGTTAGGATTAGTGATGAGAAATCATTAGAAAAATGGCCGGGTTCCGCCACATGGTGGGACACCAGGAGTTGAATGCCGAGTGTTTGTGTTCGGCCACGCGTCCGAAGCCAGACATATTTCCGATGTTTGCTCATCACTAGTATAGTTTGTTAATCATCTATAATATATCTATATATATCATCTACTATAACCTGGTGTGCAGTGAGCAGCCCATTGTATGTCCATCTATATGTTGCAGTGAAATTATAGAATCCCGGGAAATTATGGAATGAATGCGCCGTTCCATCACTTCCCTAGGGATTTAATCAAATGCCTGACCCCTTCTAGGGAAATGATGGAATGAACGGTTGAGGAGTCGCCCGGCTCTATGTTTGGCAGTGGAGGCGGACGGGGGAGCAAAGCAGCACACCTCCCCAGCAGGCACGGGAACTCCTGGCAGGCATACAGCGGCGGGGTAGTAGAGCAGCACACCTCCCCGGCAGGCATATGGCGATGGGGGGCGGACGGGAACTCCTGGCAGGCATACAGCGGTGGGGGAGCAGAGCAGCACACCTCCCCAGCAGGCATATGGGGGGCGTATGGCGGTGGAAGCAGAGCGGCACACATCCCGGCGAGCGTATGGGGGCGGACCAGGAGTGGAGCGGACAGGCTGGGGGAGCAGGAGGCGCGTAGCAGGGGAATCGAGCAGAACGGGGAGCAGAGAGGAGGCAGACGGGGATCAGACAGGCTGGGGGAGTAGAGAGGGGATACGGTAAACAAATTCTATGTCACAGGGGGAAATGATAGAGGTCATCCAATCATTTCCCTGAAAGGGGTCAGTGATTTGATCAATTCCCTAGGGAAATGATGGAATGGCGCGGTCATTACATCGTTTCTGGGGATTTGATCAAATCCCTGATTCTATCATTTCACTGTAACATATATATCACAATGGACTGTATCAGCGACCTAGGAAATCGCAGCCATATCTATGCGGAGGAATCTTGCAGATAACTTCCTCCCGAGCCCATATATCACAGATCAAGCTCCTGCCGCCTTCCCCTGAATTATTTCCCCGAATCCGGTATCATTAGGCGCCATTTAGCCTCTAATTTCCCCCCTTTTTGTTACTTCTGACTGTAATGACTACGTCTGGTTGCTGCGTATCACTCAGCCCTAATTTATTACTGTGTGTTCAAATGTTTAAAGACCTCGCTACGCCTAAATTATACAGCTAATAAAAAGCCGCCTGACACAAATTACTACTTGAACTGAGAACATTGCCAGATTTGGCAGACGAGATAAAAAAAATTACAAGAAAAAAGAAAAAAAACATTAAATAAAAATGATAATTGTCAACATGAAACAGAAAAAGATGGCTGAAGGGAAAGAACTGAAGCTTTCTCACAGTGTATACTGACTCCAGGGGATATACCGGTGTATCCATAGACCCTGTGGGGGGGATTTATCAAACATGGTGTAAAGTTACACTGGCCCAGTTGCCCATAGCAACCAATCAGATTCCACCTTTCATTTTCCAAAGAGTCTGTGAGGAATGAAAGGTGGAATCTGATTGGTTGCTAGGGGCAACTGAGCCTGTTTCACTTTACACTATGTTTGATAAATCTCCCCCTATGGGGTCTATGGGGTCAGTATACACGGTGAGAAAGCTTCAGATCTGTGTAGAGTATTATATGTCAGGAACTGTCCAGAGCAGTACCAAATCCCTATAGAAAACCTCTCCTGCTCTGTACAGTTCCTGACATGGACAGAGGTGGCAGCAGAGAGCACAGTGTCAGACTGAAGAGAATACACCACTTCTTGCAGGACATACAGCAGCTGATAAGTATGGGAATAATTGAGATTTTTAAATAGAAGTAAATTACAAATCTATATAACTTTCTTAAACCAGTTGATTTGAAAGAAAAAGAGTACCCCTTTAATCCATATTAAAAACAGCATAGGAACAAGATATACATGTGTGCAGATTCAGTCCTTAGACCGTACTTATAGCACTATGATTGTTGCTGGATTATCTTTCTTTATACTAGAGTTATAAACTGGGGGTACTTCCCAACTGAGAAACAGTACTTATCAGCTGCTGTATGTCCTGCAGAAAGTGGTGTAGTCTTTCCAGTCTGACACTGTTCTCTCTGCTGCCACCTCTGTTCATGTCAGGAACTGTCCAGAGCAACAGCAAATCCCCATAGAAAACCTCTCCTGCTCAGATCAGTTCTCGACATGGACAGAGGTGGCAGCAGAAAGCGCTGTGTAAGACTAGAGAGAATACACCACTTCCTGCAGGACATACAGCAGCTGATAAATATGGGAAGACTTGAGATTTTTAAATACAAGTAATTTACAAATCTATATAACTTTCTGATTTAAAAAATATTTTATTTTTCCCCTCCGGAGTACCCTTTTAAAAGCTTTCCTGGCCCTGACTCTCATATATGATTGACAGCTGTAGCATCCAATCAGAAGACCAATAGAGCTGTCAGCGGTAGCTGAGGGAAGAGAACATATAATCACTGACATGTCTCTCTCTCTCAGACAGGTGACCTGGGACGCCTTCCTGAAGGAGAATGTTCTTTATATCCTCGCCGCTCGACCAAACAGTTCTGCCATTCACCTCAAGCCATCGCTCTAAACAAGCCGAGGTCTCCTGCGCCAACAAGACCCGACCCCTGCCGGCTGCATGGAGGATGGAGTGGCGGCTACTGGAAGATGCTGCACCGTAGCCGAGCTGACACTCCACTTACATTAGCCCTATACATAGATGTCTTCCCCGATCAGCCCTTGTACAAATGACTTTATATTTTTAATAGCGGACCACCTTATGCTCTACTGTAGATATGGCGTCCACCCCTGAAGGATCTCACGCGGCATTGTCACCACCAAGGCTTGGACCTCCAGGACGACCTAGCTCACCTATAATTTATTTCCCTTGAGAGGACGGACACTAAGACCCTGAGGTCCTAGTCTGCCGGGGACTGGTACTGAGGATGTGGGCCCGCGGAGGCCGCTCTGTAGGCCTTTGGCTCTGACTCTTGCATCGTGAAGTCCATTGCTTATGTTTTTGGGTAACGTCAAGTTCACAGTCGTCTGTTTCGCCACTTACAGATAAGTTAGGGGTTAATAAGAATTTTACATCAACCACTCGAATCTGTATTCACAGGACCCTAGGGCGAATAGTCCCAGTCTATGTTTATATCATTGTATATCAAAACTAATGTAGATGAAGAAGATTTCGGGAAATCACCGTAGCGGACCTGTTATTCGGCATTGAAAAATGATAAAATTTTAAGCGGAAGTGATTCTGGCATTTAGTTTTCATCGTTTCACAGTTGAACTGTTCTACCCGCAATACCACCCCTGGCCACAGGGAGTGCTGTTATCATGGGACATGGTTATGAACACAGTGGAGCTCAAAGCACTGTGATTTAGATACATGGATTGTAGTACGCTATACTACCATCTAGTGGTGGATAATTGGAAAGTGCTTTTTTTAATTTTTTTTGCTTTTTGCTTTGCAATACAAACATAACACCATGTTTTTTTTTTTCTTCTTGTGTATCACAACATGGAGATGAAATAAAAATTAAATCCAGAGTTTAGTGACAATCAGAAACATGTTTTTTTTTTTTTGGAAGGAAGACAAGCTGACTTCTAATGTTAGGTATGAGGGTGTCAGTGTCATGCAGTAGATGAGCCTATATTGTTCCTTTGACAGATATATATACTGTATAGACCCTGTATACTGTATATCAGGGTCTATACTAGACTGCTTAATGTTAAAGGGGTAGTTCACCAAAATATGTTTCTTTCAAATCAGCCGGTGCCAGAAAGTGACAAAGATTTGTAATTCACTTCTATTAAATAATCTCCAGCCTGCCACTACTTATCAGCTGCTGTATGTCCTGCAGGAAGGGGTGTATTCTTTCCAATCTGACACAGTGCTCTCTGCTGCCACCTCTGTCCATGTCAGGAACTGTCCAGAGCAGGAGAGGTTTCTATGTGGATTTGCTCCTGCTCTGGAGAGTTCCTGACATTGACACAGTCTTCTCTGCTGCCACCTCTGTCCGACTGGAAACAATACACCACTTCCTGCAGGACATACAGCAGTTGATAAGTACTGGAAGACTGGAGATTTTTTTAATAGGAGTAAATTACAAGTCTGTAGAACTTTCTGACACCAGTTAATTTGAAAGAAAAAGATTTTCGATGGATAACCCCTTTAATAGAACTAAACTGCAAAACCCACCCACCCAGGAGTGGTGATGTCTCTTGAAGAAAGCATCCATGTTTTTGAAGGCTTGGACAACCCCTTTAAGATGCCTAATCTAACACTTCTGGACACTGCAGCTCCTCCACCATTGCACCCTGATGTATAATTTACCAGGCTCCATCCATGTTGCATTCGGGCCCTCTTCTCTGTGCATGTGTGCCCTTGGGGTAGGCTACCATAAGCCCGTACAGTTTCATACGTCTTTTATACACTATTATTGTAAAAGTAAATGGATTCCATATATCATGTCATTTATTTAGTACTCATCCTATGTTACAGCCTGTATTATACTTCAGAGCTGCATTCACGATTCTGCACCACAAATCTTGCTCTGCATCTGCATTCTGTATAATCTGATGTAGAAAAACCAACTCCTCCTCCTTCCCTCCACAGAACGGACTGGGAACTATAATACAGACAGGGAGACAACTAATGTAATGTACCTACAAAATGACTCACCCTTTTAAGTTGTCCCAGCAGCAGTGATGGTCCGGAGTATTACTGGGAGTAGCAGCCTCTATAATTGATGTATATACGGCGTCTGAGCTCACAATGATATCTGGATAACAACTCGAACCTTTTTTTTTTTCAACTTTTTAAGGGGCAACCCCTTTAAGTGCCATATATATTTAAAGGGGTAGTCCAGCAAAAAAAAAAAACGTTTAAATCAACTGGTGCCAGAAAGTGCCAGAGATTTGTAATTTACTTCTATTAAAAAAATCTCTAGCCTTCCAGTACTTATCAGCTGCTGTATGTCTGGCAGGAAGTGGTGTATTCTCTCCAGTCTGACACAGTGCTCTCTGCTGCCACCTCTGTCCATGTCAGGAACTGTCCAGAAACAGTTCCATACATGGAAAGGAACTGTCCATGCTTCTAAAGGACATACAGCAGCTGATAAGTACTGGACGACAGTAGATATTTTTTAAGAGAAGTAAATTACAAATCCGTATAACTTTCTGAAACCAGTTGAGTTAAAAGAAAAAGATTTTCACCGGAGTACCCCTTTAAGTTGCCTATATATTTAATCATACCCATATATGTGTTGTGTTCTTCTTCACAGAACCTGGAATGTTTCTATCTGTATATAAGTGAATTGTATGATTATTTTTTTTTATTATTATTTTCTTCTTTGCTTTAAATACTAAGGGGGAGATTTATCAAACATGGTGTGAAGTGAAACTGGCTCAGTTGCCCCTAGCAACCAATCAGATTCCACCTTTCATTCCTCACAGACTCTTTGGAAAATGAAAGGTGGAATCTGATTGGTTGTTAGGGGCAACTGAGCCAGTTTCACTTTACACCATGTTTGATAAATCTCCCCCTATATTTCCCTGTTACTTGCTGTAAATTCTCCAGTGCTTTTCTGTACTATGGGGGCAGCCATAATGATGTCCGGGTTGTTATGACGAATCGGCAGCACTTGACTTTCTGTAGAATGAGCTTGACTGTACATTTTACAATATAATTCAGCCTTATGAGAAGCACAGAGCTGTTTTTTGCTTTTTTTTTTACTCTTTTATGTGCGTTCATTGTACATTTCTCCTTAAAGGGGTACTCCAGCCAAAATCTTTTACTTTTAAATCAACTGGTTTCAGAAAATTATATAGATTTGTAATTTACTTCTTTTAAATAATCTCCAGTCTTCCAGTACCTATCAGCTGCTGTATGTCCTGCAGGAAGTGGTGTTTCCCTTTCAGTCTGACACAGGGCTCTCTGCTGCCACCTCTGTGCATGTCAGGAACTGTCCAGAGCAGTAGCAAATCCCCATAGAAAACCTCTCTTGCTCTGGGCAATTCCTGACATGGACAGAGGTGGCAGCAGAGAGTACTGTGTCAGACTGAAAGGGAAACACCACTTCCTGCAGGACATACAACAGCTGATACGTACTGGAAGATTGGAGATTTTTAAATAGAAGTAAATTGCAAATCTATATAATTTTCTGAAACAAGTTGATTTGAAAGAGAAAGATTTTCGATGGAGTACCCCTTTAAATGAGATTAAATGAGTTACATACTGTATAAACTACTAAAACATAAAAAAAAAAAAAAATCGCATCCCATTTGTACGTTTACCCAGAAACGACCGTGAATTGCATTGTAATGTATCACCCTGTGGCTTTCCCCTGCTCTTTCTTAGGAGGAAATAACTGATCTACTCAGATGTTCCCATTCAATGTAGGAGTAAAACGACACTGTGCGGAGGTGGTGCTCGTAGTAGGATTTGATCCAAGCAAATGATAAAGAAATATCTTGGCACTCACCACTCGTTTATGCTTATTTGTTTAGTGTCACATGAAGCAGGTTCATAAAAGGACGCGTTTCGCCTCTTAGCCTTCATCAGCTCCAATGACCTAGGAAGTCTGCAAGAAGTCTCCAACTTTGCATTTGTCTTGAGGAGAAGAAATAAGTTCACAGAGGGATGGGGTTACATTCCACCACTGAAAATCTGTGGAGCACCCCAACAGGAACGATGTTTCCTCACACACACACACACACACATAGACCCACCTACCAATCTCATTAGTCAATCTGTGAAACAGTTCGAGTCTATCTTGAGAAAGAAAATCACAAAAATCTCGGCACTCACCAATAAAGTTGCTTGTGTTCTATTGTGTATCCAAAATTAAAGCAAAAACAGGAAGCGTTTCCGCTTAGCGCTCTTTTCAACTCCCTAACTGCTCTACTGTTGGGCAGTCGAAAAATGCCGCCAAGCCGAAACGCGTCCTGTTTTTGCTTTCATTTTGATTACACAATAGAACACAAGCAGCTTTATTGGTGAGTACTGAGGAGTTGTGATTTCCAACACGGGGGACTTGTTCCTCTCTATGTGCATCACCACAGAGTGCCAACTACTTCTATTGTTGTCTTGAGAAAGGAGACATAGGAGAAAGGAGAGGGATCAGGTTACATGCTGACCAGAGAAGAGGAAATCACAACTGTTGGGCAGTTGAAAAAGGTGGTAAGCTGAAACACATCCTGTTTTTGCTTTCACGTTGGATACACAATAAAACACAAGCAACTTTATCGGTGAGTGCCAAGATTTTTGTTATTTGTTACGTGTGACCCAACTACTTCTTTGTTGAGAAAGGAGACATATTTTTATGTCACAGAGGGATCAGGTTACATGCTAACCAGAGAGGTGGATGTAGTGGGGCGGGGGGGGGGGGGAGAGACAAGGGGAATTTATAGTGAGTATTAAATCTTACCCCAGTGCTTGTTTAACAGATTATACAGCCCAGTTACACTTTATAATGTCCTCAGTTGCTTTTTTCTGAGGATGTGCTATAGACATATAGGGGGGCAGCATCCCTTCTTCTGTGTACATGAATGGGAGACAGTAGTAAAACCCCATAGAAAAACTCTCCTGCACTGCGCAGTGGTATACGTAGACATTTTGTAACTTTGTTCCACTGGCGTTAGTTCCAGTGACTGCTGAGGTAACTGCCCTGCATGTTTACAGAGGTTCCTGGCATGGACAAAGTGATCCCTGTGTGGCTTCTTTCCCTTTGGTACTTCCTCAGCACTGCATCTTGGTTATGTTACTCATAAGGAAGATCTGTGGCTTGCTTGCTTGTGTCCCTGTCAGAGGACCTGGCCTAAGCCAGGCCCTGGCTTAACTTCAGCAGAGACCTGTCTGTGTTGTTCCCTCTCACACTAACTCCAGACAACTAACTACACTAGCTGTGCGAACAAGAACAGAGGTGTATAAAGGACACTGACATCTAGTGGTGAAACTACAGAATACTACCTATATCACCACTCAGTGAGAACTTTACGACAGGTGCCTAGGGCACTTAACAGTTGGACACCACATATGGGGATTTGCTACTGCTCTGGACAGGTCCTGATATAGACAGAGGTTTTTTCCCCCCAGTGTTCCACTTTAAGCTTGTTGTAGCGCAGTATGACAGTGTCCAATAGGGAACATCATCTCGAGTAGCCTTCCCTCAGCTAGAGAGGTAGACTTCAATATCTTCCTGGCTCAAAGTGCATTGAAGCAAATCCGATGAGGAGCAACCAACGTCACCAAGTTCGGGGTTCTCACAATTTTCTTTGCTTATTTCCTACCTCGCTCATTAATTCACACTCCTCGGTGTCCACTAAGTGTATGAGAGAATTACCTTCAGATCAGAGACGGTAATTGACCAGTAATTGAGGGCTTAATGTCTCTAGTGGCTGGTAAAATGAATGGCCGGCTAAAGATCTGTAAGATTACCACGCTCAACACCTACTCGACAGATGAATCGGGGGGAATGGGGGGCGGGGAAGTGATTCGAATATCGCCTCATCAAGGAATAAACCAGAAAAAGCATCAGAAAATGTAAGAAGTTTCACTTGTCATCACGTTTTCAGCAGGTTCGCAACACCTCTCCTTTGCTTTACTTCATGTCTTAAATGGCCTGACTATGGATGCAATCTGCGAGATTGGCGCTTGTTTGCAGAGTCTTTACAAGGCTCAATCAATCATGCGGCCTTATAACTTTACGATAGTCATCTGGCCCTTTTCCATGGGCTGATGTTGCACCACCTATATAGCAAAGTGACCTAGTCAGAGGATCCCGTAGGCTATGTTCACTCTACCATCAGAGTCTTTATTCAAAGCCCATGTGAGTAATTCCATCACGTTGGATGAGAAAAAAAAAACACCATATAAGTCAATGGAATCCATTGGGCGCAGCTGTCATTTATCACATCTGGCACTGCCTTCATAGTTTCCATCAGAACAGAAGTTGTCATGGTGGTTTGACCAGAACCATATAGACTTTATAGAAAAATCTAAAGCAATTCTTCTATCTTAAAGGAGAAGTCTGGTGGAAATTTTTATTAAAGTATTGTATTGTTTCCCAAAAGTTATACAAATCACCAATATACACTTATTACGGGAAATGCGTATAAAGTGCTTTTTTTCCCTGCACTTACTACTGCATCAAGGCTTCACTTCCTGGATAACATGGTGATGTCACTTCCTGGATAACGTGGTGATGTCACTTCCTGGATAACATGGTGATGTCACTTCCTGGATAAAATGGTGATGTCACTTCCTGGATAACATGGTGATGTCACGACCCGACTCCCAGAGCTCTGCGGGCTGTGGCTGCTGGAGAGGATGATGGCAGAGGGATGCTCAGTGTCCCTCCAGTGCCCTGTGTCCCTCAGTGTCCCCCTTACCTCATACTCTCCAGCAGCCATAGCCTGCACAGCTCTGGGAGTCGGGTCATGACATCACCATGTTATCCAGGGAAGTGACATCACCATGTTTATTCAGGAAGTGATATCACCATTTTATCCAGGAAGTGACATCACCATTTTATTCAGGAAGTGTCATCACCATGTTATCCAGGAAGTGACATCACCATGTTATCCAGGAAGTGACATCACCATGTTATCCAGGAAGTGAAGCCTTGATGCAGTAGTAAGTGCAGGGAAAAAAGCACTTTATAAGCATTTCCCTTAATAAGTGTATATTGGTGATTTGTATAACTTTTGGGGGGGCAACACAATACTTTAAGAATAACTTTTGTCAGACTTCTCCTTTAATAAGTCCTGGTTGCAGAGGTTTACTGTGTGGCCATCAGGGGATTCACTCTGGCATGTTAAGGTTCCCGACGTGAGCAGGATTTACACTACCCACATTAAATAGTGACTGCCAGACCTGCATGGATTCCCAGTAGGCCGAGATCTAAAGTTAGACCAAAGCTCTTATGTACCTGTGTTCAGACCACCACAGATAGAGCCAGGAGAAGCACACAGCTCAGTGAGCCATGAGTACGGACCTAGGGACAGGGGCTCGAAACGCACCTTTGTACCATTAGCATGCTAAGGAATATGGGGGAGATTTATCAAACATGGGGGGAGATTTATCAAACATGGTGTAAAGTGAAACTGGCTCAGTTGCCCCTAGCAACCAATCAGAATCCAATTTTCATTCCTCACAGACTTTTTGGAAAATGAAAGGTGGAATCTGATTGGTTGCTAGGGGCAACTGAGCCAGTTTTACTTTACACCATGTTTGATAAATTTCCCCCAATGTGTTTGTTTTTAACTTTCATTTCTTTTATATGGATTAAACAACAGTTTGTGTACACCTGATGGATCGTCCTACACCCCTTCTATATTTAGGATACACAGATCATCATCCAGAAGTATTTTTTTTTACAATTTGCTTTGGTGGACCCAAACTCGGACACAACACTGGGCTGATTTTCTATCTATTATAAATTGGTTCACAGATAACCTCAGATCTTATTGACCGTCTGTCCTATATGTCTTTCTTAACAAAAAAGATGGAAGAAGATATGCTCTTTTTAAAATCTTGGTGAAGGTGCACAAGAAGGTACTGGGGAACTACCTGCCTGTGCACCTTCTGTACATATAGGAGAAGCTACCTACCGGAGCAACCTACCAAATGGGGAGACCTTCTGTACCTATCTGCCCCTTCTGCCCAACCAACCTAAAGAGAAGTCCCAAGATTTAAGGCGGCATAAACCTATAGCAGATTCCCTCTTACTATCCCCTCTTTCTGTGTGTGACACTAAGGGGCATTATTACTATTTGGGAATCTATAGATGGGGGACGGGTAAGATCACATAACAATCACACAAAACATGCAAGGAACATCATGCGTAGGTCAAAGACAGAACATAAAGAAGCACGATGGAGTTCTAGGCCGACTCGCCTAGCCCCAGGAACAAGCACACACTGGTGTTATAAAAAGACCCATGGGGCACCATAACCTTCCATTGTGTTCCTGCAGCGAGAGAATATGGATTGGTAAAAGAAGATCATTATCTAATGACCTGGGCAGATGGGAAGAAAATGAGTTCTCTGGCTGGGAACCTAATCCGCTCAGGTGCTTGACTGCACTCTTCTCCCTCTTTGTCATATTTTGGGCAGATGATTCCCCAGATGCTGCGGGAGTCGGTGATTTATAAAGATCTTGAAGAGAACCTTGTGTCTTCCATCTCACTTGTGTCTTCTAAAAGGGCTTATTAGCGAGGGTTTGGGACGGTCTGGTTGCTTATAGGTAACATCTGACGGCTTATTAGCTGCTGGGTGGAACATCTGTCAGCACAAAGGAACAGCTTGTCCAGGATTAACCATCTCCCTTCCGGAAATATGGAATGAGGAGCGACAAATGCTGAACAAACGCATGATGTTCCTTGTATGTTTTGTGTGATTGTTATGTGATCTTACCCGTCCCCCATCTATAGATTCCCAAATAGTAATAATGCCACCGTGTGATTGGGCGACAATAAGGTAATGAGATTATTAGGGATGAGAAAATTTACAGTAATAGTAAAACAAAGCGCTTCACTAGGTTTGATGGTCAGCGGTCAACTTGTTAGCTGACTACCTGGTCAGCTGAACGTTGTGTCGCTCCTCTCCGGGTGTGTGGAAAAGCTGGATCCAGTCCTGGGAAACTTCTCCCAGTTTCCCAGGACTGGGTCCAGCCTTTCCAGGCACCTGCGGAGGAGCGGCACAGAGTTCTAAGCTAGTCAGCTGACCGCTGACCCTCAAGCCTAAAGAAGCGCTTTGTTTTACTATTACTATAAATTTGCTGATCCCTAGAGATTACCAATGTGGGATCTTATGTCTTACCATATTTACCTTATACCAAGGGTGTAAGGAGAAAAGGTCCCAAAGCAAACAATATTAGGCCAAGTCTGATGCTGGTACACAGTACCATATGTCCATGCGGACAGGGCCGCATCTGTCATGAGGCGAGACGAGCATCTCGCCTCAGGCATCAGATTGTCTGGTCCCTGAATGGGCGGCAACTTCTGCCCTGTCATTTTAGGCAAGTCAGTCTGTCTTAACTAAAATGACAGGGCCTGTCCAGCTAACTGAACTGTGCTGCGGCTACCCATGCGGACCCAGATTTTTTTTACAAATCCTTTCATAGAAATCAATAAGATCCGCAATTTTTTACGGATTGTAACTAGATATGACCGAACCTGGAGCATGCTCGAGTCGATCCGAACCCGATCTTTCGGCATTTGATTAGCGGTGGCTGCTGAACTTGGATAAAGCCCTAAGGCTATGTGGAAAACATGGATATAGTCATTGACTGTATCCATGTTTTCCAGACAACCTTAGAGCTTTATCCAACTTCAGCAGTCGCCACTAATCAAATGCGATCGTTCGGGTTCGGATCGACTCGAACTCGAACCCGTTTCGCTCATCTCTAATTGTAACCTGTTTGGCGTCCGTATTTCCGTAAAAAAAAATACACTACATATGCCCAATCCCTAATTTTTAGCAGATTGTACGGGTGGATATCGGGAGGAATCTACGGACTTGAAAAAGATACTGAACATGTGCATAAGGCCTAAGGCTAGCACTACAGGTGTGATACATAAGTGCTATATAAGTGCTAGTACATAGCTGTGTGTGTGATATATTTACTATTGGCATATAGTTACAGTATGTATGGGATAAATTCACTGCTGGACTATATGTATGTGAGCAATATTTTCACTGTGGGTTTATAGTTACAGTACGTATGGGATATATTCACTGTGGGTATATAGTTACAGTACGTATGGGATATATTCACTGTGGGTATATAGTTACAGTATGTATGGGATATATTCACTGTGGGTATATAGTTACAGTATGTATGGGATATATTCACTGTGGGTATATAGTTACAGAATGTATGGGATATATTCACTGTGGGTATATAGATATTTATGTAAAATAATCACAGCTGGTATATAGTTATTTCTGTAAAATAATCACGGCTGGTATATAGTTATGTGAGGCAGATAAGCTACAATCGGCCCTGCAGACGGACCAGATCTGGAAGTAAAATCCTCAGACTTTTCTACTATAACTTTTTTCCTTTTAAACTTGGCTAAAATCAGATGATTTGGCAATTTCGAATAGAGTATTCAAATGTCAGAGCGCTATTGAGAGAAAGTCAGCCCCTCTAAATGACTTTCTTCAGCATTTTCTATTTAGTTTAATAACATTTAAACTTATTCAGAGTATTAAGAGTTTCTGCAGAAGAATACCCTTTAAGAAGTTGATAAAGAAGCCAGGACCTGAGCAATTCTATTTAAGAGTATTCTTCATAGATAAATCTAGAGCTCCCATCTCCGTCTATACCTGCACATGTCTATGGAGCTCCTGATGCCAGCCAAGCCTTGTCCTCGCGTAACTCTGGTAGCTCCATACTGGCAGCTCCATGACTGCTCCATTCCAAAACCTGACTTTTTTCTCTCCCGCGATTATGATCCTCACAGTCCATTTATCCTCTATTATGGCTGTCATATTTAATAATAGAAAAGACATAGATATTCCCTCTTGTAAATGTATTGAGGTTGTTTTGGGAAGCACTATGGAAGGAAATGTGATGACTACAGATGAGCGAGTACCTCATGCTGCTCGCGTTACAAAAAGCCTGGGGGGGGGGGGGGGGGGGGGGGGTTAAAATGATACTTACCACTCCAGTCTTCTAGCTTCTCTCTTCACTGTCGTCGCTCAGCCAATCAGATTTGCGATAGTGAAGAAAGTAGAAGACTAGAGTGGTAAGTACCATTTTAACACCCCCACCCCCAAACAAAGAACAGTCTTAACTTAAAGGGGAACCTGCTGATATGTCCCTGTAATGCTTGGGATGCTGAAGAGGAAGCTATGTCTCTTACCTTCTCCTCTGTGCCCTTCCTGGGCAGTTAGCAGTGTAATACTCAGTCCAGAGCTGCCCTGCCCCAATTACCAGCTTCTTTTAATGATAATCAATGGAGCAGGTGACCCCGCTCCCGTGATGGGAGGCGGGGCAGTGCTCCTAACGGTGCTCCAGACCAAGGATTACACAGTTAACTGCAAGGGAATGGCAGAGGAAGGTAAGAGACATATCATCCTTCTCAGCACCCCATGCATTCCCTTCTAACCTCCTGGGAGGGAGACTGTTTCTTTGTAAGTTTTTAGGTTAACCAGGTACCCTCCAAGTGCTCGAGTCTTCTATTGTTTTTAACGGGGCTCAATACTCAAGTCGAGAAGTCGATCACTGAAAAATAACAAACACTTTAGTGCAAGATCAACTCTAGTGATGACTTGGTAGTCATGGTAGTCTAGTGATGGTAGTCAATGTCTATGAGAGTTCCTCTTAAAGGGATAATACAGTCATATGTCTGTATGATTGGTGGAGCGCCTCTGTGATCCCCAGAATAATGGGAGCCATATAGGAGATTCTGAGAATTTGGCTAACTTCTATCATTTATAGCGAGTTGGGAATCCAGTAGCTGATCTCCTGCCAGGACTGAAGATTCTTTTAAGAAAATGATTCCTTTAGAACCTTGAATTGGGCTGAAATAGTGTAATTCCTGCTCCCAGGCGAGTAGAATAAGCGGTTTTATGGTAATTATGGCTTGGCGGCGAGCGCTGTTGTTTTGTTTGCTTCTTTGCTGCCTGATTGAATTGTTAATATTGGATTGCTCGGCACACAAGGAGAAAACACTGATTCAGCATCGGAGATCGAGATTTACTTTTCTAGACGTTATCTTGGGTGACAACAAAACAATGCTAATGTTTTAAAGAGACATCGCCTTTAGGGATAGCTTGGGCACAGTTAGAACAATAGGTGTAAGCCATTGTCTTGTTTGGGTTATCCAGGCTTAGAAAAAGCATAGCTACTTTCAAAAACAGCGCCACCCCGTCCTCAGGTTTTGTGTGGTATTACTATTCAGCTCCGTTTTCTTCGGTGGAAATGAGCTGCAAAACCCTGTTTGTGCAAGGAAGCGATCATGTTTTTATAAGCCTGAATAAACCCTTTAAGGGTGCGTTCACACCTACAGGATCTGCAGCTGATTTTCTGCAGCAGATTTCAGTTAAATAACTGAACACAGCATCAAATCTGATGCTGTGCTCAGTTATTTAACTGAAATCTGCTGCAGAAAATCAGCTGCAGATCCTGTAGGTGTGAACGCACCATAATAGGACATTCACGTATTGCTGATAAAAACTGCCTTGACAACAAAGAAAACTGCTGCATTGTGGCCTGTGCTGTTGCAGTGCCTAAGAGGAGTTTTGGTTGGCTCCTTGCCGGGTCAGCTGGTGCGGTGGGGTGGTAGTTGAGTGGGTGTAGGGTCACTTGGGCACTTGTCACGGTATCCTGGAGTGGTGTAGGACCCAGCGCGGACAGTCTGGTTGCACAAAAAAGAAAGATAAACCCAAATGTACAGGTGTGTGGTTGTGCAAGAATAGGCCAGAGTCCGATACTTAGAATAAAAATAGAACAGTTTACTGTCAGTCAGAACTTGGTGCAATACAATAGAACTTTGCAGGAATACAGTTCAGTGCAATACAAAGAAACAATCTAGCAGTTGAGGTAGAGATCGGTTTTTTTTCGAGGAGAGAGTGTTGCAGAAGAGAGAGGAGAGGAGAGAGGGTGCCTGAAGGGCCTTGTCCAATGTAGAAGTTACACTGCCTGGAACAGTAGAAGTGTGTAAAACAGATATAGAGGATGCTCATACTTACGTATAGACTTCAATCTCACCACCTTCTGCCCTACAGTTGAGAACTACTCGTCCTGTGAGGGTAGCACAAGCCCCAGGCCTAGTTATCTTGGCAGCCTCCCGAGATTTGCCAGTCGTCCTGCACTGTGCAGTGGTATACGTAGACATTCCGTAACTTTGTTCCACTGGGGTCAGTTCCAGTGACTGCTGAGGTAACTGCCCTGCATGTTTATAGAGGTTCCTGGCATAGACAAGGTGTTCCCTGTGTGGCTTCTCTCCCCTTGGTACTTCCTTAGCACTGCATCTTGGTTATGTTACTCATAAGGAAGATCTGTGGCTTGCTTGCTTGTGTCCCTGTCAGAGGACCTGGCCTAAGCCAGGCCCTGGCTTAGCTTTAGCAGAGACCTGTCTGTGTTGTTCCCTCTCACACTAACTCCAGAGAACTATCTACACTAGCTGTGCGAACAAGAACAGAATTATATAAAGGACACTGACATCTAGTGGTGAAACTACCTTCATCATCACTCAACCTGGAGTGAGAACTTTATGAAAGGTGCCTAGGGCACTTAACAGTGGGATTTGCTACTGCTCTTGACAGTTTCTGACATGGACAGAGGTGGCCGCAGAGAGCACTGTGTCAGACTGTAGAGAATACACCACTTCCTGCAGGACATACAGCAGCTGATAAATACTGGAAGACTGGGGATTTTTAAATAGAAGTAAATTATGCAGAGCAATAAAAATATTATTTATGTGTATAATATCACTATTGATAAACTTCCCCCAATATAAAGCACCCAGTGCAGACGCTGCTTATTCAGATGGGTCTATTGCAGGTTCTGTCCTATTTCCTGACCTCTCAATCCTCTGAGCCCAAAGACCATGTTAGAGTCAAGTGACCTTGTGCATGATTTATCTATCTATCCACTGTCAGCAGCCATTCTATATGAACTATACGGCAAAGAAAGGCACACTGAAAGGCACCCTGTCTTCTCCACATAGACGCTGCTTAGCAGTCTACACATGTCCTGGAAAATCTGTGGGAATCCAATGGGGTCTTTATTTTTTCAAAAACAATGAAGAGTTTCCATGGAGGCCGGGGTTCTCTCTGTTTAGTCTACAGTTCTTCATTCCTTACCCTGACCCTGTAATCTATTGTGACATCCATTTCTATATCCCCATGCTGGGATGATATCGTCTTCTCACTGCTACAAGCCTCATGCTATAAATCTCTCTACTAATCCAATATTAACCACTGAAAAGTCTAAGACCCTAAAAATTTTATGGGGAGTGGAATTGTGCTGGTCGGCCAGTGATATTACTTGTCGTGACACCAGTGTTAGTCCAGCGACCAGGTGTGATGTTGGTACCTGTTTTGTATATTTGGCTAGTTTGTATCCCCAAATGGTCGGTTACCTCCGGGCTTGTATTGGGTCCCTTGGGCTCTTGTCACAGCAACCTGGAGGGGCAACTTACCCACCCGGGATGTCGGTACCGCTACCCACAGAGGAGGGGAAAAATAACCGAAGGTGTGCTGTGGTGTGTGTATAGGTGCAGGTGCAGACAGAAGTAGACAGAGTCCTGTGTGTTTGAAAGAAAAAATATAACACTTTACTGTATAACTTTGGCAGGATAACAGTACACACTCTGTAAACAGCAATATATCTTGAAACAGACTTGAGTGCTAAATTGGTGCTTGGAAAGAGAAGTAGTGCTTTGTGAAGGTAGAGAGAAGAGGAGTTTGCCAGAGGATCCCTGTCCCAATGTAGAGTCTGTACTCTGCCGGAACACTCACGTTTAGACTATGTCTGACCGCCTTCTGCCCCCTATCTTTGTAGAGCCCATTTTAGGTGGGTCGTCAGTTATCTGGGTGTAGCGAGGTGCCCGAGGTTTCCCAGATACCTGCACTGCACAGTAGGATACGTAGACCTTTATATACTGGTATCTTTGTCCTGCTGGGATCAGCTCCTCTTTCTTCAGGTGGCTGTCCTGTACATTTTAGATGAGTTTCTGGCATGGGTCAGGGTATTCTTTGGTGGCTATTCTCCCCAACTGCTAGCTTAGCACTGCATAATATAGGTGGTTGCTTTAGAAGGACTCTCTGTCAGAGCTAGTCTCTCCTGCATCTGTCCTCACGGACCTCCAACGACTATCTCAACCTTGTCCCTGTCAGGGGTCCTGGCAAAAGCCAGGCCCTGGCTTAACTACAGCAGGGACTGTCTTGTTCTTGTGTCCTCTCTCACTAGAAACCAGAAAAAAACTCCTTTCACTTCTTCCACCAGTGTAACCCCTCCTACAAGGGTGTTTGTGTACCCTCCTGTGAGTGGTGGGGATGAGCGTGTGCAAAGAGAAGCTAGAGGGGATAGGACAGACAGAGCAAGCACCTGAAATAGGTCAGCACAAAACACATGGTACAAACAGACAATTAACACTTTATTTCCTTCAGCTGTGCCATGGTAATACATATACATATAAAGAACAGTGTCACCTAGTGGGGAAACTTAATAGTTCATCCATCACTTGTTTAACCTAAGAACTTTAGGACAGGTGCATAAGAGAAATACTAGTAGTGGGACACCACAGAATGTCCTGTTTACTAATCACAAATATCATGGAAGATATATATATATATATATATATATATATATATATATATATATAAATAATTTATTTATTTATTTAATTTTTTTGGGGAGGGGGGCAGAATACAACAACAAAAAAGAGACAATAACAATACTTTTTATCAATATATGATTGGTTTTGATCAGTGCTAGCCTAGCAGTAGTTATATCACCTACAGTGTATATAATTGTAAGGCTATCCCTCCCATGCCCCTGCTGGAGAGACAAGAAGTCTATGAATAAGGAGCACAGCTCCGCAGGAGGATGCAGAGAGGCTGTGACAGTGCACATTGTTAACGTCCCCCCTGCCTGTGTGCAGATAGCTCGCGCCTGCAGATAATGAGGGAACGTCCAGGGCCGCTGAATCATCTTATTCTGGAAATTGCCTGACAGGAAAGAATGGAGGATCTTCTGAAGCAATTACTTCCTAATTAAAGAGGAAATGAAAATTCTGTCATTAGGAATAATGAGGGTTCAGAGAGGACAGGCCGCTCCGCCAGGAGATAACGACAACTTCATCAGATTCAGATATTAATTACAGACGGTAAGACCATGGAAGATGAATGGAAGGATATCACAGGTAGAGGATCATCGGGGAGCGTAGGTCGTATGGGTCACGCCTGTCATGGAGGAAGGGTCTGTCAATGATAGGAGCCTGGCGGGAGGTGTGGGGATCCAATACCGAACCTCATCTCCCTCATCCTGCCCCTCGGATGGCTCTACTGTGTCAGGTTCTGCTGCTTTAGTCTTTTATAGTACGGCTCACTGGTCAATTTCACAGATGAAAGGCTCAGTGCAGTAGGCCATGGACCAATAGACAGAAGCTTAAAGGGGTAGTCTCATCTCTTAAACTTTTATTATGTGATAGAAAATGCAAAAAATGCAAAAATGCTCCTCATTATAGAAATTACTTACTTTAGTATTTTGGCCCCTATCTCTTCCCCTATAGGTGACAGCTCGTTGCCTAGGTTACCAACCACTGCTTTCAGCTCTGTGAGCAGTGGCCTGACTGTGATGTCGCTCAGTGGCGAGATCCTCAAGAGCCGTAAGTATACTTTTAAAGAAGTCTGATGAAATAAAAAAAATTCAAACGGGCAGGGAGAGTGGGGAGAACATAATAAACAACCTATACTTACTGATCCCCAGCCCTATACTTACTAATCCCCAGCCCTATACTTACCAATCCCCGGCCCTATACTTACCAATCCTTAGCCCTATACTTACCGATCGCCGGCCCTATGCTTACCTATCCCTAGCCCTATAATTACCGATCCCCAGCCTTATACTTACCGATCCCTGACCCTATACTTACCAATCTATACTTACCGATCCCCGATCTTATATATTTACCAATCCCCGGCTCTATACTTACCAATACTTAGCCCTATACTTACCGATTCCTGGCCCTATACTTACCGATCCCCAGTTCTTGGGAAGTGAGTAGAGATTCTTTTTCTATTCCCTCCTGCTATGTTATGACCCGACTGATGGATGCCCCACTTAGCCAGTCAGTGACTGGAGCAGGACACCGCTGCAGTCACTGACTGGCTGAGGGGCCTATCTCCCACCCTTTCCTGTTGCGTTGTGACATGGTAAGAAATGGAGAGAAGATGACAGTGAGTATAGGTTCTTTATTATGTTCCGCCCCAACCCTGCTGACCCTGTAATTATGAATTTGGTTGGACTTCTCCTTTAACTCCGATGTCTCTCTCTCAGATTACACACATCTCCAGGGCTTGTGGATTGTCCATGGAGGTGTGTGTAATCTCAGTGGGAGATGCAGAGATGTAGAGCTTATTCATCTCGGCATTGCTCAGTTCCATCCTCACTCCAACCCTTAACCCCACCCCCAAACCAGGAGGTGAGAGTGTGACTCAGTGGTGCCAAGCTGGATCCAAGGTAGGCGAGTATACCCGACAATCTGCCCAGGCGAATACATATATGTGTGGTTGTATGAGCTCTGCTTTAATGCCAAATCCCTTTCATAGACATAGAATTAGGTGATAACAGTGTGTCTGCCCGTAGACGACACTAGAAGGAATTTATGAGCTTACTGCATACTGTTTTAGTATAATTTCCTTCTAGTGGAGACTGCAGGCAGCCAAAATATAAGAACGAACAAAGAACTTTAATAAAGAATTATAAGAAATGCCTGAGGAGAGAAAAACTGAATGGCTTATGTTTAATGGTGAGGGTTTTGTCCCTTCAAAACATATAGACATCTCCAAAGGTTTTATCAGGGTCGGGGTCTTGGTGCCGAGACCTCCAACAATTACAAGATGCAGCCATAAAGAGTGCACACTAAGTGCGTTCTCTCCCAGGCCTGTCTAAATAACAGAGACAACTTCTATAGAAATGCACGGGACAATATCCTGTCACAGAGTGAGAAGAAGCAGCGATTGGCTGTGTGCTTTCCCTGGCTCGTTCTAACAATCAGTGAGGGTCTAAACCCCAACTAATCAAAATTCTCTAAAAAGTTTCTTGTAGTGATAGGAACACTTTAAGAGGCCTTTTACATGGCCAGTATGCAATAAAGCCGGGTGGGCCATAAGCAATTTCTCTAACCCTGGGCTAGACAAGGTTTGTTGCAGACCGTAGACCCTATGCTCGCAAAGTGGACTGCTAGTGACTTGCTTTCAGGAGCTTCAAGGCTTGACCTTTGCAAACCATAATGTAGCACTTACAGGAAACTTCAGGAGCTGGAACTTGTCTTTGAATGTCTCCCTATATCAGCCCGATAGAAGAACATACTCTAAGTGACCTGTAATCAATATACAGTACATACCGACTGCCTCAGAGACTATGCAGGGATGGAGTGTGCATACATACAGCTGAAGCAGATGAGTTGAACCAGAAGAAGAAGGTGATACTGGCTGGGGGAACAAGGATTAGACATGTTGAAGTCCTTTTACATTGGCCAAATATGTAACAAACACAGGGGGCCCTTGAGCAATTTCTCCACCCCTGAGCCACTTAAATTTGTTGCAGAACGTAGACCTTATCCTTGCAGAGTCGACCGATTATGACTTGCTTGTAGTAGGCTCAAGGCTTGACCTTTGCAAACAATCAGGTAGAGCTGACAGGCAACTTCAGTAGCTGGAACTTGCCTTGTAATATTTCCCTATATCAGCCCAATAGAAGAAGGAGATACTGGCCAGGGGGAGAAGGATTAGACATGTTGGAGTTAAACTCCCCAAGCCTCTCCTTTTCTGAGTGAGGTGAAGCAGTGGTAAACTGTGTGCTTTCCCTGGCTCATTCTGACAATCGGTGAGGGTCTGAACCCCAACATTCTTCAAAATTCGCTACATAATTTCTTTGAAGTGACAGAAACACTTAAGAGTCCTTTTACATGGGACAAATCCAGGGGAACCTTGAACAATTTCTCCAACCCTGGACCAGTTAAAGTCTGTTTCTTAACATAGACCTTAGACTGTAGGACTGATTGTGACTTGCATGTACTGTAGTAGGTTCAAAGCTTGACCTACTCTAACAACCAGGTAGAGCTCACAGGGAACTTCAGGAGCTGGAAATTGTCTTGGAATATCTCCCTATAGAAGAATATAGGTGACCTGTAAGCAATATATAAATATATATATATCGACATACCATCTCAGCTGTATTTATGTTCCTCAGAGACTATCTAGGTATGGAGTGCGCACAGATACAGCTGAAGCAGATGAGTTGAACCAGAAGAAGAAGCAGATACCAGCTAGGGGAGAGAAGGATAAGACATGTTGGATTTCAGCTCCCCAAGCCTTTTCTTCTCTGAGAGATAAGCCGCCGCCCTTTTAGGAACGTCTGCATACTCAGCCAAGCATGCAAGTGTATGGGGGGATTGAGATGGATAGATGTCAGCCTAATAAGCATTCACATGTGAAGGACCAGCTATAGATCTTCCTTTACCTTCAAGAAGAATTGCATTATTGTCAGAAGTCATCTTGACCGCTTGAATAGAAATTCAAGAATTTCATAAAACATGGGCGAACCATTGATGTAAACCTATATGTTCACAATTTGTAGGATTGGACTTTTCAAAGAGAAGTGTTTACACACCTGCTATCTGTGCGAGGAGCGTTGAGGAGTGTTCCGGGCACTAGCGTGTGGGTGTCCCGTGTTTGCAGAGGAAGATGAATTCCATGGTGAAGCTTGTCTCCTAGTAACACGTCTGCCCATACATCCAGCCTTGTTATATCCCTTAGAGAGCGCGGCTCAAAGATACTTAAGCAAAAAATTTTCAGGGTTAAAGACGAAGGTCGCATTTATCTCATTTATTTTCTATTTAAAAAATTGTCAGAAATTCCCCGAGGCTTCTCCTTCCAAAGTCGTCTGGACCTGGCGGTGTAATTAGCGAGAAGGATTCAGAGTAATGAGCAGGGACCGGGGACTTTTCTGTCATATAAGATCAAGGTACAGTGGTCACAGGGATCCCGGACTATCAGGACACATGACATGGAGAAGACGGGGAAAATCCAACTGCATGAAAGGTCACCGTGAAATTACCCGAAAAACATCAGAATTTTAAAAGTGACATGTCACAAATTGCTGGACTCCTTATAATAGAAATTGCAACTCCAAAGCTCTTGGTAACTTAAGTGGTACTTTGGTGATTTTTTTTTTTCTTTCACATCAACTGGTGTCAGAAAATTATAGAGATTTGTAATTTACTCCTCTTCCAATACTTATCAGCTGCTGTATGTCCTGCAGGAAGAGGTGTATTCTTTCCAGTCTGACACAGTGCTCTCTGCTGTCACCTCTGTCCATGTCAGGAACTGTCCTGAGCAGCAGAAAATCCCCATAGAAAACCTCTCCTGCTCTGGACAGTTCGTGACATGGACAGAGGGGACAGCAGAGAGCACTGTGTCAGACTGGAGAGAATACACCACTTCCTGCAGTAAATTAGAAATCTATATAACCTTCTGACACCAGTTGATTTGAACGAAAATAAAAAATGCTGGAGTACCTCTCCTCTTGTGTCTCCTATTTCCCCATATATGTAAGCTCTTGTGATCAGGCTCCTCACTCCTCTTGTGTCCCCCTGTCTCCTCATAGAGTGTAAGCTATTGTGATCAGGCTCCTCACTCCTCTTGTGTCTCTCTCCTCATAGAGTGTAAGCTCTTGTGATCAGGCTCCTCACTCCTCTTGTGTCTCCTCACAGAGTGTAAGCTCTTGTGATCAGGCTCCTCACTCCTCTATTGTCTCCTCTCTCCTCATAGAGTGTAAGCTCTTGTGATCAGGGTCCTCACTCCTCTTGTGTCTCCTCTCTCCTCATAGAGTGTAAGCTCTTGTGATCAGGGTCCTCACTCCTCTTGTGTCTCTCTCCTCATAGAGTGTAAGCTCTTGTGATCAGGCTCCTTACTCCTCTTGTATCTCCTATCTCCTCATAGAGTGTAAGCTCTTGTGATCAGGGTCCTCACACCTCTTGTGTCTCCTCTCTCCTCATAGAGTGTAAGCTCTTGTGATCAGGGTCCTCACTTCTCTTGTGTCTCTCTCCTCATAGAGTGTAAGCTCTTGTGATCAGGCTCCTCACTCCTCTTGTATCTCCTATCTCCTCATAGAGTGTAAGCTCTTGTGATCAGGGTCCTCACTCCTCTTGTGTCTCTCTCTCCTCATAGAGTGTAAGCTCTTGTGATCAGGCTCCTCACTCCTCTTGTGTCTCCTCATAGAGTATAAGCTCTTGTGATCAGGCTCCTCACTCCTCTTGTCTCCTATCTCCTCATAGAGTGTAAGCTCTTGTGATCAGGCCCCTCACTCCTCTTGTGTCTCCTCCTCATAGAGTGTAAGCTCGTGTGATCAGGCTCCTCACTCCTCTTGTGTCTCCTCCTCATAGAGTGTAAGCTCTTGTGATCAGGGTCCTCACTCCTCTTGTGTCTCTCTCCTCATGAAGGAATAGAGCATACTAATTGTAACCCTTTATAATAAGCTAAAACTTATGATCAAATAATAAACCAAACAATTGGTATTAACTTAATTTATTAAAATTCTTTAAAATAGACACATTTTAAAAACCCATAGATACTTAAATTCATAAATATATCAACAGACATCAATAGTCTAGCTCTTCCAGCTCAGACCATACATTCAACCATGTCATAAACAAATAAATATATATATATAACTAAGAGCCCTTTTTTTTATTAGAACGGCTTTACCCCACAGGAAAAGAAACTAAACATACATAAGCGATACAAGACTAGAGGGGGGGAGGGCGGTTCGCAGCTACTTATTCTTCTCTCTTAAATCTTCCACAGCATGGGCAAAGTGACAGAAAATTCCCTGTGCCAACTCCTAAATAAGCTCTGACCACGCCCCCTCCCTGTGTCTCCTCCAATCCCTACATGTCCCCCTGAGGTAAACTTAATCCTAAAGCCCCAGATACACTCTTTCTATAGGTTGCCTCTTAACCAATCAGAAGCTCCCTTAAAGCCACCAATCCCAAGCCAGCATACACATGTGAGGCAGAGTGTAGCTCCCTGAGATACCAGCCTGCTATTGGATACTTAACTCCCCAATCCTCACCTACTAGCTCCTGAGGTAATTTCTTCAAACCTTTCACTATTAACACTTCCCTTGCTGACCATTCCTTCATGTTAACCCCTCCTAATGGTCCGGGGTTAACCATAGAGTGTAAACTCTTGTGATCAGGTTCCTCACTCCCCTTGTGTCTCTCTCCTCATAGAGTGTAAGCTCTTGCGATCAGGGTCCTCACTCCTCCTGTGTCTCTCTCCTCATAGATTGCAAGCTCTTGTGATCAGGGTCCTCACTCCTCTTGTGTCTCCTCCTCATAGAGTGTAAGCTCTTGTGATCAGGGTCCTCACTCCTCCTGTGTCTCCTCTCTCCTCATAGAGTGTAAGCTCTTGTGATCAGGCTCCTCACTCCTCTTGTGTCTCCTCCTCATAGAGTGTAAGCTCTTGTGATCAGGCTCCTCACTCCTCTTGTCTCCTATCTCCTCATAGAGTGTAAAGGCCCTATTCCACGGAACGATTATCATCCGTATTCGGCCGATATCGGCCGCTACGGACGATAATCGTTTCGTGGAATAGAGTGCAACGATCAGCCGACATCGTTCATGTCGGCTGATCGTTGCAGTCGCTTGTTTTTCAACATGTTGAAAAACAAGCGACTGATATAGCAGCGATCTGCTGCCGTCGCTCCGTTGAATAGGAGCGTCGGCAGCAGACGCTGCTATATCCTATGGGCTGCCTGAACGATCAGCGATCACCCGGGCAGCCCCCCCGCAGCTCCTCGCCGCTCCACCCGCTCGCTGCAGCCATGTTGAATAGCGGCAGCAGTGAGCGGGGAACGAGGAGCAAACGAGCGCTGATTGCGCTCGTTTGCTCCTCTTAACGACCCGTGTAATAGGGGCTTAAGCTCTTGTGATCAGGCTCCTTACTCCTCTTGTGTCTCCTCCTCATAGAGTGTAAGCTCTTGTGATCAGGCTCCTCACTCCTCTTGTGTCTCCTCTTAGAGTGTAAGCTCTTGTGATCAGGGTCCTCACTCCACTTGTGTCTCCTATCTCCTCATAGAGTGTAAGCTCTTGTGATCAGGGTCCCCACTCCTCTTGTGTCTCTCTCCTCATAGAGTGTAAGCTCTTGTGATCAGGGTCCTCACTCCCCTTGTGTCTCCTCTCTCCTCATAGAGTGTAAGCTCTTGTGCTCAGGGTCCTCACTCCTCCTTCTCTTTTGCAGCGGATAAGAGCAGCCCTGGAGATTTAACATTTAGTACAAATAACAAATAAATATTATAACTAATAGCAGGCATGGATGGCGAACAGAAGACTTTGGTGCCATCTAGTGCTCTTCAATTGAACTGCAATGCCTCAATTTTTGGTTTTCAAAGAGTTTTATTAATTTTTCAATAAAGGTATGCACAAAAGTAGCCTATCATAGGCTTAATGCCTCAATTTCTTTTCTCTGACTGAGCTACATGTCCAGAAAGCCAGTTTGTCAAACCAGGTGAGATGGAAAGAGTCAAAACGGATCTAAGGAAGACAAGAAGAATGGTGTGAAGACATATAACTCCATATTTTAAAGGGGAACTCCTTTCATACTTGTCTATGCTGCTCCTAGCCCCAAATGAAAACTTTTACAAATTATCCTAGTTTTACATCATGGCACCTGGCCAGGAAACTACATCTCCCAGTGTGCATTGCAACCTAAGAGCCAACTGTTGGGTACCTGCCCCTGTATCTGCCCACCACTGGCTCCATCTGAACAGTAAACACAGTATGTATCAATCTATCCTTCTGCCTATCTATTCATTTATATAAATAGATGAGAGATAGATAAAAACAACAGTGACTCCTTTCCCCTACACTGCTCAGGAGAGGCTGTTGTTTCCCTACCCCTTGGCCAGGTGATCACTGTGTGATGTCAGTGGTGGGCGGGGTTACAGATGAGGTGTTACAGCTTGCCTAGTAACAGTAGAGACAGAGATCATGTGACTTTGGTCTCAGAAGGGAGGGGGAGGTCAGAGGAGTGGAGACAGAGTAGACCAGGCAGTGAGGATTTTCAGCAGCTTTAGGGTTGGAGTCAGGATGTGCTGCAGACAAATGGACCAATTCATGTCATAGAAACTTATTACACACAAGCTTAGAGTATGGGTGGGGGATTGAACAGGGTAAAATCTTTCTTAACCGGAGTTCCCTTTAAGGACGATATCCCAGTCCTCAATTATTGGAGTCATGTAACTGTTGGAGTCATAGGCATTAAAAAGAAAAGTCCTGTACTCCCTCACACCAGTGCTTCTACTGGAGCCTTAACCAACAAAGCAAAGTGATGCCAGGGCCTCACCAGACTGACCAAGAGGATGCCGGGGCCTCACCAGACTGACCAAGAGGATGCCTGGGCCTCACCAGACTGACCAGGAGCATGCCGGATCCTCACCAGACTGACCAAGAGGATGCCGAGGCCTCACCAGACTAACCAAGAGGTTGCCGGGGCCTCACCAGGCTGACCATGAGGATGCCAGAGCCTTACCAGACTGACCAAGAGGATGCCGAGGCCTCACCAGACTGACCAAGAGGATGCCGGGGCCTCACCATACTGACCAAGAGGATGCCTGGGCCTCACCAGACTGACCAGGAGCATGCCGGATCCTCACCAGACTGACCAAGAGGATGCCGAGGCCTCACCAGACTAACCAAGAAGTTGCCGGGGCCTCACCAGGCTGACCATGAGGATGCCAGAGCCTTAACAGACTGACCAAGAGGAGACTGGGTCCTCACCAGACTGACCAAGAGGATACTGGGTCCTCACCAGACTGACCAAGAGGATGCCGGGACCTTATCAGACTGACCAAGAAGATGCCAGAGCCTCACCAGACTAAGAGGAAGCCAGAGCCTCACCAGACTGACCAAGAAGATGCCTGGGCCTCACCAGGCTGACCAAGAGGATGCCGGGACCTTATGAGACTGACCAAGAGTCAATAATGTTCCTAAAACAGGAAGAAGCCAGTGAATGGACTGTGCCGCCTATAGTCACAATTGCCTCCTCAGCGGTGCCTCACCAACAACTAGGGGGCGCCTCACAGTCTGCGAAGCGCTGCCCAGTTTATAATGGAATGAAGAGAACTTTATAATGAAGCTACTTGGCACTGATCCGCCAGAACATTAAGGCGAATGTATCAGAAGAATTACTAAATTAAAATTTCTATACAACCTGATTGGCGCCACCGAGCAGATTCTAACAGCGCCGTCCATTCTTAATACTGACCTCCCATTCTCAAGATCTCCTCTGTTTTGTGTATATGTGCGATGCCCTGGCCCCTGGGGGCCACTTCCGCAGTGCTGGTGTTATGAGCGGGCAATGACCAGGGCAGCTGCAGGGGTTATACTTGTCACGGTATAGGCCTGAGGGCGGCACAGCTGTAGGGCCGGTCTGTGGAATCTGCGGGTGATGATGGGCATGCGATTCTTCACTGCACCTAGTCAGGGCACCAGTTAGTGGACACCAATGCCAGGGTTCAGTAACAGCGGTTTTATTATAGATGAGGTAACTAGTAGCAACAGTCTCTCCGGATGCAACCGGGTATATAGCAGGCTTTGACAAATAAAGCAGGAGTGGTGCTGCATAGGCTGTGAGAATACGTGCCGGATGATGGGAGTAGGAGTATGAGAGAAATAGCGTTGCTGGGTAGTTTACTGGAGAAGAATACTTGCTGTGAGTCCTTGCAGCGATGAGGAGAGATAACGGAATGACACCCAGATGAGAGAGAAGACTCCGGACACTTGAGCAGGCAGGTACAGCCGAAGACTTGAACACAGCAGAGCACTCGATCCACACTTCTAGTGGTGAAGTGGGAGCTGCAAAGAAGAAGTCCAACTCCTCTGAGGTAGGAGAGGGACGACACCCCCCCTCCTTGCTTGGAAGCAGGGGGAAGGCTCTCTTGTCAGGAGGAAGTGAGAGGTCACATGGTTGCTCCTGGCCAGAGCTAGTCGGCCATTGGAGGAGCCATGGTTATAGGGCACTGGCACGGTCACGTGATCAACAGCCTTGCATACCACTGTACAATGCAATAATACACAGGAATACATGATAATACACATGAGAATGCACATTACCATAGAATACTAGGGGAAAACCAGCAGCAGTTGCAGTGCAAACCCTTACCAGAACAGGCATTGACACAGCAAGAGAAATGGCCATAATAGGAGCAGTAGTCTGCATGTTCTGGGACACTGCATATGTAAATGTGCTAGTATCAGTGCACTGGAGGTGGATCTAGCACCCCCAAGGGAGGCAGCACCACTATTCACACAGACAGCTTCCCCCACTGTAACGTCTAGTCTAATACTAACATGCAATGGATAGACATCAGGGAGGTTTTGTATCGCTATAACATGCCATGACACATGCCACGACAATACAAAAATAATTGCTTTTGCCATAGGTGGCAGCCGAAGGGCCTTGTCGCCTCTTACTGTTCATACTCAATGTAAAAAATAAAAAGGCTTCTTAAAGGGGCATGCACTCTTCTTTTCCTCATGTTGGTTGTTGCAAAAATTTAGGTTTAATAGATTACAGTTTGTTTGTTTGTTTGTTTGGTTTGTTTACACATAACATAAATGACTGCGTCTTGTGACAAGTTTCCCTAACCCTGGTTTCTACTGTTCAAAAGTTCTTAACTGCGCCCTTTTCTGTATCCAGATATCAGCTGGCTGTCAATTACTGTTTGTCCACTAGATGTCAGGATTGCGCAGTTTGCAGCCATTAACCAAGTAGCTGCTGTCCCAATGAGCATCATTCTAGACCAGGCATGTGGAGCCTTCAGTCCTCCAACTGTTGCAAAACTACAATTCCCATCATGCCTGGACAGCCAAAGCTTAGCTTTGGCTGTTCAGGCATGATGGGAATTGTAGTTTTGCAACAGCTGGAGGGCCGAAAGTTCCCATTTGCTGATCTAGACATCTAGAGGGAATGAACATTGTATGGCTGTGTTGCTGCAGCTTAGTAGGTGTATTCCGTGGTGTAAAAAGCCCACAATTTTTTTGTCTGCATTATTTTTTTGTACATAAAACCATTTGTATAAAATCCACAAAATCGCTGTAAAATACCAAATTACCCTCTATCAAAGAAAAACAGGCATAAAAATGCTCCAAAAAGAGTCATTTAAAAAAGGCTCAAAAATAGGCTTGGAGGTACGATTTATTAAGGCGGACAGATGTTAGCTGAGAGTCAATAGAGAGATATGAAAGGTGGTCGCTATGATGGTGGCGGGTCAGTGAAATCACAGCAGGTCCTGCGTTCAGGGTTCTTCCACAGAAATGTTGGTGTTTTTACCCTATAGACTTATGGGGAGGGGGGGGGGGTCCTGTCTATATGCCTATTGGTGGGTTCCCCTAGTTCTTTAATAGAAAACCTGGAAACACGTGATAAAGAATAACTTGTAGAGGGGGAAAAAAAAAGCAAAATAAAATCGCCTCAGGAGCTTTATACAGCGCTCCAGGGAACCATATCAGTCCAATTGGGCTAATTTGTTCCCTTTAAGGCTATGCCCTGTTTCCACCTCTGCCATACTCTTTCCTGGTAAACCACGCCCCCTTGTCATACAAGGTTGTAGGCCACGCCCTCTTGTAATAAAAGACGGACAAGGAGAGAAAGGCATTAGTGGCATTAGTGTCAGCCATAGGTGTGAGGTACAGCGCTCCTTTCTCTACTTGTCCGTATTTTACATCTCTCTCTTTTCTGAGTGTTATCACTCCTCCTGGTAAGACCCACGTGACCGCAATCAGCAGGAGGCACCTGTGCACACATGACTAGTACCTCCTATCCTTCCCATTCTACCTGCAGGAGCTATGGTGAGTATAAGACCATGTTTACACTTGTGTTGCTTGGTGGCAGCTTTCTCCGCCGGCGGTGCCTGCTGGGTTTTGGGGGGGGGCCCTTGGGGATTGGTCCTGTGACATTAGGGTTGCAGGGCCATTCTATGGCCTCCCTTCCCTGCTTGTGCTCGCTTTGCAGGGTTGGCAGCCGCTGACTGACACAGTGGTGAGTTAGTGTAGGGACTCATGTGAACCAGGAGACCGCCACGTGGTACATGGGACATCCTGGCGTTGGTTTTTAAATGTAGCTGAGAGGCATTAGTGTCAGCCATAGGTGTGAGGTGCACCAGCTCCTTTCTTTCCATGTCCGTATATCAGATATAAAAGAGGTGGAAGAAATATGAAGGTCTGACCTGTAAAAAACAGAACATGGATTTTTTTTTTTTGTGAATAAATAGGAAATAATATAGTTCAAGGGAAACTATAAGCAGGTTTGTGCATAGAAAGCTGCTGATAGTTCCCGGTATCCGCTTACATCCTCTTACCGGCAGCGGTCTTCTGAAGCTCGTAACTCCTGACATTTCGGTGAAATTCAATCCAATACAAATATGCAAATGACCTCATTAGGAGGAGTTATGGGGATGTATCTGCTGATAGTCCCTATAGTGCACTGTGCACTGGGGGCGGGACTATGGCCCAAAGTGCACCGATCTGGCCCGCCCCTTCTTATGAATATTCATCCGGTGCTCTGCAGTGACATCACTCCGATGCTCATTACTGCAGAGCACCGGATGAATATTCATTAGGAGGGACGGGCTGCCTGGGGCTGATCGGTGCACTGAGGGTGGTAGCTCCGCCCACACACCACCTCATTAGCATATGATTAAACTACAAAGTACTCAAAAATGGCGCCAAAGATGAAGGTAAGAAACTCGATGCCCCATGAGCTATAGGGACATATCAGCAGGTTACGGTAGATTTTCTATTGAAGAACAGTGTTAAAAACTGGAGAAAAAAACCCAATACAGCAGGTCCTCAAGTTACAATATTAATCAGTTCCAGGATGACCATGTTGAAAGTATTGTATCCTGAGGCCATTGTAAGTTCAGGGACCATTGCATGTTATATAGACATGATGGGGGGAGATTTATCAATCATGGTGTAAAGTGAAACTGGCTCAGTTGCCCCTAGCAACCAATCAGATTCCACCTTCCCATACCTCCCAACTGTCCCGGATCCGGCGGGACAGCCCCCATGTGTCCCGCCGCCCCCCACACCTCAGTTACACAGGCAGGGCAGGAGACATCGGCTTCCTGCTCTGCTAAACCTCTTGTGGCTGAAGGCGTCATTCTGCCTCCAGCCACAAGAGGCCGCTCTCTCCCCTGTAGCTCCGGCACATGAGTGACGTCACTCATGTACACAGAGCAGGGAGAGGAGACTCTGAAGGACAGAGGAGCCAAGCTGAGCTGCTGAGGTGAGTATATAGCTTTTTTTGTTTTTTATTGTACAGGGGGCATTGTCCACAAGGGAAAGAGGAGTACTGCCTACCAGGGGGCCATGGCTACCTGAAGGGGGCTTACTACAAGGGGGCACTACAATGGGTATTACAATGCTCAGCATGCCCAGCAGTCTATGGTCAGCCTGTCCCTTATCCCGTGTAGTACTACAATGCTCAGCATGCCCAGCAGTCTATGGTCAGCCTGTCCCTTATCCCGTGTAGTACTACAATGCTTAGCATGCCCAGCAGTCTATGGTCAGCCTGTCCCTTATCCCGTGTAGTACTACAATGCTCAGCATGCCCAGCAGTCTATTGTCAGCCTGTCCCTTATCCCGTGTAGTACTACAATGCTCAGCATGCCCAACAGTCTATGGTCAACCTGTCCCTTTTCCCATGTAGTACTACAATGCTCAGCATGCCCAGCAGTCTATGGTCAGCCTGTCCCTTATCCCGTGTAGTACTACAATGCTCAGCATGCCCAGCAGTCTATTGTCAGCCTGTCCCTTATCCCGTGTAGTACTACAATGCTCAGCATGCCCAGCAGTCTATGGTCAGCCTGTCCCTTATTCCCTGTAGTACTATAATGCTCAGCATGCCCAGCACTCTATGGTCAGCCTGTCCCTTATTCCCTGTAGAACTACAAATCTCAGCATGCCCAGCAGTCTATTGCCAGCCTGTCCCTCATTCCCTGTAGAACTACAATGCTCAGCATACTCTTCAGTCTATTGTGAGCCAGTGTAGTGGAGATACTGGTCTTTGTATAGTGGATGTTATGTAGGAATGGTATGGGGGGGTATAAGTCACAATGTGGTGGTAATATTTGTTTTTTATATAATATAATAGGTGGTTATGTGGAGGGTGTGGTGCATAGCCGTGACTGTCCCTCTTTCCTCCCAGCAAAAGTTGGGAGGTACGCCTTTCATTTTCCGAAGAGTGTGTGAGGAATGAAAGGTGGAATCTGATTGGGGCAACGGAGCCAGTTTCACTTTACACCATGTTTCATAAATCTCCCCATAAGATCGCAGGAGGTCCCATCACTGGTGCCCCCATTATCTTGAGTATGGGGACCCCAAAATTTCCTGTAGAATGGAGCTGCGGCCTGCACGTGTGCACCACCGCTCCATTCATTCTCTATGGAGCTGCTGTAGATAGATGAATGCAGCTCTATTTGGCGAGTCCATAGAGAATGAACAGAGTGGCGGAGTGCATACACAGCCCAGCGCTTGGATTTCAGGGATCACAGGGGGCTCCAATAGTCGGACCTCACATGATATCTTAGTTATGTAGCAAGATGGGAAAACCCCTCTAAAGGGGTACACCGGCGTCATTTTTTTTTTCTTTTCTTTCCAATGAACTGGTTTCAGAAAGTTATATACATTTGTAATTTGCTTCTGTTTAAAAATCTCCAGTCTTCCAGTACTTATCAGCTGTATGTCCTGCAGGAAGTGGTGGATTCTCTCCAGTCTGACACAGTGCTCTCTGCTGCCACCTCTGTCCATGTCAGGAACTGTCCAGAGCAGGAGAGGTTTTCTATGGGGATTTGCGACTACTGACATGGACAGAGGTGGCAGCAGAGAGCACTGTGCCAGACTGGAAAGAATACACCACTTCCTGCAGCACATATAGCAGCTGGTAAGTGTTGGATGACTTGAGATTTATTAATAGAAGTAAATTACAAATCCCTGGCACTTTCTGGCACCAGCTGATTTCAATGAATTTTTTTTCCCCCTGGAGTACCCCTTTAATGTTATAGATAATCAGAACCACTAGGAAGCAATAACAATTTATACTAGGAAGAGAAACCTATAGTGACGCCTGACTCCTTCTCCTCCCTCTTCTTTGCCCCGGGGCTTCTGACTAGTTTGTCACTTTGATAAATTTATGACAGCGTCATTGGCCTCCGACTATTACATGGTATATAACAGATTGCTGGGCATGTTCTGCATTTCCAGGACGAGTCAGGGCTCAGGATTTACAGGCCTCGGGGATAAGAGACATAAATCTTAATGGGTTTTATGATCCAACAATCGTGTTGAGTGTAGTCGCAGGTGACAGATCAGATTTCCCATTTACCTCCCATAATTCACTGATCTGAGCCTGTGGCAAGTTTAAGAGCATCGTAAAATCCCATTAATTCAAATGGCCGAATGGTAAACGAGGCACACGCGGCTGACAGAGCGGAGGGGAAATTGTTCCTAGGTGGCTTCTGTCCTGAGGCAGATACTGAGGCGATGGCGGTATAGTAAGATGATGGACATATGCGAACCCACAAAACTTAGGTGTAATCATTAGTGTTGAGCGGGGAGGCCTAACTAAGCAGGTTCGGCAACATTCTCCGAACCTGATCGCTCGGCATTTGATTCATCATGATGGCTGAAGAAGTTGGATGCCACCCTGGGGCTGCCAGGAAAACATGGATAAAGCCTATGGCCTATGGCTGTATCCATTTTTTTCCAGGACTCCCAAGGGTGACAGCTAACTTCTCCATCCACTGAGAGTCAAATGCCAATCGATCGGGTTCAGAGAACATTGCCGAGAACAACCAGTTTGGCCTCCGCACTCAACACTCACGCTCTCCATCTATGGGATCCCAGCCAGAGCGTATACACAGGGTATATGCTCCGGCCGGGATCCCTAGCGGCGCCGCAAACAACTGACATGTCAGTGCATACTGTGGAGCGAGCAGCTCCGGGCGCTCGCTCCATAGCGTGCAGTGGAGAGTTCTGATGCAGGCCCGCACGGATGCGCTTGCATCAGAACTCTGCAGCCAAAAAGATCATTCGGCCGGTACTGCAGTACCGGCAAGGATGATCTTTTCAGAGACCGGTCTTTTACATAGTCTGCACATAGCCTAAGGCCCAGTTCTCACTGGGCAAAAACGGCAGAATTCCCGCCGTGCTCACTATCCTGCAGTGAGTGAATGGGAGGGAGCACGAGCGTCCGCTCCCGCTGCTCTCCTCTCAAAGAATTGACATGTCGATTCTTTGAGCGGAGATGGGAGGATTGGGATGAGGGCGCACATGGATGCGCCCCCATTCAAATTTACCAAAAATGAAGATCATCCGGCCAGTACTGCATTTCCAGCTGGCATGATCTTCAGTAACAATGGCTGGGTGTAGGCCAGCCCGGCCGGGTCACAGAACGGCTGGTGTTATACGTAGTGGGAACCTGGCCTATGGTTGTATCCATTTTTTCCAGGACTCCCTAGGGTGACATCCAACTTCTCCATCCTCCGGGAATAAAATGCCAAGTGATCGGATTAGTAGAAGGTTGCCGAACCCGGTTAGTTTGGCAAGTCCGCTCAACACTCACGCTCAGCCCAATGAAGTCCAGGAAAACATGGATACAGCCTATGCTATGCCCATTGGCCCATCCTTTGGGATTCCAAGGAAGTGTTGTCCCCTTCTCCTGTCCTGTAGACGACAATTGCCAGATGTTCTGTAGAAACCCCCCAAAAATATTTACATATTTTAAAAGAAGCAGGAAACTCCCTTTCTTTCTGGTTCTACTGTATACAGTATTCAGGGTAAAATCATCACTATATGTTGTTGTTTATTTTTCATAGATTTTTATTTTTATGGGAATATGTAATGCGGTTAGAGTTAAGAATATTGATGATACATAATGTGTCTCTTTGAATGTTTTTGCCATTTATTATAGTTTCCCTGGGGGCAGCGATATTGGAGACACACACTATCTCAGAAGGGCAGGGGAGAGTTGTTGTTGAGCAAGGACAGGTGTTGTGGTACTTGTCCCGGGGCTCGGAGTGGTGTGGCCCTCCCGATTCCCAGCACATGCTCAATAAAGGAGTAGTCCCTGGTGTTCCCTGTGGTGTAGAGGTGCACCTGAGTAATCACAGAGTCCAGGATAACTTGATCACTTGAATGATTTACTGAAACAGTTCTTAAAGTGACAGTACAGAGGACGTTTAAGTGTAGAAAAAGTGGTTTGTGCTTGAGTAGGATTACCAAATCCCTTGTAATACTTGAAGATAGTTTTGAATAGATTATACTTAGAGCGAATGTACTCTGCTCAGAATCCCGTCTGCCTCAATCGATGGGATGTTTCGCGCGCCTCCGCTCTCCGCGCAAAAAATTGACATGTCAATTCTTTGAGCGAAGGCGCACAAGATATCACATAAGGACAGTGAGACAGGCGGGAATGCCGAGCGGAGTCCGAGAAGGGGGGTATAACTCAGAATTTCTGCCTGTTTTGCTCAGTGTGAATGGGCCCTTACAGTGTATAAATCACTGCTTACCCACTGGGCCGTGCAAACTGCACTCAGCCCAATCAATGGTAACTGAGCAGAGAGGTATCCACTGAGCAGAGAGGTATACACTGAGCAGAGAGGTATACACTGAGCAGAACGGCACATTAAGTCCTGTAAGGACAAGAGCAGGAACTCCTGTCAAAGAGCATGTGTCCCTGTTCCTCTATGTAATGAGCAGCAAGGCATACACTGTTTGTGAGAATCTTTGGGCTGACAAAGTAATGTGACTTCTAGTACTTAGATTTCAAGTGGTCTGTGAAAGCCGTAACCTGCCCTCACTTTAATAAATGTGAGTGATTTAACCTCTAATCCATAGGATCATCACGTTTTCACCACCGTCTGTTAATACAGGATATTATCCTCATTAATTTCCATATTCTCTTCCTGTATTTATTAAAGTTCAGCTTTTAATATATCTCTGTCCAGCGCTCCATCCCCTGCACTCACAGACATCTCAGCAGCTGCACCGCACAGTAAATGCCGAAACCATGATACTAAATGAGAAAAATTACACATACACTAGGATCAGCTTCATAACAACCATGATATAGTGTATAATAGTAAAGTGGAATACCTGGTGGAAGCACACACACTCAAAATATACAAACTAAATAATCCCCATCACTAAAAAATGTTAGGAAGCTCAAAAGAGGCCCCCTGCATGCCTTGTAAACAAGCGATATTATATAGCTTAATAGATAGGTTCCAGATCTGTGATCGGCTTTACTGAGCCTTCATACAGCTTGATTAATCCTGCAGATGAGCCGCATGAAAAACACTTTAAATTCATAATTGTTGGCCACATATCACCTGTTTACAAGAATATAAACTACTATAATACTGCAACTACTATAATACTGCTCAAATATACAAGAATATAACTACTATAATACTGCAACTACTATAATACTGCTCAAATATACAAGAATATAACTACTATAATACTGCCCCTATATACAAGAATATAACTACTATAATACTGCTCCTATATACAAGAATATAACTACTATAATATTGCTCCCTTTATACAGGGATATAACTACTATAATACTACTCCTATATACAAGAATATAACTACTATAATACTGCTCCTATATACAAGAATATAACTACTATAATACTGCCCCTATATACAGGAATATAACTACTATAATGCGGTTCAGGGAAGAAACAGAGTGCTGCACCTCACACCTATGGCTGATACTAGTGCCGCTTGGCTAAATAAAAAACACATCAGAATTTTGTGTATGAATTGATCAAGCCATACTGCCCCATGTACCTCGTGCCGGTATCTGATACACATGGGTCCCTACACTAAGTCCACACCGTGCCAGTCAGTGGCCACCAACCCCGCAGGCGTGCACAGCCAGGGAACGGGGGCCATGGGACGGCCCTGCGACCCCCATGCCACAGGACCAGACCCAAAAACACCACACCAGAACCCGGCCAGCACCGCCGGCGGAGAAGGTCGCCCCCAAGCAGCACAAGTCTGGATAAGGTATTGCGCTCACCATAGCTGCAGCAAACAGAATGGGAAAAAACAGGAGGGATTAAAACCATGTGCACTCAGGTGTCTCCTGCTAATTGCGGTCATGTGGGTCTCACCAGGAGGAGTGCAAAACACGGAGAAAAGAGAGAAACAAAATGCGGTTCAGGGAAGAAACAGAGTGCTGCACCTCACACCTATGGCTGATACTAGTGCCGCTTGGCTAAATAAAAAACACATCAGAATTTTGTGTATGAATTGATCAAGCCATACTGCCCCATGTACCTCGTGCCGGTATCTGATACACATGGGTCCCTACACTAAGTCCACACCGTGCCAGTCAGTGGCCACCAACCCCGCAGGCGTGCACAGCCAGGGAACGGGGGCCATGGGACGGCCCTGCGACCCCCATGCCACAGGACCAGACCCAAAAACACCACACCAGAACCCGGCCAGCACCGCCGGAGGAGAAGGTCGCCCCCAAGCAGCACAAGTCTGGATAAGGTATTGCGCTCACCATAGCTGCAGCAAACAGAATGGGAAAAAACAGGAGGGATTAAAACCATGTGCACTCAGGTGTCTCCTGCTAATTGCGGTCATGTGGGCCGTTCCATGGCCTCCCTTCCCTGCACGTGCACGCTTTGCGGGGTTGGCGGTCGCTGACCGACACGGTGTGGAGTTAGCGTAGGGACCCGTGTGGACCAGAGGACCTGCGCGGTGGTACACGGGGCAATATGGCTTGATCAATTCATATACAGACACTCTGGTGTTGATTTTTAATATAGGCCTAGCGGCATTAGTATCAGCCATAGATGGGATGTGCAGCGGTTCCATTCTCTCCAGTTCGTGTTTTGCAATTCTCCCTCTCTGAACAGCTAGCACTCCTTTATAAGACCCACATGACCAAAATTAGCAGGATATGTCTGTGCTCACATGTCTGGACCCTATGTCTTCCCCATTCTGTGAGAGCAGCAATGGTAAGTGTAATACCATATCCATACTTGTGTCGTTTGGGGGCAGCCTTCCCCGCCGGTGGTGCTGGCTGGGTTTTGGTGGGGCTTTTTGGGTCTGGTCCTGTGACATTGGGGTTGCAGGGCCGTTCCATGGCCTCCCTTCCCTGCACGTGCACGCTTTGCGGGGTTGGCGGTCGCTGACCGACACGGTGTGGAGTTAGCGTAGGGACCCGTGTGGACCAGAGGACCTGCGCGGTGGTACACGGGGCAATATGGCTTGATCAATTCATATACAGACACTCTGGTGTTGATTTTTAATATAGGCCTAGCGGCATTAGTATCAGCCATAGATGGGATGTGCAGCCGTTCCATTCTCTCCAGTTCGTGTCATAACTACTATAATACTGCTCCTATATACAAGAATATAACTACTATAATACTGCTCCTATATACAGGAATATAACTACTATAATACTGCCCCTATATACAGGAATATAACTACTATAATACTGCCCCTATATACAGGAATATAACTACTATAATACTGCTCCTATATACAGGAATATAACTACTATAATACTGCCTCCTATATACAAGAATATAACTACTATAATACTGCTCCTATATACAGGAATATAACTACTATAATACTGCTCCTATATACAGGAATATAACTACTATATTACTGCTCCCTAAGTTCTAGATTGAATTGTTTCTTATAGCAATAAAAAAATAATACAATAGACATGTCCTGTGGTTATACCGGTATCCCAAGCTGAGCTTATCTTACTGGACGTTGTCTATCTGCCATCGTCTCCATGCTCCCTGGAGTCCGGCAGATGTGAAGCATTAGGGAGCACCAGCACTTGGGTTACGGTCAGTAGTTTGTAGTAAATTATGGGTCTCTAACAATTTATGCCTGAGAACCAATATAAATATATAATCGGAATGTATCAACATCCTAATCCATCTGGAAGACGTTCATCTGCTCGGTAAACATTGGGATTTACAACCTTCCTAGAGATTTGTTTATGGAGAAATTATTAACAACAGAAACCTATGAAGGAATTTGGATTTGGGTGTATAGTAGGTTCCTCATTCCGCAGACCACTACTCGCTCAGTGTTGTTTAATTCCCCAAAACACCATCTTAGGGCCACACAAGGGGACCACAGGCAGAGGCCTAGTTTGCTTCACACAATGGGGGAGATTTATCAAACATGGTGTAAAGTGAAACTGGCCCAGTTGCCCCTAGCAACCAATCAGATTCCACTTTTAATTCCACACAGACTCTGGAAAATGAAAGGTGGAACCTGATTGGTTGCTAGGGGCCACTGAGCCAGTTTCACTTTACACCATGTTTGATAAATGGTGTATGTGTAGAGTATGTGTGTGTGTGTGTGTGTGTGTGAAGCTTTTACAGTATATACCATAGGAGTGCTGACATCTACCACTGTTTTCGTGCTTTGGGATCCATTGTCTTTCTTGATTCTACGCGGCTACAAACTAGGCCAAGAAAGACGTCTCTCCCTTTTATTGGTCTTTCATTGGAGGTTGGAGTCCCACACAGCAGACAGTGACCCCACTATGTCTCCTTGCAGGCTGACTGATCACACAGTCCCCATTATTCTAAATGTCCATGTCACTCCAGCTATGGCTCCTCCCATGGCTTAAAGGAAATGTGCCATTTTACTTTTACTGATTAGAGTCAGATACTAAAATTTGTTCTTTTATTCTAATCTGTTTCTATTTTCTGACTTGTTATCTGGGATGAGCAAAATGCTGAGGATTTCCTACTGACAGCTGTGCTGCGAGATAGAGTTCATAGGCTTCTAGCAACTTTGCTCTATCCGGATCAGTTCCCAGCTTCCTGCCTTTTGGATACTGTCCTGCACTGTGACCTTCTTAGTCCACAGCATGGGTTGAGATGATCTCTGACTTGTCCTCTCCTGTGAAGGGTTTTAACACTGCATAGTGCTGGGTAAAGCTACTTGAAGAGAAACTATTAACTTCATGTGCCTGAGTCTGCTTCTGGACTGCACACTGAGACTGGGGACCTTGCAGAGGGCCAGGGCCCATTTAGACTGCTGTAGGGAGCGTACCAGCTTGCGTCCTTCCTATACAAAGTTCAACATCAAAGAACACTACACTTCCTCTACCCACGTGACTTCCTATCCACAGCCCCTGTAAGGTGCGCTTTGAATAGGTGAAGAGTGCATAAAAAGAAGTAAAGATAAAGATAATAGGATAGAAGAAGAAGATGCTCTCATTGGTCCACAGATCCATGTGACACACAAGCAAACAATAATCCTTTTCATACTTCAGCTGTGCAGCAACTATGTGCATATACTCACAATAGTGACATCTTGTGGCGAAACTTTATCACTACTACATCACCACTTACTCACAATAAGTACAGGCTTTTGCAAAGGGTGTAACCAATGGCAACACCCATGGTGGGACACCACATATCTACTGGCTGTACAGATCACTTTACAGCAGCCTCCTCTTATCACCACATTCACAACAGGAAGTCTCAGCTTAGTTTTAGCCCTAGTGGTGAGAATGAGAACTGTAAGATCTCAGGATAGTTTTATAATATAGACAGGAAAAAACAATACCAGTTTTGTATACCAGCAACCTATGTAGAGATGTAGAGACGTCCCCATTGTTGGTGCTGCAGGTAAGCCCTTAATGTCATGTGACCTGAGCCTGAGAATCAGTTAATCCTATGTAAATATTAGTCTTCACCGTCCAAACATCTGAGGCCGCTCAGCGCAATGTGAACAGATGTCAAGTCCTGATGCTCTGATGTTCCTGCACAAGCAGCTACCAGTTACTGCGAGCGAATCCTTCTTCAGTCTCTGTGACAGGTACTTTTCGAGTACTGTAATATGAGCGGGACTGTAGCAGCTTTGATGATATAGGTGCGCCCGCTCCATGCTTATATAGATAGATAGATTAAGTGTTCTGGATGACTGCGGGGACAAGAGAAGGACTGAGAGAGTCAGACCATAGAGATTAAGAAGAAAGTCAACAGTAAAGCAAAGGCTCAGTCTATCATCTATCATACACCTGGCTACTCTCTGAGGAATTGGATCGGGGGTTTCCATTGAACAAGCATCGGCATATAATATACTGACCATTGTTTACTTCATTATATTACTGGCTTTATTATAGTTTTCCTTAACCCTTAGAGGACCGGGCCAATTTCAATTTTTGCGTTTTCGGTTTTACCTCCTTGTGTATAAAAGGCCATAGCACTTGCATTTTTCCACCTAGAAACCCACATGAGCCCTTATTTTTTGCGTCACTAATTGTACTTTGCAATGACAGGCTGAATTTTTTTCATAAAGTACACTGCGAAACCAGGAAAAAATTCAAAGTGTGGTAAAATTGGGGTTAGGGTTATTCCCCCTGGGGGACTTCTAGTATAAGCACTCTGATGTCTCATTGAGATCTATGCTGTATAGATATGCAGCATAGATCGATGAGATAAGCACATTGATTGCTTCCGGCTGCTGCAGCCGGAAGCAACCGAATGTCGAGCCGGGATCAGCGCCATTACAACGTAGACCTCGGCCGGGTGAAGACATAGGGATCGCTCCTCCGGGACAATGGGGGGGTGGGGGGGGCGATCTCCACCACTAGACACCAGGGAACGCCTGCATCAGGTAATCGGATGCAGCTGTCATCTTTGACAGCTGCATCCGATTATCTAATTAGCGGGCACGGCGATCGGACCGTGCCCGCTAATAGCCGTGGCCCCGGGCTACATGCGGCACCCGGGACTGCAGTGGTTCGGAGCGCAGCCATAGCGCAGCCCCGCTCTGAACACCTATGGGCGGTCCTGAGGGTTAAAGGGGTACTCCAGTAAAAAAATAATAATAATCAAATCAACTGGTGCCAGAAAGTGCAAGAGATTTGTAATTTACTTACTATTAAAAAAATCTTCCAGTACTTATCAGCTGATGTATGTCCTGCAGGAAGTGCTGTATTCTCTCCACTCTGACACAGTGTTCTCTGCTGCCACCTCTGTCCATGTCAGGAACTGTCCAGAGCAACAGCAAATCCTCAAAGAACACCTCTCCTGCTCTGGACAGTTCCTGACATGGACAGCATTATTGCATTATTGTACTGGCTACCATAGGCGGTATTATTGTTCTATCTACTATAGGCGGTATTATTGTACTAGGTACCATAGACGGCATTATTGTACTATCTACCATAGGCGACATTATTGTACTGGATATCATAGGCGGCATTATTGTACTGGCGGCATTATTGTATTGGTTACCATAGGTGGCATTATTGTGCTGGCTACCATTAGCGGTATTATTGTACTGAATACTATAGGCGGCATTAATGTACTATCTACCATAAGCGGCATTATTGTACTGGCTACCATTAGCAGTATTATTGTACTGAATACCATAGGCGGCATTAATGTACTATCCACCATAAGCGGCATTATTGTACTGGCTACCATTAGCAGTATTATTGTACTGGCTACCATTAGCGGTATAATTTATTGTACTGAATACCAGGCGGCATTATTGTACTAGTTGCCATAGGCGGCATTATTGTACTGGCTACCATAGGCAGCATTATTGTACTGGCTACCATTAGCGGTATAATTTATTGTACTATCTACCATAGGCGGAATTATTGTACTGGATACCATAGGCGGCATTATTGTACTGGCGGCATTATTGTACTGGCTACCATTAGCGGTATTATTGTACTAGCCGCTGTCTCCTCCAGCTAATTGACAAGAATTCTGATTGCTGGAACCCTTCTACTAAGCACATATAACCTGAACGTAGACATTCATCAAAGTGGACAACCCCTCTAATCACTGACAAGTCTCTGAAAACTCTAAACAAATGAGCGGGATCAGTATCTCTTATCGGCGATCTTGTTCTCACTATAGGCCAATAAATCCGACATGTCTGCGGTAACCTGCTCTCAGCACATTCAGTCCGATCCTTGCGCTGCTGGATAGGACCCTGCTGTGTTTTGTGTTTTCTCAGCGTTCTGGTTCCTCTTGATCCTGCGGAGTTAGTAGGTTGCATAGACTTGGCTGGGGTGGACATGCTATGTCACGCTCTTCATAATTAAAGGCAATAAAGACTATCAGATTGTTATGTTTGAGTAGATTAGATATCCTCTGCTGAGCGGAAATGAAGTCCTGCCAAGTGCGGAGAGACGCTTTCTTAGAAGTCTTCGCCATTACAAACTTGTTTGCTTGTTTATCGTCCCTGGGTATTAATTTAGGATCACACTGGGGTCAATTCCTCCCAGACCCATAGACCCCATCCATCCATCCATCCAGGGCTCGGAAATCTTAATGGAAATGTCTGTATTGGACTGTGATAGTACGAGGCAGAACGTTGGAACTGGTTTTCATCTTAATTTTACCTCCCTTGGCCCTGACTTTCCCTGATTTCATCCCTAAAGATTAGTATAAAGTTACAGTAAAATTACATTTCCGAACCCCTAAAGCCAAGAAAATCACAAGAGTCTACATGAGAAGAACATTTAAAGGGGCAACGTTGCAATTTTTATTTAAAGAAATCAACAAGGGGTTGTGATGTCAAGCAGTTCGGTAATATACTCGCTTTTTTATTTTTTTTTAACATTGTACAGTTGTGCTCAAAGGTTTACATACCCTGACAGAATTTTTGCTTTTTGTGCTTTTTTTTTTTTTTTTTTCTCGAGAATATGAATAATAAAATGAAAGCTTTTTCCCCCACTCATGGTTAGTGGTCGGGTGGTCAGGTGACGTCATTTATAACATTTATTATCTTTATTTTCTAAGATAGTAAAGCTGCCCGTTCTTCTTGGCCTCCAGTTCCTGTAATTTCCTGGGCTGTCTTGCATAAACTGCGCGCGTGAGATCTCCCCAGAGTGACTCAATGATACTGAAGTCAGGTGACTAAGATGGCCGCTCCAGAACCTTCACTTTGTTCTGCTGTAGCCAATGACAGGTCGACTTGGTCTTGTGTTTTATGCACAAGCCTAAAGGACAGAAATGGCTGCACATCGCACCCATGGCTGACACGAAAGCTTGTTCAGCTATATTAAAAAACCAACATCAGAAGTTAGTATATAATTTGATAAAAACATATTGCCTCATGTACCAACGTGCAGGTTTCTGATACACATGAGTCTCTAACCAAAAAACATCACTGTGCCGGTCAGTAAACACAATCCCCGCAAAGTGTGCGCAAGCAGAGAAGGGGACCACAGAATGGCCCTGCAACCCCATTGTCACAGGACCAAACCCCAAAGGGCCCCCGAACCCCGCAGGCACCCCCGGCTGAGAGAGTGGATGCCAAGCAACACAAGTGTGAACAAGTGCCTGCGGGGTTTGGGGGGCCCTTTGGGGTTTGGTCCTGCGACATTGGGGTTGCAGGCCATTCCGTGGCCCCCTTCTCTGCTTGCACACGCTTTGCGGGGATTGTGTTCACTGACCGGCACAGTGATGTTTTTTGGTTAGCGACTCATGTGTATCAGAGGCCTGCACGTTGGTACATGAGGCAAGATGGTTTGGTCAAATTATATACTAACTTCTGATGTTAATTTTTAATGTAGCTGAACAAGCTTTCGTGTCAACCATGGGTGCGATGTGCAGCCATTTCTGTCTTTTTGGCTTGGTCTTGTGTTTTGGCTCATTGTCATGTTGGAACGTCCAGGTACGTCCCATGTGCAGCCTCAGGACTGATGAGTGTAAATTTGCCAACAGTATTTGCTGAATTCATCTTTCCTTCAACTTTCCTCCAAGTTTCCTGTGCCTTTGTAGTTTACATATCCCCAAAACTTCAGCGATCCACCTCCATGCTTTACAGTAGGAATGGTGTTTCTTTTCATAATAGGCCTTGTTGTCAACAAAGAAAAAGTTTGATTTTGGTCTCATCACTCCAAATGACCTTGTTTCAGAAGTTTTAAGGCTTTTCTCTTGTCTCTGTACTGTTTAGCGTATTGTAGGCAAGATACTTTGTGGCATTTGCGCAGTAATGCTTTCTTCTGGCGACTCGACCATGCAACCCATTTTTCTTCAAGTGCTTCCTTATTGTGCATCTTGAAACAGCCGCAATGCTAGTTTTCAGAGAGTCCTGAACAATTTTCCTGGCAGTTGTGACTGAGATTTTTGTTGCTTTACCTGACTGGTTTGGTTTTTACAGAGCCCCTGATTTGCCATTTATTAATCACAGTTTGAACACTGCTGACTGGCATAATCAGTTCTTTGGATATCAGAACAAAGTGAAGGTTCTGGAGTGGCCATCTAAGTCTCTTGACCTCAGTAAAATAAAATAAATGGCTTCACCCGACCACTAGTCATGAGTGGGGGAAAAGTGTTTGTGTTATTATTTATATTCTGTGAAAAAAGGACAAGAAAGCAAAAATTCTGCCGGAGTATGTAACTTTTGAGCACAACTGTACATATTACCACTAGGTGGCTATCTTCCTGTCAAACTCCAGTCCACGCTCCATCCGCGCAGATATATATACATATAAATAAAAGGAGACTTTTGTTTGGTCTGTTCTTTGTTCAAACTCAAGAAGCCCCAGTCCCTTGCATCACAGACATAGCTTGGTAGTCATTGACAGCCATTCCTGAGCGCTCACAGAACAGGAGAAGGCTTCACTGTGCAGGTGTACAGCTGCTAGGTTTCCACATACAGTAGCAGAGAATCCTTGATGTGCTTGCACTGTACGGTCAGCTCTCCTGTCACACAGCACCAAAACCTCTGTGACTACACAGTGACACTGAATTGTTACATAATTCCTTTCCTTGCATGAGCACACAAAGGACTAGAACTTCCTGTCTCTTTTTTTTTGTTTAACAGAGAAAAAAAACATATAGCAGTATGGACCACAGTTTGCCTATATGTATAACGTTGATTTAAATATAGAAAATCATGTCATAGAGAGTTGAGCTAATGAAGTAACCATGGAGCTATCTACACATTTTTTACTGGGTTCCCCTACTCTTCATTGTTTATGGTGATATCCAGCTGGGATAAGATTCTTGGAGCCTGTCCGTGTGTACACGGGTAGCAGCACTATATGGTCTGGCCATTATATACCGTAACTTGTATATGGCATTTCGGGTAGTGTGTGAGTGGAGCCTACTCCTGCAGGGGGCGGAATAGACCAGTAACCCCCTGTATACTGTCCTTTGTGCAGCAGATCTCCTCCTCCTGGAGCAGTGTAATGGGGTCGGGCCGACAGCGCTCACAGCACAGCCAGTCCCAGCATGGTAAGTGTTCGTCCATGTGATGTTAACATGGGAGCTCACAGTGCAGGGGAAGCTGGTGCTGCCCCTCTCAAAGACTGTGTGATCTGCCGCCTGAGGCAAAGTCTTCACTTTGCCTCATGGCAGATGTGGCCCTGGTTAGAGGTCCTGGTTACTAGTTTACCATTGACTGAACACTCCTCTCCCTTCTCCAACTAGATCACAACTCCCTATCTACAGGAAACCCCTATCTTGCCCAAGGTTGTGTCACAGCAACTCAAGGTGAGAAACTGTAATGCTGCGTTTACACGAAACAATAATTGGCCCGATCGTACGACTAACGATGTCGGAGTAACGATTTTTTTTTCATAACGATCAGCGTTTAGGCGGTACGATATATCGTACGGAAAAATCGTTTTGCCGATCGCGCACCTGCAGCCCGGTCCCCCACTCATCCGCAGCCCGGCCCCACGGTCAACCGCAGCCCCCTGCGGTTGCCCCGATCGCCACCCCCGCTCTGATCGCCACCCCCGCCGCCACGATGGCAACCCATCTGCTGCCACCACTACGATCACCACCCCACCGCCGCTCTGATCGCCACCCCCCCTCCGCTCCAATCGCCACACACACCCCCGCCGCCGTCGCTCCGATAGCCCCTGCCGGCCCGGCCGCGAGCTGATCTTCGACATCCCCGACTCCGCTCTTCAGTGCACTGATTGGCTGAAGAGGGGAGCCAGGAATTTCAAACGGCTCCTCTTCAGCCAATCAGTGCTCCTCTTCAGCACTGATTGGCTGAAGAGGAGCCGTTTGAAATTCCAGGCTCCCCTCTTCAGCCAATCAATGCAAGGCAGCGCTGATTGGCTAAAGAGGGGAGTCAGGAATTTCAAACGGCTCCTCTTCAGCCAATCAGTGCTGCCTTGCATTGATTGGCTGAAGAGGGGAGCGGGGAATTTCAAACGGCTCCTCTTCAGCCAATCAGTGCTAAAGAGGAGCACTGATTGGCTGAAGAGGAGCCGTTTGAAATTCCCCGCTCCCCTCTTCAGCCAATCAGTGCACTGAAGAGGGGAGCCGGGGATGTCGAAGACCTGCTACGCGGAGCAGGTAACGCATGGCCGCGGGCCGGCGGGGGGGCGATTGTAGCAGCAGGGGGGGGCGACCGGAGCGGCAGCGGCGTGGGAATCAGAGAGGCGGCGGCGGGGGTGGCAATCAGAGCGGCGTGGGTGGCGATCGAGCCGGCGCAGGGGGCTGCGGATGAGCGGGGGGTCGGGCGGCGGCGGCCGGACTATCGCGTGACAACTGTTTACACGGAACGATCGGCGAATTTTTTACGAACAACGATTTGATAACATGTTGAAAGATCAACATGAACGATTTCTCATTCGTCGTTTGATCGTTTGCTGCGTTTACACGTAAGATTATCGTTCAAATTCGATCGTTATCGCGCAAATTCGCACGATAATCGTTACGTGTAAACGCACCATTAGAAGGGTAGAGTGCCTGCACCTGTGATTGGTTAGACATAGTTAAACCTTGTAGCTGCCAGCACTTGGCAACACACCAGAGAGAGTTACATTCTGAAAGGCGGTTAAAAGCTTACTGACCCCTGTGCTGGGACACTACAATTCACTTTAAGAAGTAGAAGCAGCATAAAGGACATCATAGAGCAGATGTCATCAGTCTAAAGGTCTAAATGTCGAGCTGAATCTTTTCATGCAAAGTATAAAAGCTAAAATAATCCATAACTCATACAAAACTGACCTGCCATTGAATGAAGTGCCAGGATGCTACCCAGACCGATTTTTGTTCAGTTCAACTTTTCACTTGAACGTTGTGAAATCATCGCATCCCGATTATGTTTATAGCTGCGGTCAGTGAGGTTGGTCCAGATGTTTGGATGCAGTTATGTATTCGCTAAGACCACCCGCTTTTCCTTCCAAATTTATCCCACACTTGAAATAGTAACCGTATCTGACTCGGAAAATGTGATTGATCATCATTCATTCAATTTATTTTTATCAGGGTTGTTCCAGAAATCTTGGAGAAGGAAGTGCAGATCTACTGTGGATGTCGCTGCTCAGAACCTTAAAAAACTGTTTTATAGGCGGCACGTCTGTGTCGAGGGTGGTGCTCGCAGAAAGAAAAAATCCTTACAGCATTTCAAAAGTCCATTCTCGGCACTCACCATATCATGCTTCAAAGTTATTTTATTGTAGAAAATTCATCAAAATACATATGACGGGACGTTTCGGCATCAAGCCTGACAGTTGAGGAAGGCTTGATGCCGAAACGTCCCGTCATATGTATTTTGATGAATTTTCTACAATAAAATAACTTTGAAGCATGATATGGTGAGTGCCGAGAATGGACTTTTGAAATGCTGCTCAGAACCTTGTCTCTTCATGTTATCCCAGAGAACGGATGATATGTGGAAGCCATACCATTATATTCCAGGACTCCTGTTCTTCCTTACACTGCAGATAGTTTTTAACCCCTTAAGGACCGGGGCAATTTTGCATTTTCGTTTTTTCCTCCTTGTGCATAAAAGGCCATAGCACTTGCATTTTTTCACCTAGAAACCCACATGAGCCCTTATTTTTTGCGCCACTAATTGTACTTTGCAATGACAAGCTGAATTTTTGCATAAAATACACTGCGAAATTAGGAAAAAAATTCAAAGTGTGGTGAAATTGAAAAAAAACAAAACACATTTTGTGTTTTTAGTGGATATGTGTTTTTACGCCGTTCGCCCTGGGGTAAAACTGACTTGCTATATATGTTAGACAAGTCGTTACGATTAAAACGATATATAACATGTATAACTTTTCTTGTATCTGATGGCCTGTAAAAAATTAAAAGCATTGTTTACAAATAAATGTTCAAATCGCTCCATTCCCAGGCTTATAGCGCTTTTATCCTTTGGTCTATGGAGCTGTGTCAGGTGTCATTTTTTGCGCCATGATATGATCTTTCTATCGGTACCTTGATTGTGCATATACAACTTTTTGATCGCTTTTTATTAACATTTTTCTGAATTTGATGCGACCAAAAATGCGCAATTTTGCACTTTGCGATTTTTTGCGCTGACGCCGTTTACCGTGCGAGATCAGGAATGTGATTAATTAATAGTTCGGGCGATTACGCACACGGCGATAGCAAACATGTTTGTTTATTTATTTATTTTTATTAATAACCTGGGAAAAGGGGGGTGATTCTGACTTTTATTAGGGCAGGGGGCTTTTTATTAATAACAACACTTTTTTTAAAACTTTTACACTTATACTAGAAGCCCCCCTGGGGTTAGGGTTATTACCCCCCCTAGGGGACTTCTAGTATAAGTGCTCTGATCTCTCATAGAGATCTCTGCAGCATAGATATGCTGCAGAGATCCATGAGATAGGCACTCGTTTACTTCCGGCTGCTGCAGCCGGAAGTAAACGAGTGCCGAGCCGGGGACGGCGCCATCTTGGAGCGGTCCCCGGCCGGCTTCAGTAACGGAGATCGCTCCTCCGGGACGTTGTCCCGGAGGAGCGATCTCCCCACTAGACACCAGGGATGACGCTGCAAACGGTAATCGGATGCAGCTGTCAACTTTGACAGCTGCATCCGATTACTGTAATAGCGGGCACGGCGATCGGACCGTGCCCGCTAATACCTGCGGTCCTGGGCTACTAGCGGCACCCGGGACCGCCGCGGTTCAGAGCGCGGCCGCCGCGCGGCCCCGCTCTGAACGTCCTTAACGACCGCAGGGCGTAAATATACGCCCGCGGTCGTTAAGGGGTTTTAATGACATTGGATGTGTGTTTGGCATCAGTCTGGCATCAATAAGATAGATGACTCCCTGATGGGTGGTACCTAAGGCTGGGTTCACACTGAGTTGTTGCATTTGTGTGCATCCGTTTTGATCTGTTTTTTCAATGACTTCTATCATTTAAAAATAGGGATCAAAACGCATCAGTTTTTTAGTGTACAAAAAAAGTGGTTAAACCCGTTTTTATGTACAATGAAGAAACTGATCCATTTTTTATATATATGGAAAATTGGATCAAAACGGATGCACACACACATATTATTTTTTCCCTCGTTTTTCAATTAAGTGGATCCGTTCAATGGACAGCAAAAACGCAGTGTAAACCCAAAATTACTTAGCTACTGCATGGGATTCAGGTCTGAAGAAAGTACAGACCACTCTATGTGATGTCCCCCAGTCTCTACAGGCCGCTCCATGTGAGGTCCCCCAGTCTCTACAGGCCGCTCCATGTGAGGTCCCCCAGTCTCCAGCAGCAGTCGCTCCATGTGAGGTCCCCCAGTCTCCAGCAGCTGCTCCATGTGAGGTCCCCCAGTCTCCAGCAGCCGCTCCATGTGAGGTCCCCCAGTCTCCAGCAGCAGTCGCTCCATGTGAGGTCCCCCAGTCTCCAGCAGCCGCTCCATGTGAGGTCCCTCAGTCTCCAACAGCCACTCCATGTGAGGTCCCCCAGTCTCCAGCAGCAGCCACTCCATGCAAGGTCCCCCAGTCTCCAGCAGCCGCTCCATGTGAGGTCACCGAGTCTCCAGCAGCCGCTCCATGTAAGGTCCCCCAGTCTCCAGCAGCCACTCCATGTGATGTCCCCCAGTCTCTAGCAGCCGCTCCATGTGAGGTCCCCCAGTCTCCAGCAGCCGCTCCATGTGAGGTCACCGAGTCTCCAGCAGCCGCTCCATGTAAGGTCCCCCAGTCTCCAGTAGCCGCTCCATGTGAGGTCCCCCGGTCTCCAGCAGCCGCTCCATGTGAGGTCCTCCAGTCTCCAGCAGCCGCTCCATGTGAGGTCCCCCAGTCTCCAGCAGCCGCTCCATGTGAGGTCCCCCAGTCTCCAGCAGTTGCTCCATGTGAGGTCCCCCAGTCTCCAGCAGCAGCCGCTCCATGTGAGGTCCCCCAGTCTCCAGCAGCAGCCGCTCCATGTGAGGTCCCCCAGTCTCCAGCAGCAGCCGCTCCATGTGAGGTCCCCCGGTCTCCAGCAGCCGCTCCATGTGAGGTCCTCCAGTCTCCAGCAGCCGCTCCATGTGAGGTCCCCCAGTCTCCAGCAGCCGCTCCATGTGAGGTCCCCCAGTCTCCAGCAGCAGCCGCTCCATGTGAGGTCCCCCAGTCTCCAGCAGCCGCTCCATGTGAGGTCCCCCAGTCTCCAGCAGCCGCTCCATGTGAGGTCCCCCAGTCTCCAGCAGCCGCTCCATGTGAGGTCCCCCAGTCTCCAGCAGCCGCTCCATGTGAGGTCCCCCAGTCTCCAGCAGCCGCTCCATGTAAGGTCCCCCAGTCTCCAGCAGCCGCTCCATGTGAGGTCCCCCAGTCTCCAGCAGCCGCTCCATGTAAGGTCCCCCAGTCTCCAGCAGCCGCTCCATGTGAGGTCCCCCCAGTCTCCAGCAGCAGCCGCTCCATGTGAGGTCCCCCAGTCTCCAGTAGCCGCTACATGTGAGGTCCCCCAGTCTCCAGCAGCCGCTCCATGTGAGGTCCCCCAGTCTCCAGCAGCCGCTTCATGAGCCTCGATGAGCTGGACCATTGCCGGTGAGTTGTATATACTGTACAGATGCACAATGGTTGGATTCATGATGTCATTCATGTAGTATGGTAACTGTATCATTCACACAGTGTAGGGCTACGCTCAACAATTGGGCTGTTCATTGAGGAAATTCACTTCACAACGAGAAGAAATGATGGACACCAATCATGTTGGAGACCTCAATAACAGTGCTATTTGGGGTATAGCCACCACTGCTTTTTGCTTTAGCTTCAATAAATTGTTTGAGATGAAAAAATCACCAATGCTGTTTCTATATATGGTATATATACCGTATATATATATACCACATGATATATGATCACTGGAGAGGAAGCATTGTACATAAATTTCACTTAGGAGCCAAATATCCCTAACTTTTTGTGAGTAATGTATATAACTGGTTTGTGACATCTTTTCTAGCTGATTCTATCCCTATAAACAGGGACCTGTCCAATACACGAGCCGCCATAGTACACAAGGATACCCTAAGTGGTTGTTTTTCCAGGTGATGCCATAACATAGTCTTTTGTCTCCAAGTTCACAGTCTTGTTCAAGTCTTGTTTAATCCTTGGATGGGGATTAGGTGAATAAACATCAGAAGAGATCCCATTCCATTTCCCTGAACTACAATAGGCAATCATTTTAATTCTTCTTTGCTGAAGCCATTGTGGTTATGAGCCATGTGTCCCGGCGGGTTTCTTCTTGGCACCTTCCATCTCTGGGGAAGTAACTGACTCAGTGTACATAGACTGGGGACTGACACAGCTTCATGGGCTTTATTGGTTTATAGCATAGAAGAATAGTAGGATAATATAACCGGGGCTCCTAATCTTTCATCAAACTTCTAGAGATGTGTAAATAGTTGAGACAAGTCCAATCTTATCACCTAACTAAGCCGCAAGTCGCAGGACTACTTTCTGGGTCGCCTGAACTGTGCTTACTCCATTTCTACACTTCTATCTTTCTTTAGTCACAGAAAAAATCTTGGGGGAGATATATCAAACATGGTGTAAAGTGAAACTGTCTCAGTTGCCCCTAGCAACCAATCAGATTCCACCTTTCATTTTCCAAAGAGTCTGTGAGGAATGAAAGGTGGAATCTGATTGGTTGCTAGAGGCACTTGAGACACCACTAACATACACAAACACACATTACTGACACTGACTGACTGACAGAATGACTGACTCTGACTGACCTACACTGACTGACTGACACTACTTCTCATCCATCCACTATGCACCCATGATCCACACCCTATGCACAATCACTTGAGACACCAATAACATATACAAATACACAATATTGAAACAGACACTGACTGTGACTGAATGACACTGACTGACACTGATTAACTGACTCTGACTGACTGACACACTCAGATACTAACACACAGCACTTACAGCTAAGTCTTCTCCCTCTTTTTCTCTGTCAGGCTGCTCTCCACACTGTAAGGTTAAGGACCTTCCGGTGATGTGATCAGGTCCTTCACCCCATTCTCTCTCTCTGCAGGTCCTGCGCCGTCACCACCCCCTAGACCAGCGTTTCCCAACCGGGGTGCCGGGAGAACCCGCCAAGGGTGCCGCGGGATCCCGGTGAGAATTGTCACTGTCTCTTTAAGCATCCCGAGAAGCTGCGGCCACGCAGCTTCTCGGGATGCACAGATCACTTTGATGTTCCGCCCGCACAGTGAGCGGGGGGAACATTAGAGTGAGCAGAATGTAGGAGCAGGACCTGTCAGCGTCCTGCTCCTACATTCACTCCCATAGGCCGCCGACACTTCATGCCTGCAGCCTATGGGACGCCGGGACGTGACCTCTCCGGCAAGCGTGATGACGTGACTTCATCACACGTGCCGGAGGTCCCGTCCCTGCGGCTCACAAGATGGAGCCCGAAGAGGAGGAAGAGCTGCTGCCTGCAGCCACACAGCGCGGATTAGAAGAGTAGGATGTTTGGTTTTTTAGGGACACCTCTGGGGGCATTATTAGTTCATGGGGGGCACTTCTGGGGGCATTTTCTAGTTCATGGGGGCACCTCTGGGGGCATTATTAGCTCATGTGGGCACCTCTGGGGCATTATTAGTTCATGGGGGCACCTCTGGGGGCATTATTAGTTCATGGGGGCACCTCTGGGGGCATTATTAGTTCATTGGGGCACCTCTGGGGGCATTATTAGTTCAAGGGGGCACCTCTGGGGGCATTATTAGTTCATGAGGGCACCATTAGTTCATGGGGGGCACTTCTGGGGGCATTATTAGTTCATGAGGGGGCATCTCTGGGGGCATTATTAGTTCATGGGGGCACCTCTGGAGGCATTATTAGTTCATGGGGGCACCATTAGTTCATGGGGGGCACTTCTGGGGGCATTATTAGTTCATGAGGGGGACATCTCTGGGGTCATTATTAGTTCATGGGGGCAACTCTGGGGGCATTATTAGTCCATGGGGGCACCTCTGGGGGCATTATTAGTTCATGGGGGGCACCTCTGGGGGCATTACTAGTTCAGAAGGGCACCTCTGGGGGCATTATTAGTTCATGGGGGCACCTCTGGGGGCATTGTTAGTTCATGGGGGCATTATTAGTTCATGGGGGCACCTCTGGGGCATTATTAGTTCATGGGGGCACCTCTGGGGGCATTGTTAGTTCATGTGGGCAACTCTGGGGGCATTATTAGTCCATGGGGGCACCTCTGGGGGCATTGTTAGTTCATGGGGGCACCTCTGGGGGCATTACTAGTTCAGGGGGGCACCTCTGGGGGCATTGTTAGTTCATGGGGACACTTCTGGGGGCATTATTAGCTCATGGGGGCACCTTTGGGGGCATTGTTAGTTCATGGGGGCACCTCTGGGGGCATTGTTAGTTCATGGGGGCACCTCTGGGGGCATTGTTAGTTCATGGGGGCACCTCTGGGGGCATTGTTAGTTCATGGAGGCACCTCTGGGGGCATTATTAGTTCATGGGGGCACTTCTGGGGGCATTATTAGCTCATGGGGGCACCTCTGGGGGCATTATTAGCTCATGGGGGCACAGCAGGGGATCCTACATACAGGGGGCATCCCACACAGCGCAGTTACTATGGGAGCTGACAGGAGGGAGAAAGGAAAGGAAGTTGCTAGAAATGTGCGGAGCCTAAATTGTTTGTCTCGCAGGTTCTGAAAAGATGAAACATATCTGGAAGGAATCATCATGGAGGACTGGACAGGATGGAGAGGAAAAGGGAAAGTGACTCCTCAGATCAAAGAAGACGTCACCTGTGAGTCCCTGTATGACATTTTTCTTATTTTGTAGAACATTATTTAGTAGGGGCGCCCCGAGCTAATTTTTTTTTCCAAAGGGTGCCCCGAGGTGGAAAACGTTGGGAAGCACTGGTCTAGACACTAGGATTCATAGGGCCCATACTGTTTTTTGCTATGGGGCCCCATGAATCCCAATATATTTTGGGGGTGAATAGACTTTATGGTTTGCAGAGGAAAACGGCACTGTGCAATAACTTACCATAGGGTTTTGGCTGCGCAGGTTCGGCCCGTCTTGTGACTTGTGATATTCCAGCGAAAGAGTTAAATGACTCCGTTGTTGTATCTGGCAGAGAATCGGCCCCTCTGGACAGACATGTTTTTGCAATCACATAAATGCCAGATGACAGGAACATTTTAAACAAAATGTGAGAATGTGCCAGCAGCTCCGTATCCAAAGATCAGTCAGGAGCAGGAGCGCGATGTGGTGTCCCCGGCTAGCCGCCTCTGCTCCGCTCTCCCAGCCGCTCGCTGGATGTTTTCAGAAAGCTGAATGACTCCTGTTACATGATCGCCGGCCGGGAGATATCCGGGAGATAGAGGCTCCGCTTTCGCATGGATTAAAATGTCAAAATCTAATTAGCGCCCGGAGTAAGACAAGTAGAAGCTTCACAGATAATCAGGCATCTGCACCGACATGTGTGGTTTAGGCTATCTTCACACGAGGTACAGACAATGGTTGTTGTTGCATTGAAAATTCCATGTCAATTATTTCCACGGCTGTTGTTTGCATTGTGTGTGTGAGTATATATATATATATATATATATATATATATCCTTTAGGCCATGTTCCCACACAGTATTTTGCACAGTATTTTTCAACCAAAACCAGGAGTGGATTGAAAACTGAGAAAGGCTATGCTCACACACTGCTGAAATTTAGTGGATAGCCACCATTTAAAGAGGTACTTCGGCCCGGAGGTATCTTTCAGCTATGGCCGGGGATGGGGTGGTTATGGACGGCGGAGGTCACTTACCTTCCCAGTTACAGCGTCGTGTCCCGGACCGTGCCGCCCGGTACACCCGTCCCGCGGCCGCTTCATGGTGTGAGCTGTCGCATGAGATATGACGTCTCAAGGCAGATCAGCCATTCAGTGGCCATAGAATCCTTGAGACGTCACGTCTCATGCAGCAGCTCAAACCAGGAAGAAGCCACATGGTGGGTGTACCGAGCACCGCGATCCGGGACCCGGCGTTGGAACGGGGTAGGTAGACCTCCGCCGTCCATAACCACCCCATCCCCGGCCATAGCTGAAAAATACCCCCGGGCCGAAGTACCCCTTTAACCCCTCAAGGACCGCGGGCATACATTTATGCCCCCGCTGCCTGGGCCTTAAGGCAGGAAGACGTAAATGTACGCCCTGGAGCGGTTCTGGGCTATGGAGCGGGCTCACGAGCTGAGCCAGCCCCATAGCGGGCGAGGATCGGCTGCCCTCACCCTCAATCAGGGCCGGCTCCAGCTTTTTGTGGGCCCTTGGGCGACAGAGCCTCGGCGGGCCCCTTTGAGGAGCAAATCATGGAGAGACAGGCGAGGAAAGATTTGCAGTAGAAGAAACAAGCGGCTGCTGCATATCTTTCTCCTCCTGTATCTCCTGATCTCTGCAGTAGTCAGGACTCTGGAGGAGTCAGACCCAGTCACAGGATTATATATATATATCATGCTGGTGCTGCTAGTTCTCTAGTATACAGCTCCTTCTGTGTGTGTGTGTGTGTATATACATACACACACACAGAGCAGGAGCTGTATACTAGAGAACTAGCAGCACCAGCATTATATATATATATTTATTTATAATATGAACATGGTGAGACCTCTAGTTCTCCTATATACAGGCCCTGCAGTGATATACAGTGTGTGTGTATATATATATATATACACACACACACACACACACACACACACACACACTGTATATCACTGCAGGGCCTGAATATAGGACAACTAGAGGTCTCACCATGTTCATATGATAGATAGGAGATAGGGAAATAGATAGATAGACAGATAGATAGATAGATAGTTGTTTTGTGTATAGAGGTCCTGCTGTAATATATATATATATATATATATATATATATATATATATATATATATATATTTACATATATATATATATATATCCTGCTGTAATAGATATAGATATATTACAGCAGGACCTCTATACACAAAACAAGTAGAAGAACCAGCACATACAGGACACTTAGTTTGCAGAGCCTACCTGCTGCCCTCTGTCAGGTCATGTGTCCGATCACATGACTCGTGACATCATCAAAGGTCCTTCAGACTCAAAGGTCCTCTTTCCTACTCGGCTGTAGGGAAGATTTGTGATGGAAGACAGGTGCTCGGAGGCCCCAGTATGGATCGGCGGGCCCCTAACTGTCACATGCGGCCTCTAGGGGCCCAGTCCCCTTTGTTACTACACTTTTTTTTCTTTTTTACTAACAAAAAAAATGTAGTAACAAACGGGAGTGGGCCCCTAGAGGAGCTGGGGGCCCCGGCATTTGCCCTACTTAGCCGGGTGCTGACGCCGGCCCTGCCCTCAATGGCAGGCAGCCACGACCGCAGCGTTTAAATATAAGTGACCGGAGCATCTCCGGTCACTTAGCGATCGGGACCCCCGCAGCGTGTCTGCATTTCCTGACTGCCGGAGGTCTCTTACCTTCCTCCGTGCAGTCCTCGGTTCGGTCATCTGATTCAGCTTGCCACAGGCCACAAGCAGGCTGAATCAGAAGATCACAGATAACACTGATCCCTGCAATGCTATTGCATAGCAGAGATCAGTGTATACAATCCAATGTGTGTATGTGATAGTTCCCTAAGGGAACTATAAAAGTGTAAAAAAAAATAAATCAATAAATGTTTTACAAACTTCCCCGAAGCCCCGTAATCGCCCGATCTATTAAAATAAAACAATACTATTCCTGCACGGTGAACTGCGTGAACGAAAAGTGGTAAAAAAAACACAGAGATTGCTTTTTTTTATGACATTTTATGTATAAAAAAATTAATAAAAAGCAATCAATACGTTTGATCTAGAAAAACATTTTATTAATAAAAACTAGAGATCATGACACAAAAAGACACACCATACGACCCTGTAGGTGAAAAAATAAATGCGCTATAGGAGTTACAATAAGGCCATTTTAAATATGCCTATTTGCAAAAAAAATTTAAATGTTTTACTGCTAATAAAAATGGTAAAATGATAGAAAACCTAGGAACCATGCATATCGCTGTGTTCAAACCGACCTATAGAATAAAGGAAAAATGCCAGTATTACCGTAAAGTGCATTACGTGGAACCCCCCAAAATTGAGGAATCGCATTCTCTGACCCAAATTCACCCCATAAATATTTTGGGGGTTCCGTCATTCATTTTATGGCTGATTGAAAGTTGCCATTACAAAGTACACCTACACTACCGTTCAAAAGTTTGGGGTCACCCAAACAATTTTGTGTTTTCCATGAAAAGTCACACTTCTTCACCACCATACGTTGTGAAATGAATAGAAAAGTCAAGACATTGACAAGGTTAGAAATACTGATTTGTATGTGAAATAACATTGTTTTTACATCACACTTTGCTTTCGTCAAAGAATCCTCCTTTTGCAGCAATTCCAGCATTGCACACCTTTGGCATTCTAGCTATTAATCTGTTGAGCTGGAGAAATTTCACCCCACGCTTCTAGAAGCAGCTCCCACAAGTTGGATTGGTTGGATGGGCACTTCTGGCATACCATACGGTCCAGCTGCTCCCACAACAGCTCAATGGGGTTCAGATCTGGTGACTGCGCTGGCCACTCCATTACCTATGATAGAATACCAGCTGCTGCTTCTGCTGTAAATAGTTCTTGCACAATTTGGAGGTGTTTCGGGTCATTGTCCTGTTGTAGGATGAAATTGGCTCCAACCAAGCGCTGTCCACTGGGTATGGCATGGCGGTGCAGAGTGATAGCCTTCCTTATTCAGAATCCCTTTTACCCTGTTTAAATCTCCCACCTTACCAGCACCAAAGCAACCCCAGACCATCACATGACCTCCACCATGCTTAACAGATGGCGTCAGGCATTCTTCCAGCATCTTTTCATTTGTTTTGCGTCTCACAAACGTTCTTCTTTGTGATCCAAACACCTCAAACTTGGATTTATCCGTCCACAACACTTTTTTCCAGTCTTCCTCTGCCCAATGTCTGTGTTCTTTTGCCCATCCTAATCTTTTTTTTTATTGGCCAGTCTCAGATATGGCTTTTTCTTTGCCACTCTGCCCTGAAGCCCAAAATTCCGCAGCCGCCTCTTCACTGTAGACGTTGACACTGGTGTTTTGCGGGTACTATTTAATGAAGATGCCAGTTGGGGACCTGTGAGGCGTCTGTTTCTCAAACTAGAGACTCTAATGTGCTTATCTTCTTGCTTAGTTGTGCAACGCGGCCTCCCACTTCTTTTTCTACTTTGGTTAGAGCCTGTTTGTGCTGTCCTCTGAAGGGAGTAGTACACACTGTTGTAGGAAATCTTCAATTTCTTAGCAATTTCTCGCATGGAATAACCTTCATTTCTAAGAACAAGTCATGTTTCAGATGAAAGTTCTGTTTTTCTGGCCATTTTGAGCGTTTATTTGACCCCACAAATGTGATGCTCCAGAAAAACAATCTGCTCAAAGGAAGGTCAGTTTTGTAGCTTTTGTAACGAGCTAGACTGTTTTCAGATGTGTGAACATGATTGCACAAGGGTTTTCTAATCATCAATTAGCCTTCTGAGCCAATGAGCAAACACATTGTACCATTAGAACACTGGAGTGATAGTTGCTGGAAATGGGCCTCTATACACCTATGTAGATACTGCACCAAAAACCAGACATTTGCAGCTAGAATAGTCATTTACCACATTAGCAATGTATAGAGTGTATTTGTTTAAAGTTAGGACTAGTTTAAAGTTATCTTCATTGAAAAGTACAGTGCTTTTCCTTCAAAAATAAGGACATTTCAATGTGACCCCAAACTTTTGAACGGTAGTGTACTCGTGAAAAAAACAAGCCCTTACATGGCCCTGTAGGTGGAAAAATAAAATAGTTATGGGTCTTAGAAGGCAAGGAGAAAAAAATGAAAACGCAAAAGTGACAATTGGCCCGGTCCTTAAGGCCATTTCAGGCTCTGTCCTTAAGGGGTTAATGGCAAAATAATTACTGTTATTTAAAAAAAATGGCCGTTATTTGCCATTAAATGATGGTCATCCACTAAATTTCAGCAGTGTGTGAACATAACCTTTTTGGGTTTTCAATCCACTCCTGATTGATAAATAAATACTGGTCAAAAAACTGAACATAGCCTAAAGGGAATCAGTCACTATTAGACTATGTTCACACTGTGTAAGAACAGCAGCTGTTGTGTAAAGAGCGTTGTTATACCGTACTTGGTGTGCCGTCCACCTAGGGGATATATGCAACGTGTTGCAGTAGGTGAGGCCATAACTAGTCATTTGGGTGGTGTCCAGGCTGTGACTAGTCACAGTTCTCTTCCTGTCAGGGATGATTGACAGGAAAGAAGACCTGTTAGAAGCTTCTTTTCCTGTCTATCATCCCTGCAAAACGCTCTGACACTCTTTCATTAAAGTAATATTTTCTTATGTTATTTCTGATCTTGTATTTAGTCAAGGCATAGGTCCTTCCCCCCTGTGATGGCCGGATTAGAGGGGGCCAGACCTAGGCCTCTAGGTTGGCCCATTCCAATGGCGTATCGGAGGGGCAGGGCTTAGGTGCTGGTGATGTTGTGGAGGGGCGGGGCCATGAAGCGCCACCCATACGACGCTGTCCACCAACAATAACTTGCATTTTTAAGGCGAGAGACCACCAAGGAATCCTTTCTATGTAAGACATCAAGGGGGAGATTTATCAAACATGGTGTAAAATGAAACTGGCCCAGTTGCCCCTAGCAACCAATCAGATCCCACCTTTCATTTTCCAGAGTCTGTGAGGAATGAAAGGTGGAATCTGATTGGTTGCTAGGGGCAACTGAGCCAGTTTCACTTCACACCATGTTTGATAAATCTATAAATCTAAAAATATGGAAGGGGGGGCAATATCACTTTAAACAAGCAGAGTTAAATTAACCACAATTCCCTTTTAAAAAAATGAACAAAAACAAACAAGGAATGCAGAACAAATAGTTCACAAATTTAGGGATCGGCACCTCTAAAACCTTCAAAACCGGGGCCATCCATCGGTCATGTCAACAATACACATTCTAGTACGTAGACATACTGTATATTAAGCCGCCATTGGGGGCCATTGGCGAACAGCCCAAATATACAGTAGCCATGACCATGGCGCTCAGCCTATACACACATCACCACTTCCCTCTACCCTTCTCCTGATAGAAATAGAACGTCAGATATTTGGAACAAGGCAACAGGATAGGAAACCAGCACAACATTCAGAATCAGTGGCCACCTGCAGCTTGCAGTCCAGTAAAATAATTGTAGAAAAATGGGTCAAACATGTCACTAGTTGACTACTTTAGTGCCAATAAATTTGTCTGCTGTCTATACTCCGCACTATATGTTGGTGTACCTGTACAGGGCAAACATGATGAACCTAAACTGTAATGTATGAACTCCGTACACAACCTGCACAAGATAACTTATCCAAAATGGAAACACAAAAATATATCTATATGCTTGAAGTCAAGCTCCTATCCAAAGAGTAACCAACACAGTCTTAGGCTATGTTCCCACTACGTATGAGAGCGGCTGTTCTGTGGCTGGGTCATCTTTCCGGCCGCAGAGCTCAGCGCGCACCCGCATCCGAGCTTCCCATAGCACACAGTGAAGCGAGCGCCCGGAGTCGCTCGCTTCACTGTGTGAACTGACAGGGTTTCCTACGGCCGCAATTCATTGAATTGCGGCCGCAGAAAACTGACGTGTCAGTTCTTTGCGGCGCCGCACGGGATCCGGCCGGTGCGTATACGATGTGTTTACGCTCCGGCTGGGATCCCATTGAAGCAGAGGCATTGCCGATGGCAACAACGGCCGTTCTTTTACGTAGTGTGATGAAGGAGACGAAACGTACATCAGGGTTTGGCGGCATCCTGGGCGAGCAGTGGACTGTGTATGGGTATGTTCTGCACCTTGTTTATTTATGAACTGCACTAAGTCACTTTACCATAGACAGTTGACTGGGTTACCATTTCAGCATAGAGCTATATAACGTGTTATTGTTGCCATCTAAGTTATTGTTAGACTATTTTTAGTGCCTTACAGCATGGTTGCAGCCTTTACTATGAGGTTACCCTGACTTGCTCTTACCTGGGGTGCTGTTTTCCATGTGTGGATTTCTGAGTTCTTACTGCCATACTTTTACTGTCATTTTTAATCAATAAAGTTATGCTACACTATATACGGTTTTTGATTTTCATTCTAATGCTACACTAAAAGTCTTGGCTGTTTTTTAGGATGACAACCTGCACAAGGCTGGGATGAGCCACGAGAAACGGGCATGCAACATGGTGAGAAGGCAAAAAATGTTGGTGCAATTATTAGAAAATGGCAGAAACACAAGAAACAAGATGAATGTCCGGGGCTCCATGCAAGATCTCGGGGTATGGTGGATTCTGAAAAAGGTCAGGAATCAGCCTGGGAGGTTGGATGGGACCATCTATCACGAGATTTTCATCTGACCTCTGTAACTGCAAACAAAGGTTTCTGGATCAAATATTAACTTCTGTTTTCTCTATTGTATCAAATCCCTATTTTATGTAATAAAATGCTAAATAATTATTCAAACAACATACAATGTGATTCTCTGGAATCACAGGTGAAGTTACTGACCATAATAATTACACACCTCTCCATTCTTTGTATCATATACTTATTTTCCCCGCTGTATCCCTGCCTGGATTATCTTATTTAATTCTGCTCCGCCCATTCACCTGTGCCTAAGCCATAATATGGTTCTGCCATAGTGATGGTGTGTGTTCTGCTTATGGTGGATTTGCTTTCTACTACTGACTGTTAAAGGGGAACGAATCTAACCAGAGGGGATTTAAAGGGAAACTATCAGCAGATTAGACTGATCTCTAACGTGTCCCTATTGTGTATGGGGCGTTGAGGAGAAAGATATGTCTCTTACCCTCCTCCTCGGCACCATTCCCGTGCAGTTAGCAGTATAATCCTCGGTCGAGAGCACCGTTAGTAGCAATGCCCCGCCCCCATAGCACCAATCTGGCCCGCCTACTCCATTGATTATAATTAGAAGGGGCAGCCAGCTCATATGATGGGGGCAGGGAAGTGCTCCATATAGTGCTCCGTACCAAGGATTACACTGCTAACTGCACAGGAACAGTGCTGAGAAGTAGGGTAAGAGACATACCTTCCTCCTCAGCGCCCTGTGCGCAATAGGGACCTATCAGCAGGTTAGTTCAGTCTAATCTGCTGATAATTCCCCTTTAAATCTCTCTGGACTGTGCTGTGTCTCCTGGTATTACTATCAAGGTGATGACCTGTGATGACACCAACCCTGCCTGGCACCTGCTATACCAGACCACCCCTATTATAGTGACCTGGTACCCCTAGCAGTAGGTCCAGCTTCTCCAGCCTAAAGGAAATGTAAACCCTGAGTTTGGTCCTAAAACAGACCGGACAGGTTACCCAGCAGGTTCCCATCTGTTACAGTATTACGGCTTCCTTCTGGTTTATGACCTTAGTTATAATATACTATATGGAGATGTTACAGTCACCTTCTGTATGCAGCTCAGAAACGCTGGCAATAAAATACAGAGATAAAAGCCATTCCTAATCATTTCTCAGTCCTTGAGATGTCAAAGAAACACACATGCTGAAAAACCAAATATCAGGAGTATATACAGGGGATGGGGGAGGATAGATGCTGGAACAATCCTTCTCTCTGTACCTGTCATATTTAGCAGAGAACAATTCTTCGGTTGTGTATAGAGAAGATCCCCAGTGCTGTATCCAATAGATGACGTCCCTATGAGCTCAGGGTCCGAGACTGAGGAGGAAAAACTTTCCTGATGTTATTTCATCTACTGGGAGAAAGGGACTGTACAAAGCATGGAGTGACGGTGGGTACCAGTGTCCATCAAACCCTGGCCTCTGTATTAGAGGATGTCCTCACACACACTTTTTGTCTGGCGTTTTTCAGGCCAAAAAAGAAAAACAGAAAAAGTCCAGTGCGGCACATGCCGTTTTTTCATGCACTTGCGTTTTTTCCCTCGATTTTGACTTTAAATGTAAATTATGTTTTTTGTGGGTTTTCTTTTTTTTTGCGCTGAGCTTTTTTATCCCCTGCTGTCACATGACCTGGCTGCTGGACCATATATAGTGATAAAAACAAAAAAAACAACAAAAAAAAAACGCACAGCAATGATGTTTTTGGGACAACAAAAACAATCGCAATAACGTCTGTGAACAAAACACCAAAATTTGCACAAAAAAAACCACAAAAAAAACCACCCTCAGCATGCTGCATTAGAAACATGCTGCAAAAAAAAAACGTGTGTAAGGCAGATCATAAACTTCTATTGACTTCCAGCTAACATCTGGCCGCTGGCGTTTTTGCAAAATTGGCATTTTTCTCGGAGTTTTTCTGAGGTTTTAAGGCAATGTGAAGCCAGCCTTAAAGTGGTCATCCAGCGTTAGTGATCTTTTAATATACTGCTTCTGGTATATAGAAAATAATTTAGAGCTTATACTTACCTGTTCCTGGTGTCCTGTTGCGATGCTGCCAGTGTCCCCCACTGACTGCAGAGCCACCACTTCCAAGATGAACTCATCTCAGGAGTGACAGCCCGCTCAGCCAATCACTGACTGAGACAGGACAGCCCCGTGGCCAGTGATTGTCTGAACGGGCTGTCTCTCCTGAGATGAGTTGTCTTAGAAAAGTAGGCTCTATAGTCAGTGCGGGACACCAGCAACATCGCAACAGGACACCAGGAACAGGTAAGTATGAGCTCTATATTGTTTTCCATATACCAGCAGCAATATACCTAACTCTAGACAACCCCTTTAAAGAAAACCGCTTGAGAGTATATCACTCTGCATAATTTATTTATAAGATGTGTCTCGTTTCCCAGGTATTTTAATTCCATCACATACTGTAAAATGCAAAATACTTCATTTTCCTTGTGCAGCCTCCACTGACACATGTTGTGGTCCTGGTAGCCATCATGGCACTTTGGCATCATGGCACACAGCACTTTGTAATTCCGCTACATGGCTTATTTTTTGGTGACTTTTTTACCTTAATATCAGTCAATACAGCAGTAGGGATCTGTATCATGATTGTTTGGTTGGGGCCTAATTGGAAATTGGGCAATAGGTCACGGGAGAAGCAGTACGGTGCATGGTTACATGTCGGAAGTGAGTCAGCGTAAACAGACTATGGGGGGGGCATGATCGGAATGAGAGAAGTGGGGTCATACATTGTGATAAAAGACCGTCATCTAGGCCATTCTAGCCAAGCTGTTAGGAGGTGTTGGAAGCCGTGCTTATGTAAGAGCACACACACATGGCAAACAGAATCCAAACCAGTAAGAGGACCATCTGATCTTCCAACAAATGTGAGCAGGTCCCAAAGATTTCTTGTTCATCCTCCAGACCCATACGGCCCTTTCATTACACGCCGCAGTCTCTGCCATTTCCAGGCACTTAGTAGAAGGAAATGTCTTGTCATGGCGCCCATTACGTATCCTGCTGTAAAACCAGTCACCGCCACCTTCGCTTTCAGTGGTGTAAACTACTCATAAGGACTGGAACTGTATCACCTTTAGCAACTAACTCAGGTTCTGTTTGGGATCTGAGTACATTTGGAAGCCTCATAGTGATGGGGCAACACACTGCCCCCTGCTGGTATGATGATATGGGGAACCATCACATATGGTTTCCTCAGAGTGTCCCGTCCAGATGGTAACACTTTCTTGCCCGCCTGGTGACCAGATTTATCACCAGTCGAGCATTTATGAGACCAGCTGGGATCTGCAGGATCTATGGCCCAACTGCAACCCCTAAGGGCAAATAAGGCCCAGCATGCCAAACAAAACCTGGATCCTCCACGCCCAACCGTATCCCATCTTGTATCCAGGCTAGAGGTGCCCAACCGTATCTCATCTTGTATCCAGGCTAGAGGTGCCCAACCATATCTCATCTTCTATTCAGGCTAAAGGTTGTCAACCGTATCTCATCTTCTATCCAGGCTAGAGGTGGTCAACCGTATCTCATTTTCTATCCAGGCTAGAGGTGCCCAACCGTATCTCATCTTGTATCCAGGCTAGAGGTGCCCAACCGTATCTCATCTTGTATCCAGGCTAGAGGTGCCCATCCATATCATATTTTGTATCAAGGCTAGAGGTACCCAACCATATCTGATCTTGTATCCAGGCTAGAGGTGCCCAACTATATCTCATCTTGTATGCAGGCTAGAGGTGCCCAACGCAGGGCTGTATTAACAGCTGCTGCTGCCCTAGGCACTAAACCTGAAGACGCCCCAACTACACGCACTTATTGGCGATACCAGACCTGACCAATACCACCATACCCCCCACCCCCCTGGAAAAGACACCAGATTTACTGGCAAGTCTGAACGGGAGGAGGAAAAATAAAAACAAAAAAATTAGTTTTTTCTGTCCCGCTGCTTTCCTGGTGCTGCCCCCCTGCAAGGTGCTGCCCTAGGCACCGGACCACGGGTGCCTAATTGTAAATACAGCCCTGGGCCAACCATACTGTATCTCATATTTATATCCAGGCTAGAGGTGCCCAACCGTATCTCATCTTTGTATCCAGGCTAGATGTGCCCAACCACATCTTATCTTGTATCAAGGCTAGAGGTACCCAACCCTATGTCATCTTGTATCCAGGCTAGAGAAGCCCAACCATACTGTATCTCATCTTTATATCCAGGCTAGAGGTGCCCAACCGTATCTTATCTTTGTATCCAGGCTAGAGAAGCCCAACCATATCTCATCTAGTATCCAGGCTAGAGAAGCCCAACCATATCTCATCTAGTATCAAGGCTAGAGGCCCAAACAGGGTAAACATCTCGAAAATTGCAATCACTTCCATAGATCATCATTACAGTCACATATATAAAGTTCCATTCGATTTCAACAACTCCTTCTTGGTGCGTTATTTTTTGTCAGTGTATTCTTCATTCCTCTGGTTTGGAAATCCATGAGCTCAGCAACTGATGGTTCAGGGGTTAATGAATTCGGCATGTGAGCTATTGTCATACAGAGAACATCCTTGTAGTATACAGTAGGTCATATTACCGTGGACGTGTCATATTTCATACATGACCATCTTTTACATAATTCTGCTGTTACATGAGTTGTATGATGTAAAGTATGTCTGGTATGTCCTAACGCTAATAAGCTAATAAGGACATGTTCATGTCGCGGCCCATACACCAGTCAATCCAGATGGCAGCCAATGTCCCCATGAAACCAGTGGTCAGAAACCAAGACTAGGAACAGGAGTTGTCCTGGAACTAGATGCATTTAAAGGGGTTATCCAGCGCTACAAAAACATGGCCACTTTCCCCCCTACTGTTGTCTCCAGTTCAGGTGCAGTTTGCAATTAGGCTCCATTTACTTCAATGGAACTGAGTTTCAAAAACCCATCCAAACTGGAGACAACAGTAGGGGGAAAGCGGTCATGTTTTTGTAGCCCTGGATAACCCCTTTAAAGGGGTTATCCAGGGCTACAAAAACATGGCCGCTTTCTTCCAGTGACAGCACCGCTCTTGTCTCCAGTTCAGGTGTGGTTTCCAGTTAAGCTCCATTCACTTCAATGGAACTGAGTCACAAAACTTGCACCAAAACTGGAGACAAGAGCGGTGCTGTCTCTGAAAGAAAGTGGCAATGTTTCTGTAGTGCTGGAGAACTGCTTTAACCTTTTTATTGTCATTGGTGAGGTATGGCCCCTGAGATTCAGCCAGACTAGTAATTCTCTTTGTGGCTCATGATAATGGATACATTTGGTGGATCATTAGACTCATTTACACCAATTAAAAAAAGAAAATATGACCCCCATGTGACCCAATGGATGAACAAATTGATACAGTTAATAACTTTATACACGCACCTAGAGAGGCCCGGAAAACATGGATACAGCCTAGGGTCTAGGGCTTTACCCATGTCTTCCAGGCAGCCTTAGGGTACTATTACACGGAACGAGAATCGGCCCGATTCGGCCGGTTATCGCTCCATGTAATAAATACAGGTACATGATATAGGTTTGGACCTATTTTCTTCGGGCACCGACCGCGCACCGCTACGTGTAATAGCAGTGCGCGGCCGGCGACTGACGATATACATTACCTATCCATTGTCCAGGGCTGCTCCTGCGGTCTTCTCCCCGGGTCCCGCTCGCTCTGGCTTCAGAGTGGCCTGTCAGCTGACAGTCCGCCCGGCCAATCACAGGCCGTGGCGGTCCCCTACTGTGATTGGCTGAGCGGCCTGTCAGCTGACAGGCCACTCTGAAGTTAGAGCGTGCGAGACCCGTGGGGAAGAAGACCGCAGCAGCAGCCCTGGAACATGGATAGGTAATGTATATAGTTAAGCAAGGGCTGCAAGGACATCGGTAACGATGTCCCTGCAGCCCTTGTTTAACGATTATCGGGCCGTGTAATAGGTCCAGTAAACGAGCGACAATCTAGCAGATCGCTGCTTGTTTACAGGTATTATCGGGCCTCCATCGGCCCATGTAATACCACCCTTAGGGCTGCATCCAACTTCTTTAGCCACTGATCACATGACGGACGCTCTACTTCGGACAAACCCGAGCGTGCTCAAGGTTTTCTCTCGTGCTGCATGTGCTATGAGGGTCACCCCCACCACTGATTCAAACAGTCACAGTTGACATGTCAGGAGTTTAAAGGGATGATACCTCGCCACATGGGGAGATTTATCAAACATGGTGTAAAGTGAAACTGGCTCAGTTGCCCCTAGCAACCAATCAGATTCCTCCTTTAATTTTTCAAAAAGTCTGTGGGGAATGAAAGGTGGAATCTGATTGGTTGCTAGGGGCAACTGAGCCAGTTTCAATTTACACCATGTTTGATAAATCTTCCCCATGGTCTTTACAGACTGTTGTGGAGAGACGCAGTTGATGCCGGGGAATAAGGTTGCCGAGGCAACCATCTCACAGCCACCAAGTTCAATGCACAAGTCCTATTCATTCGAATAGGGCTCATGTACAGAACTCACCTAGTTCAGGGTGGTTGCCACGGCAACCCAATTCCCCGGCATGAGCTGCGTGTCTCCATTTTAACACTCAAAAGTTCTAGCTCTTTCTTTTATTAAACAATGATCACATGACTAACATACAAAATACTCTAATAATACAGATACTAGAAAAGAAAATAGATTACAGTGAAGACCCTGCCAAACATAAAATGATCCTACTCCCTTTCACATGAGGTTCTAGAAGGCCGAGTAATGGTTTCCACATGTACCACGAATCTGAGGTCACTTACACCCATTAACCCCTCCGAAATCATCAGTCTTTATAATGACTACACCTAATGACTTCTTGGATCATGGGGTAAGTTTCTGGCGACTCCTTGAAGGATTTAATACTTCGTAGTGACTTTTCTTTTTGCAGAACTACATGACACTAAGTTACATAAAAGTTTTTCTCTTTTCTCCTCAGCTACCCCCCTCACCAGGTAATGTATGCCATACAAAAGTCAGATGACTGTACCCAACAATGAATTTATTTTTCAGGATCAGCTGATCTTGCCACTCAAGTCAGGACATTTTTTTTTTAGTTGATTCTAATTGTCTGACTTTTGCAGCATGGTGCGGATTATAGTGTATGCTCTGTTGTTTTATATACATTACTACTAATTCTTGTGCTAGGGTTAAGGTCAGTGCTGTCTGGTGTGATACCAATACATAATAGTGCCATATATTAGTCAAATAACACTACCACAGAGCTTTTAAGTGATTGTACCACCAGACCCAGGCAGAAGCACTGGAGCGGGCCGACCCACCCTTAGTGGGAGGAAACCCTAGCCCCTCTATGATAGGATTCCATTGATTCTAATGGAGTCACGTCATGGAGGGGCTGGGGTTTCTTACCACTAAGGGTGGGTCTGCCCGCCTCCAGTGCTTCTGCCTGGGCCTGGTGGTACAGTCACTTTAAACAATGCTATATAGTGCTGCCACACCATACATTGTGGAGATAATAATATGTACAGGGCCACACATTGCATTAGTACTTACCACTATACAGAAACACCATGTGTCAGACCTTAAAGGGGTATTCCCCCCAAAATTATTTTTGCATTAATACGCTGCCCACCCCTAGCTTTCCATCTTTCCAATATAAAGTTATTATGGATTCTGTACAGTTTTGCTGTTATCCAGCTGCATTCCTAGGGATTGCAGAGAATCATCAGCTCTCAGTCCAACCCGACACGCTCCCTGCTCCTGGCCCCCACCCTCCGTGTCGGCATCATGTGTCCTCAGTCCCAGCACAGTGAAGTGACTGAGAACATTGATGGGGTGGCAGCCACCCGGTCACCCCCAGCCCAGAGCTCACCCCCTGTGTCCAGAGCCTCAGGGCTGTGTCCAGCACTCACCCGCAGCACACAGCCCCCCGCCCCACAACCAACCCGCAGCATAGCCTCCCCGCACTCACCCTCTCCCACGGCAAGCTCTGCCCCCCGAAATCGGCCACGGCAAGCTCCGCCCCCGCAATCGCCCGCTGCAAGCTCCGCCCCCGCAATCGCCCGTGGCAAGCTCCGCCCCCCCACAATCGCCTGCGGCAAGCTCTGCCCCCCCATCGCCCGCGGCAAGCTCCGCCCCTCACAATCGCCGCGTCACCGCCAACTCAGCTCTGCTACACCGTCACCGCCAACTCAGTTCTGCTACACCGTCACCGCCAACTCAGCTCTGCTACACAGTCACCGCCAACTCAGCTCTGCTACAAAGTCACCGCCAACTCAGCTCTGCTACACAGTCACCGCCAACTCAGCTCTGCTACACAGTCACCGCCAACTCAGCTCTGCTACACAGTCACCGCCAACTCAGCTCTGCTACACAGTCACCGCCAACTCAGCTCTGCTACGCCTTCCCCCAACTCAGCTTTGCTACGCCGTCACCGCCAACTCAGCTCTGCTACACCGTCACCGCCAACGCAGCTCTGCTACACCGTCACCGCCAACTCAGCTTTGCTACACCTTTCCGCCAACTCAGCTCTGCTACACCGCCAACTCAGTTCTGCTACACCATCCCCCCAACTCAGCTTTGCTACGCCGTCACCGCCAACTCAGCTCTGCTACACAGTCACCGCCAACTCAGCTCTGCTACACAGTCCCCCCCAACTCAGCTTTGCTACGCCGTCACCGCCAACTCCGCTCTGCTACACAGTCACCGCCAACTCAGCTCTGCTACACAGTCACTTCCAACTCAGCTTTGCTACACCGACACCGCCATCTCAGCTCTGCTACACTGTCATCATCTCCTTCATTGTCTCAACTCTGCTACATCGCCATCATCAGGCAGAAGCATTGCATGATGGGAAATGTAGTTTCCTATCTTGGATATAGTCGGCTTTTAGAAAAACTTGTAATTTAGGAACGGCAGCAGCTAGAAAGATGGGAGACGGCTCAAAATACTCAGGGGGACTTGGTGAGTATGACCAGCTAGGTTTGGGAGCATTTCATTTTTTTTAGCTCTTGGGGGGAATACCCCTTTAAAGTGTACCAGTCATTATAATTCGTAACCTGACCATGCATGCAGTTGCTCCTGCCATAGGAAGTTTGGTTAACTTTGGATATGACCACACCAGGAGGCTTCCATGCAAGATCCCTATTGATTATGAATAGGACTCGTTAACGGAACTGACCCGGCGTAGTCATATCCATAGTAATCTGAACCGGTTGTATCCACAGTAATCGGAACTGGTCGTATCCATAGTAATCTGATCCAATCGTATCCATAGTAATCTGAACTGGTCATATCCACAGTAATCTGAAGTGGACATATCCATAGTAATCTGAAGTGGACATATCCATAGTAATCTGAAACGGTCGTATCCATAGTAATCTGAAACGGTCGTATCCATAGTAATCTGAACTGGTCGTATCCATAGTAATCTGAACCAGCGTATCCATAGTAATCTGAACCGGTCGTATCCATAGTAATCTGAACCAGCGTATCCATAGTAATCTGAACCGGTCATATGCATAGTAATCTGAACCGGTCGTATCTATAGTAATCTGAACCGGTCGTATCTATAGTAATCTGAACTGGTCGTATCCATAGTAATCTGAACCGGTCGTATCCATAGTAATCTGAACCGGTCGTATCCATAGTAATCTGAACCGGTCGTATCTATAGTAATCTGAACCGGTCGTATCTATAGTAATCTGAACCGGTCGTATCCATAGTAATCTGAACTTTCAGCGGCAGAAGCAACTGCATGCCGAATTGGGGGAGGAATCATAATGAAAGAAACACTTTAAGCAGGACTGGTTGGTGCATCATGGGTGAAGACACAGGTCACAAACCCCTAAGGGCCCTATTCCACCGGACGATTATCGTTCAGATTGTCGTTAAATCGTTCGAATCTAAACGATAATCGTTTGGTTGAAATGCAGTTAACGATTAACGACCAAACGAGAAATCGTTGATCGCTTTATAAGACCTGGACCTATTTTTATCGTTGCTCGTTCGCAAAACGTTCGCAAATCGTTCCCATTGAATAAGACATCGTTCGGTCGTTCGCAATAGATACGAATGCAATAGCGAATAAATAGCGAAGAAAAAACTATCGCAATCACGATCATAAGTAACGATTATCGTTCCATGGAAATGAGTGAACGTTTTCAGGTCTTTCGCAATAGGGGTCGTTTGAGATCGTTAATTGTTAACGATTATGCGAACGATAATCGTCCGGTGGAATAGGGCCCTATGATCAGCCCTAATAGTATCCTCAACATACACATAAACTATACTGACCTCCAGGATATCAAAAAGACAAACAATTATGTGGTGTCGGTAATAGTCGCTGCAGGAAGGATATGACTATGTTCTCCACATATTATCCATTCTATCCAATCTTTCTGCATAATACACATGGCGGAGGCCTTTATAGTCAGCAAATATGCTGAGGTGTAAGCTTTCAAACCGTAACACACCTTACACGTCAAAGGACAGAAATAATAGAAGAAACATTCCAGCCTAACACAACCACTGTATAATCTCTATGGGAGTTCATCATGATAACGGACTCTCATCAATCATGAAACCTGCAACACCCTGTGAAATCCTCCATAGTACAGAAACATTTCACCTAGAAATATTGTGTGTTTGCCTCTTTAGCACTAATCCCTAATTGTTCTTATATAACAAAGAAATATAATAGATTTTACATGTACAAGAGTACAATATGTATTATGTATATTCTTATACATAGGGGCAGTGTTATGGTAGCTATATCCTTGTGTATAGGAGCAGTATTATAGTAGTTATATTCTTGTATATAGGGGCAGTATTATAGTAGTTATATTCTTGTATATAGGGGGCAGTATTATAGTAGTTATATTCTTGTATATAGGGGCAGTATTATAGTAGTTATATTCTTGTATATAGGAGCAGTATTATAGTAGTTATATTCTTGTATATAGGAGGCAGTATTATAGTAGTTATATTCTTGTATATAGGGGGCAGTATTATAGTAGTTATATTCTTGTATATAGGAGCAGTATTATAGTAGTTATATTCTTGTATATAGGAGTAGTATTGTAGTTATATTCTTGTATAAGGTCTGGATAAGGTATTACGCTCACCATAGCTGCAGCAAACATGATGTGCAGCACTCTGTTTCTTCCCTGAGCCACATTTTGTTTCTCTCTTTTCTCCGTGTTTTGCACTCCTCCTGGTGAGACCCACATGACCGCAATTAGCAGGAGACACCTGAGTGCACATGGTTTTAATCCCTCCTGTTTTTTTCCCATTCTGTTTGCTGCAGCTATGGTGAGCGTAATACCTTATCCAGACTTGTGCTGCTTGGGGGCGACCTTCTCCGCCGGCGGTGCTGGCCGGGTTCTGGTGTGGTGTTTTTGGGTCTGGTCCTGTGGCATGGGGGTCGCAGGGCCGTCCCATGGCCCCCGTTCCCTGTCTGTGCACGCCTGTGGGGTTGGTGGCCACTGACTGGCACGGTGTGGACTTAGTGTAGGGACCCATGTGTATCAGATACCGGCACGAGGTACATGGGGCAGTATGGCTTGATCAATTCATACACAAAATTCTGATGTGTTTTTTATTTAGCCAAGCGGCACTAGTATCAGCCATAGGTGTGATGTGCAGCACTCTGTTTCTTCCCTGAGCCACATTATACTAGTTATATTCCTGTATATAGGAGCAGTATTATAGTAGTTATATTCCTGTATATAGGAGCAGTATTATAGTAGTTATATTCCTGTATATAGGAGCAGTATTACAGTAGTTATATTCTTGTATATAGGAGCAGTATTATAGTAGTTATATTCTTGTATATAGGAGGCCGTATTATAGTAGTTATATTCTGGTATATAGGAGGCCGTATTATAGTAGTTATATTCTTGTATATAGGAGCAGTATTATAGTAGTTATATTCTTGTATATAGGGAGCAGTATTATAGTAGTTATATTCCTGTATATAGGAGCAGTATTATAGTAATTATATTCTTGTATATAGGAGAAGTATTATAGTAGTTATATTCCTGTATATAGCAGCAGTATAGTAGTTATATTCTTGTATATAGAAGCAGTATTATAGTAGTTATATTCTTGTTTATAGGAGCAGTATTATAGTAGTTATAATCCAACAAGAGAGAAAGGAGCTTGCACTCACCACAGAATCTCTGCAAAAGACATACGTTTATTCAGTCTCCATGGACATGTGTGGGGAGGGGAAGTGTAGGCAGGGGCGTCTGATGGCTACAGCCGTTTCACGTGGTTAACCACGCATCTTCTGGCCTGAGGACGTCACTGCTAGGGGGAGTGGTGCTTAAATAGGTGAATAACAGATACAAAAAGTATGTGTATAAAAAATGCATTAAAAACAACATATAAGCACTTAGACAAAGGGACCGAAGTCGTTCCTCTCATTAAGACCTGCAGGCCCCACGGCATTGAGCCGACTAATCCAAATAGTCTCTCTTTGTAAAAGTCTTTGATGACGATCTCCCCCCTCCTTTAGTGGGTGTACTCTTTCCAGACCTATGTAACGGAGGACTTTCGTATCTCCTCCATGCAGTTTTTATACGTGTTAGATGTTAGAGAATTGGGAGAGATTTTCTTACTTTTGAGAATATCCCCCAATGTGTTATTCCTCCGGTATGTGATTAGCGGTTTTAAAGCCGCAACATTCTTAAGGTCAGGGTCAGACTCCAAATAATGCCAATGTCGCTTGATACTTTCCCTAATACAATTATTCATAGCTGTGTTTTGAAAGGAGAAAACAAACCTTTTTTGTACGTTCCTAGTAGTTTTTTTGTTATACTGTAAAAGTTGGGTTCTGTCTCTATGTTGGACTTTCTCTCTGGCTTGATTAATGAGTTTAGTAGGATATTTTCTTTTCTCTAATCTGAGGGCTAGTTCTTGTGCTTGTTTATTAAATAGTTCGTCTGTATTGTTTATCCTCTTTAGTCTAAGCATTTGACTGTAAGGAATACTGTTCTTAGTCTGTTTGGGGTGTGAGCTGTCGTAGTGTAATGTAGAATTGGTAGCTAGAGGTTTACGGTAAACAGAGGTAGTGATTTTGTCATCAGTCATCTGAACTAAAACGTCCAAAAATTCCAATTCTTTTCCCCCAAATTTACTAGTAAAAATCATATTAACTCTGTTGCTTTCATTCAAATATTGTATAAAATCATTAAATTGTTTTTCAGTCCCTTCCCAAACAACAAAAATATCGTCCACGTAACGAAAAAAACATTTAATGTGTCTGATGAACGGGTTGGAGGTAACAAAAATCGTCTGTGTCTCTAAATAAGCCAAAAATAAATTAGCGTAGGTGCATGATACGGGCGTGCCCATGGCGGTACCAACTGCCTGCCCGTACCATGCACCCTCAAACTTAAAAAAATTATTATTAAGGATAAACAAGAGTCCGTCTTTAACAAACTGTCTTATAGTGGAGGAGTGGTTGGTAATCTCCAAGATTCAGTCTACTGCCTCCACACCCGCATCATGAGGGATGCGGCTGTAGAGGCTCTCGACATCAATCGAGGCAAGGGCGCAGTCAGGTGGAAGATGAATATCCTCAAGGGATAGTAAGAAGTCGGTAGAATCTTTAAGGTAGGTTACAAAACCATCTAATAAAGGACGTAATAGCCAGTCCAAATACTGAAAATCTCTCCCAATTCTCTAACATCTAACACGAATAAAAACTGGCTTGGCAACCAATGCATCATAGGTAATAAAAAATGCGGACAGTGCGCATATTGTAACCAGATGCTCCAGGTAGCATATATCAGAATTAACGGTGTCGAGTGCTTCATTAGGGAACTAATCACATGTAAAAGCACCTTCATTATTTATGCTATTATTTGCCAATGTGGACGTTTTTATGTCGGAAAGACAAAACGAGCAATGTGCACTAGGTATAAGGAGCACTGCTATTCTGTCAGATCAGGTAAGGGTGTTCCCAGACTAATTACCCATGTAAAAGAGATGCATGGAGGAGATACGAAAGTCCTCCGTTACATAGGTCTGGAAAGAGTACACCCACTAAAGGAGGGGGGAGATCGTCATCAAGGACTTTTACAAAGAGAGACTATTTGGATTAGTCGGCTCAATGCCGTGGGGCCTGCAGGTCTTAATGAGAGGAACGACTTCGGTCCCTTTCTCTAAGTGCTTATATGTTGTTTTTAATGCATTTTTTATACACATACTTTTTGTATCTGTTATTCACCTATTTAAGCACCACTCCCCCTAGCAGTGACGTCCTCAGGCCAGAAGATGCGTGGTTAACCACGTGAAACGGCTGTAGCCATCAGACGCCCCTGCCTTCACTTCCCCTCCCCACACATGTCCATGGAGACTGAATAAACAAATGTCTTTTGCAGCGATTCTGTGGTGAGTGCAAGCTCCTTTCTCTCTTGTTGGATTATACCTACACTGTTTTAGCTTTTTGCACCTCCACGCTGCACACCGCTGCCTAGAATCCTCATTTGGAATTATCCTAGCTCATGGGTATAGAACTAACACCGCATGAACGTTGGTGCTAACTCGGATCTACTTCCCACATTATTATAGTAGTTATATCCCTGTATATAGGAGCAGTATTATAGCAGTTATATTCTTGTATATAGGAGCAGTATTATAGTAGTTATATCCCTGTATATAGGAGCAGTATTATAGTAGTTATATTCCTGTATATAGGAGCAGTATTATAGTAATTATATTCTTGTTTATAGGGGCAGTATTATAGTAGTTATATCCCTGTATATAGGAGCAGTATTATAGTAGTTATATTCTTGTATATAGGAGCAGTATTATAGTAGTTATATCCCTGTATATAGGAGCAGTATTATAGTAGTTATATTCCTGTATATAGGAGCAGTATTATAGTAATTATATTCTTGTTTATAGGGGCAGTATTATAGTAGTTATATCCCTGTATATAGGAGCAGTATTATAGTAGTTATATCCCTGTATATAGGAGCAGTATTATAGTAGTTATATTCTTGTATATACAAGCAGTACTATAGTAGTTATATCCCTGTATATAGGAGAAGTATTATAGTAGTTATATTCCTGTATATAGGAGCAGTATTATAGTAGTTATATTCCTGTATATAGGGGCAGTATTATGGTAGTTATATTCCTGTATATAGGGGGCAGTATTATAGTAGTTATATTCCTGTATATAGGAGCAGTATTATAGTAGCTATATTCTTGTATAAAGGAGCAGTATTATAGTAGTTATATTCTTGTATATAAGAGCAGTATTATAGTAGTTATATTCTTGTATAAAGGAGCAGTATTATAGTAGTTATATTCTTGTATATAGGAGCAGTATTATAGTAGTCATATCCCTGTATATAGGAGCAGTATTATAGTAGTTAAAATTTTGTATATAGGAGCAGTATTATAGTAGTTATATCCCTGTATATAGGAGCAGTATTATAGTAGTTATATTCTTGTATATAGGGGGCAGTATAATAGTAGTTATATTCTTGTATATAGGGGCAGTATTATAGTAGTTTTATTCTTGTATATAGGAGCAGTATTATAGTAATTATATTCTTGTATATAGGAGCAGTATTATAGTAGTTATATTCTTGTATATAGGAGCAGTATTATAGTAATTATGGTTCAGGGAAGAAACAGAGTGCTGCACCTCACGCCTATGGCTGATACTAGTGCCGCTAGGCTAAATAAAAAACACATCAGAATTTTGTGTATGAATTCATCAAGCCATACTGCCCCATGTACCTCGTGCCGGTATCTGATACACATGGGTCCCTACACTAAGTCCACACCGTGCCAGTCAGTGGCCACCAACCCCGCAGGCGTGCACAGCCAGGGAACGGGGGCCATGGGACGGCCCTGCGACCCCCATGCCACAGGACCAGACCCAAAAACACCACACCAGAACCCGGCCAGCACCGCCGGCGGAGAAGGTCGCCCCCAAGCAGCACAAGTCTGGATAAGGTATTACACTCACCATAGCTGCAGCAAACAGAATGCACGTGCACGCTTTGCGGGGTTGGCGGTCGCTGACCGATACTGTGTGGAGTTAGCGTAGGGACCCGTGTGGACCAGAGGACCTGCGCGGTGGTACACGGGGCAATATGGCTTGATCAATTCATATACAGACACTCTGGTGTTGATTTTTAATATAGGCCTAGCGGCATTAGTATCAGCCATAGATGGGATGTGCAGCCGTTCCATTCTCTCCAGTTCGTGTTTTACAGTTCTCCCTCTCTGAACAGCTAGCACTCCTTTATAAGACCCACATGACCAAAATTAGCAGGATATGCCTGTGCTCACATGTCTGGACCCTATGTCTTCCGCATTCTGTGAGAGCAGCAATGGTAAGTGTAATACCATATCCATACTTGTGTCGTTTGGGGGCAGCCTTCCCCGCCGGTGGTGCTGGCTGGGTTTTGGTGGGGTTTTTTGGGTCTGGTCCTGTGACATTGGCGTTGCAGGGCCGTTCCATGGCCTCCCTTCCCTGCACGTGCACGCTTTGCGGGGTTGGCGGTCGCTGACCGACACGGTGTGGAGTTAGCGTAGGGACCCGTGTGGACCAGAGGACCTGCGCGGTGGTACACGGGGCAATATGGCTTGATCAATTCATATACAGACACTCTGGTGTTGATTTTTAATATAGGCCTAGCGGCATTAGTATCAGCCATAGATGGGATGTGCAGCCGTTCCATTCTCTCCAGTTCGTATTATAGTAATTATATTCTTGTATATAGGAGCAGTATTATAGTAGTTATATTCCCTGTATATAGGAGCAGTATTATAGTAGTTATATTCCTGTATATAGAAGCAGTATTATAGTAGTTATATCCCTGTATATAGGAGCAGTATTATAGTAGTTATACACGAACTGGAGAGAATGGAACCGCTGCACATCCCATCTATGGCTGATACTAATGCCGCTAGGCCTATATTAAAAATCAACACCAGAGTGTCTGTATATGAATTGATCAAGCCATATTGCCCCGTGTACCACCGCGCAGGTACTCTGGGGCTTTTTGGGTCTGGTCCTGTGACATTGGGGTTGCAGGGCCGTTCCATGGCCTCCCTTCCCTGCATGTGCACGCTTTGCGGGGTTGGCGGTCGCTGACCGACACGGTGTGGAGTTAGCGTAGGGACCCGTGTGGACCAGAGGACCTGCGCGGTGGTACACGGGGCAATATGGCTTGATCAATTCATATACAGACACTCTGGTGTTGATTTTTAATATAGGCCTAGCGGCATTAGTATCAGCCATAGATGGGATGTGCAGCCGTTCCATTCTCTCCAGTTCGTATTATAGTAGTTATATTCTTGTATATAGGAGCAGTATTATAGTAGTTATATTCTTGTATATAGGAGCAGTATTATAGTAGTTATATTCTTGTATATAGGGGCAGTATTATAGTAGTTATATTCTTCTATATAAGAGCAGTATTATAGTAGTTATATTCTTGTATATAGGAGCAGTATTATAGTAGTTATATTCTTGTATATAGGAGCAGTATTATAGTAGTTATATTCCTGTATATAGGAGCAGTATTATAGTAGTTATATTCCTGTATATAGGGGCAGTATTATAGTAGTTATATTCCTGTATATAGGAGCAGTATTATAGTAGTTATATTTTTGTATATAGGAGCAGTATTATAGTAGTTATATCCCTGTATGTAGCAGCAGTATTATAGTACGTAGGAAGCTGTAATATAGATCTAGACATCGTGGGAGGTCCCAGCAGTCAGAACAACCACAATCTAACACTTTTCCCTTATCCTGTGGTTATAGGAAATAAGTGACACATAATACCCTATTAATAAATATCTTTACATTTTATTCTGTTATTTATGGTTTAAACAAGACAAATGCATAAAAATATAAATGTTTTTGGCTGTAAAAGCCATTGCTGCTCCTCTTTACAGCAGGAATCACTTATCTATAAGCTATTTTAATACAATACAAAACGATATCACACGCTGTGATAATCCTGCCATGATATATTTATGTATCTGCCGATCCCTCCTTGACCTTACTGTTATGTAAGTCAAGCAAAGACAATCCTTCTCCACCACCAGATCTCCAGAACCTTCTCTATATTCATGAAAACAGGTCTTACATGCGAGGCGAGAAGCAGAAAAGCTGACAAGATAAATCCTGCTATCCTGGATGCAGCGGCTCTTTGGGATCCATGCCTGCCGCACACACATGGCCCCGCATTGCTGTCTCCATTATAATTATTGCATCGATCACTGCTGTCCCGGCCGCATTCGTGTAATTGCCCGAGCCGGGCGATCTATCTCCTATAAATGCCGGGCAGCTGTGGTGATGAGTAATACCGTTCATTCATCAAAGCGACGCTAAAGTAAACATTCATAGAAAAATGAACCTTCCTGCACTGGGAAAATGGAAATTTTGCAATTGGCGTGAGCTAAATCTATCCAAGGATATTTCTGGAGAGTTCCATGAAGCTTTCTTCTGGAGATATTCAGCGAGTGCAATTACTGTCACTTGATAATTATTATTTTCAACAGTACAGCCGGCGGAGTGATGGCCAGCCTCTGCTTCTTCCTGGGCCAAGAGCTAGATTGCTGCCCAAGCCCTGTGTCTAAATAATGGAAGCAAGGCAAAGACATATAGCCAAAGGGTCTTCTCGTCAATAGCATCTATGGCAATGGCAGATGCAGGGCCAGCCTTAGGTTGGATGGGGCCATGTGCAAAACTTTTTTGGCGCCCCCCCAGAGCCTCTGCTGAGATCCCTTAATGGTGCCATACAGCTCCTACAGCCCCTCCAGACGCATACACCACCCAACCCCCCCCCCCCTCCAGCCTAAAAAACAACTACCCGACCCCCCCATGGCCATACAAACAACTACCCCCGCCCCCCCCCCCATTTAATAGGGCCTTATAGGAGGAGAGACACTAACAAAGGCTGCACTACTATCTTTGGAGGGAGAAACACTGGCCACACAACCGCACTGGTCCCAAACCCAAAGGCCGGCAGCAAGAAGGAACAACTTAGGGCCACATACTCGCCAGATGCTAATGTAATATGAGTGGAGGGGAACCTCCCTTAGATACCAATTTAGCGTTTTTTGGGGCTTAAAAAAACACCCAAAAAATGGCAGCAGTTTTTCCTTTTTTTTTTTTACTGGCTTTTTATCTTTCTAGTGTAAATAACTATAGGGGTTTTTATCTCTAGCGTTGTCATGTGATTCCAGGATTTTTATTAAAGAATTGGGCGAAAAAACATCAAATTGTGACCTGGTAAATTTTCCACCATTTTTTTTTTCTTCTTCTACTCTATGGAAGTATAGGAGGAGAAGATTATTTCTTGAAAAATAAAAACATTAAAAAAGCACAACCTGCTATTTAGCAAAACGGCAAAAGACGCCATTATTGCCAAAAACACCAAACCCAAATGTTATGTGGGTATGGTATTTAGTATTTAGTAGTTTTTATTGACCGTTTTTTGTGGTGATGGTGGTGGTGGGTCCAGTCTGAGTCTGTCCCTAAAGTTCTCTATGAAATCCCTCATTGGTGCACAACTCTACCATTACCTTTAGCCATTAGAAGCATTAAATGAGATGTCTGGGGAGCATGAGACTGCTGAAACCTTCTGCTCCCTAGCGTTTACTTCCAGCAATTCTACTGGCAGGGACAGGTGCACATCCCAATTATTGTGGCCGTTTAACAGCTGCAAAATGTCGCCACGGTTGCAGCCACTACCCTCACCAGGAGAACGCTTCAAAAGCAGAATATAAGAGAAAAAAAGACTGCATATGTTGTTAATTTCTTAAAGTGTCACTGTTATTAAAACTTAAAAAAAAAAATTTGAGCAGAAGATGTGATATACAGCAAGGTTGCAACTTACCTTCGTTATTATTATTATTATTATCATGGGAAACATGGCACTTCCTGTGTTCTGGCTCTTTGCAAACAAAAAAAAAAGACTAAACACATGAAGTCCTGGTCATCTGCGCTCACAGAGATGGCATCAGTCACTCAATTGATGGACGCATTGAGCCGTGACTGTACTGGCCAGGCTTCATGTGTTTAGTCTCTTTTTTTCCAACCAACACAAGACTAAAAAAGCTTTAGGAGACTGGACCTGGATACAGTAAGTATATATGTTATATAGCAGCCTTCAGGAGACTGGACCTGGATACAGTAAGTATAACTGTTATATAGCAGCCTTCAGGAAACTGGACCTGGATACAGTAAGTGTAGCTGTTATATAGCTGCCTTCAGGAGACTCGACCTGGATACAGTAAGTATAGATGTTATATAGCTGCCTTCAGGAGACTGGACCTGGATACAGTAAGTATAGCTGTTATATAGTTGCCTTCAGGAGACTGGACCTGGATACAGTAAGTGTAGCTGTTATATAGATGCCTTCAGGAGAATGGACCTGGATACAGTAAGTATAGCTGTTATATAGCTGCCTTCAGGAGTCTGGGCCTGGATACAGTAAGTATAGCTGTTATATAGCTGCCTTCTAGAAACTTGACCTGGATACAGTAAGTATAGCTGTTATATAGCAGCCTTCAGGAGACTGGACCTGGATACAGTAAGTATAGCAGTTATATAGCTGCCTTCAGGAAACTGGACCTGGATACAGGTAAGTATAGCTATTATATAGGTTTGTTATAAAGCATGAGAACTAAAAGTAATAATGTGGGTGTGGATGATATGACTTAAGATCAGTAAAGGATAAGGAAGGTATTTTCACAGTTACTGAACATGAACAGTTACCGGAAATGATTTCTCAATGCTGCACTTTATTACTTTTGTTTTTCCTGCTCACATCTTAACTTTCAGCGTTTTGGACACAATTATCCTTTGACTAATTTAACGTCTTCATATTACACATACATGAATTATTTCCAGGATTTTTCACAGTCGCTGCAATTAATTTAAGAACCGTAAATTTGCCCAATTTGTGCACCGACCAATCAATGTTAATTATACTGATGGCTTTGTTGGTTAATCCTCATTATAGATGTTGTGCTATGCAACGTCAATGTCATTCTGGGGGATATAACATGTGCTCAACAGGCTGGATCCCAGGGGGAGCTGGGGGACGCAGACTGATACATGGACACAAGTCAGCTTAATATTCCAGTCCATTTCTAATGCTGAACTGCGTTAGTCTAAATTGGTCTAAATTTCACAGAAATGGCTTCAGACCGTCAGTTCTGTCTAATACTTTATCATCTATCCTTTAATACTATTTCTTGATCCTTTGTACTTCAGTACAAGTATATCTGAAAAATCTGAAACTGCTACTTCTCACATCGAACCTTCACAGGTTTCTTGGCTACCAAAACTGGCCTCATGCTCCCCTATATGACATAGGCGGCAGCAGCAGAGGTTGCCCTACATTACTTCTACTCTTGCACGCTCCACTTACCCCTCTAAACCACCCCCCCCCCCCTTTCTTGGGTTACCCCCGCTCCTCCTCTCCACATTTGTTGATGGTTCCACCCTTAGATCTTATGAGTCCCTTCTCCGTTCTCCATCTCGTATGTCCAGTAGACACAACACCTCCAGCTCCATCGTTTATTCACGACCCATAAGAACAGTCTCCAATAAGCGCCACTCCCTTGTAAGACCCCGTGTCAGTCCTTAGCGTTAGTCTGGAGACCAGTCTCTACAATATAACATATTATTCTTTCATCTTTCGCAGAGTCCCCTCCTTCGTATATTTCTCAATCGGAAACAGAACTAAACCGTAAATTCTCTTCAGCCAATAATACAAAGGCGATGGCTCTCATAAATTCTCCATTTCTTGTAAAGCGCAAGAAAGCAAAAATCCACACAAGATGGTACAGGGTCCCACTTAGATCATATTGCATGTTGTTCGCGGTCTCTGATGTTTGATGGCGCTGCGGGAGGGAGCGGGGAAATATTACTCCTATCTGGTGGGCATGTTCCTCATCAACTCAATTCTGGAAAAGTGCGACCTGGAAAAGATGCTGCTGGATCATCCTTGCCGGATGATCAAGCGGCATTGTTGTTATCCATGTTGTCCGGTACACTAAAGGCTCGCTCGCGGCCTTATATGCTTCCGTCTCATAGCCGCAAGAACGTGGATGCCATGTAAACTGAAGAACACACTACCTCCTACTATCTCACAGGGTTCACGGAGATTGGTAATCTACAAAGAATGGAGGAATTAGTAACCAAACTGTCCCCCTGAGCGAGCGGACCTCCATAATCAGATCTGGCGCCCTTGGGGGGGGTCATTCACAGCCCCTCCTACATTTCTTGTGGACCAATAATTAGAGTATATGTTGGCCCCCTTGACCTCTTCTCACTCTCTTATGTCTCTCTGAGTTACACTGGTTGGGGGGCGGTGGGACTTCACCAGATTTGTCTTTAGTCGATATCACTATCCCTCTCATTTTGTTTTGTTTTTAATTCATAAATACAATAATTTTTGAATGTGAAAAAAAAAATTGTGTCCACAGAATGAAGAACAGTGATAGGGAACCTTTGGCCCTCCAGCTGTTGCAAACCTCCAAATCCCATCATACCTGACCTGCGAAACCATATCTTCAGCTGTCCAGGCATGATGGGAATTGTAGTTTTGCAACAGCTGGAGGGCTGAGGGTTCCCCATCACTGTTATAGAAGGTTTAATGACGAGACTGTTTAGAACGTCTCGTCCATTTTAATACCGTAGGTCTTTACCTTTTTTCCCCTTCTTCTATAGCTACACCTTCAGTGTTTTCAGTATTAACTGTTTGGATACAACCTCCCATTAGGTCTTATTGGATGATACAAAACATGACAGTATAAGTATCCACCATCTAAGCACCAGTCAGGCTCCTATTATATTACCACCATTATGTTATAAAGAAGATATAATGCCTCTCAGTATAGAGAAGCAACAAATGGAAGCAATTTCTTAGAGAGAAGTAAATCAAGATATAATATATGGAGTGTCCTGACCTGGAGGAGATAAGATGAATGATCCTCAGTGCTGCCCGCCCTCCCGGCTTCTCATCCCCAGAAAAGTAGATTTACTGTTTATTGTGTCAATCAAGATTCCAGAATCCATTAGCGTAACATCTGTTTCTTCTCAATGTGTATAAAGAGAGTCCATCTCTCCTAAACGCATGGATGTAACTTCTGGAGATTCCCGCTATGTAACTAGGTGCATAGACCTCCCCAGAGGTGGGGTCTACAGATGGACCGTTTAGACTGTAGGGACATATTGGAGAACATTTCTAGGTAGAATCAGGGTCGACCACTTGTTATTGCCACCCATCGGGCGAGCGATGGGTGTACGCCAAGGAGAAGGGGCGAATCTGTGCCTTCTCCCTTGCGTACGCCTGTGGTGGGACCTTTTTTTTTATGTCCCCCATAGTTACGATTACGATTGTTGATATACTAGAGTATTTAAACGATTGTACCGTATTTTCCGGTGTATAAGACGACCCCCAACTTTTCCAGTTGCAATTTAGAATTTGGGATAGTCTCACCGTATAAGACTACCCCTCTTTCAACGCACATCAAATAAAAATTTATAAAAAAACATCAGACAGCAGCGAGATCTGAGAAGCAGATCTGAGAAGGAGGTACAGTAATAGGATACAAGGGAGCTCAAGAGCGGCGGCCTCCCCTCTGTATGCGGCAACTGCATAAAGGGCAGAGCAAGGGCAGACCTCTCTCATCCGTCTGGCCGCTCTTGTATTACTGTACCTCCATCTCTGCCTCTCAGATCTCGCCCCAAAAAAATAAAAATATATATACAGTGGTGCCTTGGATTACGAGCATAATTTGTTCCGGGACTGTGCTTGTAATCCAAATCCACTCTTAAACCAAAGCAAATTTTCCCATAAGAAATCATAGAAATGCAGACAATTGGTTCCACACCCCAAAAATAATGATTTTATATTCTGAATAACATGTAAGACAAATAAAACAAACATTTATAAGCAGCTGGTAATGTGATATTATAAGTTATTGTATAGTATAGCAATCAGCATGTGGTGTATAATGTATAGTAACTGCATAAACCTGATAACACAGCAGCAGTTTGTAGATACCAGGAGAAGAGAATCACAGAGCTGTGCAGGAGTACAGCAACAGAAACTTTTCTATATAGCAGTGTGAATGGCAGAGTGTAAGTGCAGGCACATTATGGCAGTAGTGTGTATAGCTGAGTGTGAGTGCAGGCACATTATAGCAGCAGTGTGTATAGCTGAGTGTGAGTACAAGCATATTATACAGCAGTCTAAATGGCTGAGTGTAAGTGCAGGCACAATATAGCAGGAATGGAGAGGATGGGAAGCACAAGGGCTGACAGAGACTACAGGGAGCATGAAGGAATGAGCAGGGCATATGGGGGCACATAAATGCCTCTCTCCTCTGTCTGGGGAGAGAGGGATTACAGTTATAAAGAGATTACCTCCACAGTCCTGTCCCCTGATGCAAGCCCCAGCCTAAAGGGGATCTGGCATGATTTGGAAGGTGAGGGAGACTTCCTAGGTCAGATTACAGTACTGTAGACCCGCCATGCAGACCATGCCCCTGCCCCACTCCCGCTCCCACCCAGTACAGGGAGCTCTTACACCAAGTCACAATTTTGGTGGGAGCTCTTCTAGCAAAACTCTCTTAATCCAAGTTACTCTTAAACCAAGATACCACGGTATATATATATATATATATATATATATATATATATATATATGTATGTACCTGCTGGTACACTCGCTCTTTCCTACTAGGATCTATTATTGAACAGTTGCATAGAATTTCCATAATGTCTATGTGGCTGTAAACATTAGAATGATAGATTGTCGTGTTCGGTTACTATGACCCCTTCTGGATTGGTGGTCTACATTGTCTAACTTGCCGTCGGTCTCGGGAACGCGGCCTCTTACATTGTAACTGATGCTGAATTTCTATACCTAAACATTTCACTCGCTGCCCGATCACGTAACATAGAGATTTACATCACGGAATACGGAACGCTATGGATTTATTTATTTACGTATCTATCAATGGAACAATGGAACCAGATCGTTCTAGGAAAACGTTAGGGTTTGTAGTTAATCACTGGAACGTGGAATGTAAACCCCGAGCTCAGCGACTTGTCATGTCTTGATGGGGAAAAAATTCACAAAATCCTGAAATTGTGCAGTTTTTATTCTTCTCTCAGAAACATTTCGAGGGAGATTTATCAAACATGGTGTAAAGTGAAACTGTCTCAGTTGCCCCTAGCAACCAATCAGATTCCACCTTTCATTTTCCAAAGCATCTGTGAGGAATGAAAGGTGGAATCTGATTGGTTGCTAGGGGCAACTGAGCCAGTGTCACTTTACACCATGTCTGATAAATCTCCCCCTTTCTGTTCTGTAGAGATCATCTCATACAGGATTGGGGGATCAGTAGTGACACTCAGGCAGTGCCCAGAGAGAGTGCTGGGTACTATATGGCTCCTTTAGCTCTGTATATACAGTACTACAGATTAGGGAGGAGCGGACAGTTCTAGTTATACGCCCTATAATGTACAGAGAAAATAAATATTATATACTGTATATATAAGCAAATGTCAGCAAGACTCTGGGACCAGGTGGCGTACACCCAAGGGTTGTTAAGGAACTTAGTTCAGTTCCTTTTGTACCTTTATTTATAATATTTAGTATTTCAGTCATATATTCTTCTTATCTTAAATTAACCAGAAAGTTGTTCACCCCCCCCCCCCCCCCCCCAAAAAAAAAATTCTTTCAAATGAATTGGTGGCAGAAAATGCCAAAGGTTTGTAATTTACTTCTATTAAAAGAACCTCCAGTCTTCCAGTACTTATCAGCTGCTGTATGCCCTGCAGGAAGAGTTGTATTCTTTCCAGTCTGACACAGTACTCTCTGCTGCCACCTCTGTCCATGTCAGGAACTGTCCAGAGCAGGAGAGGTTTTCTATGGGGATTTGCTGCTGCTCTGGACAGTTCCTGACATGGACAGAGGTGGCAGCAGAGAGCACTGTGTCAGACTGGAAAGAATACACCACTTCCTGCAGGGCATAGAGCAGCTGGGTTTTTGCAAAAAAAAAAAAAAACGGATAGAAAAATAAATGCATTTGTACATCTGTTTTGATCCTTTTTTCCATTGACTTCAATTATAAAAAAAGGAACTAAACGCATCATTTTTTTTCCACACAAATGCATCGTTTTTCTTGCAAAAACGGATTGCAAAAAACGTAGTGTGAACCCAGCTTAACCCCTACGTGTATGCAAATAATGATCATGAACGTGTATGTATATATAATATATCTATATATATATATCTATATATCTATATATATATATATATATATATATATATATATATATATTTGCGTGTGTATTTTTTGTTTTTTTGTTTTAAAATTAATTTGTATAATTTGTGTATATCATGTGACCGATGCGGGTAGTTTAAGTATCACATGATCAGACAAGTGCCCAAGTGCTAAAGTGAACTTTTGGATTTTGTAAGAATTATTTTTTTTTTTAGGCACAAACTAAGGCTGGGTACACACTGCGTTTTTGCAGTCCGTTTAACGGATCTGTCTTTATGGTTACTTTTGTTACTTTTAACCTACACAAAAATGTCAACCACATTTTGTGTAGCCTAAAAAAAGAAAAGGAAAAAGAAAAAAAAAGACATCCGTTTTGATCCTCTTGTTATAATGAAAGTCAATAGAAAAACGGATCCCAATGGAGGCACACAAATGCATATTTTTTTAATCAGTTTTTTCTCCATTAAACAGATACGTTAAATGGACAGCAAAAACATCTGAATCTGGCTCACCTGCAATAGTAGATTTGCCCTGCAGTGTTTTTTACTGCTTAAAGGAGAAGTCCGGTGAAACTTTTTATTAAAGTATTGTATTGCCCCCAAATGTTTTAAAAAATACCAATATACACTTATAACGGGAAATGCTTATAAAGTGTTTTTTTTTCTCTGCACTTACTACTGCATCAAGGCTTCACTTCCTGGATAACATGGTGATGTCACTTCCTGGATAACATGGTGATGTCACTTCTGGATAACGTGGTGATGTCACTTCCTGGATAACATGGTGATGTCACTTCTGGATAACGTGGTGATGTCACTTCCTGGATAACATGGTGATGTCACTTCCTGGATAACATGGTGATGTCACTTCCTGGATAACATGGTGATGTCACTTCCTGGATAACATGGTAATGTCACAACATGGTGATGTCACTTCCTGGATAACATGGTGATGTCACTTCCTGGATAACATGGTGATGTCACTTCCTGGATAACATGGTAATGTCACTTCCTGGATAACATGGTGATGTCACTTCCTGGATAACATGGTGATGTCACTTCCTGGATAACATGGTGATGTCACTTCCTGAATAACATGGTGATATCACTTCCTGGATAACATGGTGATGACACGTCCTGGATAACATGGTGATGTCACGACCCGACTCTTAGAGCTGTGCGGGCTGTGGCTGCTGGATAGGATGATGGCAAGGGGACACTGAGGGACACAGGGCACTGGAGGGACACTGAGCATCCCTCTGCAATCATCCTCTCCAGCAGCCACAGCTCGCACAGCTCTGGGAGTCGGGTCGTGACATCACCATTTTATCCAGGAAGTGACATCACCACGTTATCCAGGAAGTGACATCACCATGTTATCCAGTTAGTGACATCACCATGTTATCCAGGAAGTGACATCACCATGTTATCCAGGAAGTGACATCCCCATTTTATCCAGGAAGTGACATCACCATGTTATCCAGGAAGTGACATCACCATGTTATCCAGGAAGTGACATCACCATGTTATCCAGGAAGTGACATCACCATGTTATCCAGGAAGTGACATCACCATGTTATCCAGGAAGTGAAGCCTTGATGCAGTAGTAAGTGCAGGGAAAAAAACACTTTATAAGCATTTCCCGTAATAAGTGTATATTGGTGATTTGTATAACTTTTGTGGGACAATACAATACTGTAATATAAATTTTCACTGGACTTTTCCTTTAACATTTGCTTAAGAAATATATATTTTTTTCATTATTATTCAATACTTTTATAAAAAGTTGTCAACCCAGGCTGAGACAAGTAACTCCCTTTAAAGGGGTATTTTAACGAAAATGTTTTTCTTTCAAAACTACTGGTGTTAGAAAGTTATACAGATTTGTAATTTACTTCTATTTAAACATCTCCAGTCTTCCAGTACTTATCAGCTGCTGTACAGTATGTCCTGCAGGAAGTGGTGTATTTTTTCCATTCTGACACAGTGCTCTCTGCTGCCACCATGTCAGGAACTGTCCAGAGCAGCAGATCCCCCTAGAAAACCTCTCCTGCTCTGGACAGTTCCTGACATGGACAGAGGTGGCAGCCGAGAGCACTGTGTCAGACTGAAAAGAATGCACCACTTTCTGCAGGGAATACAGCAGCTGATAAGTACAGGATGACTAAAAATCTATAAATAGAAGTAAATTACGAATCTATATAACTTTCTGACAAGAGTTGATTTAAGAGAAAAAAAAAATTCGCTGGAGAACCCCTTTAAGACATTCATCCATAGTTGCTGTAATAAACCTTTGTTATACCTGTGAACTGAACTTTGTACAGGAAACGAATGCGGCACCAATAAAGCCGACAGTATTAGCAGTGATATAGTAATGTAAACCAATTGTGTTTACACAGCCTATCATATCCAGCGGCAGCTTCTCCGCTGTGGTTTTCCCCTGTGATGCAGCTGTGCACCCATATATCTAAGCTCTCTCTATTAGAGCGGTATTCCCCTTCTTATTGGAAATCAGATGTTATTTAGACTCGACCAGATGAGATTTATCACTGAACAGAGGCCACGTCCTGGCCATGATCAGCGCACCATGTGGGGTCCGTTCCGTTAGTGTTCTCTCTTCTTCTTCAGCACCTGCTCCCAGGGCCGGAATCTAATAAATTACTGAAAATTTGCTGAGAATTTCTTAACATGAGATTACAGAGAGGCGCAATTATACGGGGTGATAATACCCAGAGCGTGGCAGCAGATGGAAGAATTATTGATAACGTTCAGACCGTTGTCCAAGGTCTAGGTAGAAATTGTCATTCTGGGTTATATGGACCGGATTGGTCTGGGTTATATGGACCAGCTTGGTCTGGGTTATAAGGACAGTCTTGGTGTAGGTTTTATGGTCTGGCTTGGTCTGGGTTATATGGACCGGCTGGGTCTGGGTTATATAGAACGGCTTGGTCTGGGTTATACGGGCCGCTTAGTCTGGCTTATATGGACAGGCTTGGTCTGGGTTATATGGACTGGCTTGGTCTGGGTTATATGGACCGGCTTGGTCTGGGTTATATGGACCGGCTGGGTCTGGGTTATATGGACTGGCTTGGTCTGGGTTATATGGACCGGCTGGGTCTGGGTTACATGCACCGGCTTGGTCTGGGTTATATGGACCTACTTGGTCTGGGCTATATGGACCGGCTTGGTCTGGGTTATAGGGACAGGCTTGGTGTAGGTTATATGGACCGGCTTGGTCTGGGTTATATGGACCGGCTTGGTCTGGGTTATATGGACTGGCTTTGTCTGGGTTATATGGACCGGCTTGGTCTGGTTTATAGGGACCGGCTTGGTCTGGGTTATAGGGACAGGCTTGGTCTAGGTTATATGGACTGGCTTGGTCTGGGTTATATGGAATGGCTTGGTCTGGGTTATAGGCACCGGCTTGGTCTGGGTTATATGGACCGGCTTGGTCTGGGTTATATGGACCGGCTTGGTCTGGGTTATATGGACCGGCTTGGTCTGGGTTATATGGACCGGCTTGGTCTGGTTTATAGGGACCGGCTTGGTCTGGGTTATAGGGACAGTCTTGGTGTAGGTTTTATGGTCTGGCTTGGTCTGGGTTATATGGACTGGCTTGGTCTGGGTTATAGGCACCGGCTTGGTCTGGGTTATATGGACCGGCTTGGACTGGGCTATATGGACCGGCTTGGTCTGGGTTATATGGACCAGCTTGGTCCGTGTTATATGGACCAGCTTGGTCTGGGTTATATGGACCAGCTTGGTCCGGGTTATATGGACCAGCTTGGTCCGGGTTATATGGACCGGCTTGGTCCGGGTTATATGGACCAGCTTGGTCCGGGTTATATGGACCGGCTTGGTCTGGTCAGTTGTTTTTGAACAACTGACACAGAGCCACAAAAACACCAGAAAGGAGAGAAAAACGCCACCCCCCAAAAATGTCAAGTGTGTAAGGCTGAACATAAGCGTCCATTGACTTCCAGCTATCATATGGCCTGGCTGGTGTTTTTGCAAAAAAGAAAAACGCCACCACAATTTTTGGGGGGCGTTTTTCAGAGATTTTAAGGCAGTGCGAAGCCAGCCTTGTTCAGATGGAAATCTCTAATAAAAAGTCTCAAAAACAGAGAAGAAAAAAACTGCCTGCAGTTTTGGGGTTTTTTTTAACTGGTATTTTTTCTACAAATTTTTTTTTTTTTCAATTCCGTCTATATATAAATATATTCATTTTTTTATTTGGTGTTTTATCACCTTCTTTTTTCCCCACTACAAGTCGCGTGAGTCTTTCATCGTGTGAATAAAAAAAATAAAAATAAAAAAAACACTTACTTGCATAGAGTGCTGGCATTTTTTCATGTGCTTTTCCCCATCTCTAAGAAGGAGAGAAAATCTTACTGTTTCATAGGAGGAAAATGCATAACACTGAGCATACTATGATTTTAATAAACTGCCAATAAGCCTAGAACTACTTTATCGCAATGTTCAAAATAGCCGTCCGTTATTTTTTTAATGATGGCCACAAATAAGGATCATGAACATAATTTGCGGGTGTTTTTTTTTAATTAAAAGACGAGTGAACATAGCCTAAAAACACCACTGAAATGTGAAAAAACACCAGGAAAAAGTCCATGCATTTTTGTGATTTTTTTTTTCTGTGCGGGAAGTGACCAGAAAAAAAACACAATTGTAGCATTTACTATTTTTTGACGTGGTTTTATAATTTTAATAACTTTTTGACATTTCCATGACAAATGTGCTTATAAGGTGGTGGTGGTGATGGGGGGGGGTGGGGGGTTATATTTGATATTAGAAAGGTTGGAAGTGAGGGATGATTTTTTTTTATTACAGAGGGGATTTTTTTGCGTTTTAAGGCTATGTTCTCACAATTTTTTTATGACGAGAACAGACATTTTTTGCACGGACGTTCTTGTCATAGAAAAATGTATTGTATTGAAGTCAATGCAGGCAACATATTTAGCTAACAGTTGTTGTTTGTTACGGCCGTGAAAATAATTGACGTCAATTATTTCCGTCCATTCTGCATTGATTTCAATGCAGTTGTCAGTGCAGCAACGGCCGTTGTCACAAGTGTCAAATAATAGCCGTTATTGTACTAAAAAATGGCATTGATTATAATGCACAACTGCTGAAAATAATTAACATGTCAATTATTTCCAAGGCCTTACGAAACAACAGCTATTGTTCAATACATTGTGTAAACAACGGCCGTTGTTTGCATTGACTTCAGTGCAACACATTTTTCTATGACAAAAATGGTCATTGTTCTAATTGCAAAAGACAGACATTCTTGTCTTAAAAAAAAATATGTTGTGTGAACATAGCCTTAATTTTTTAAGGCAATGCACTGTATTCATTTAATTTATTAGTGATCTGCTGGTTCACACCATTAAAAAATAAAATGCCAATAGAGCACCGATCTAATGGATCAATACAATACAAATGTACTACATTGATCTCTATGAGCAATTAAGTAATTGCTCATACGGGGCAAGGAGGCTTCAAAAATGTATTAAAAAAAATAATATAAATTGGTCCCAAAATGAACTACAAATCGACCTTCTTTTTTTCAAATAAAAACAGAAAAAACAATCATTGCTTGAACGATTAGAATATATTGTTATCAATCTTGCCGTGTGAATGTCATAAATAAAAAAAATTACCAAAAACTCCAGAATTGCAGGTTTTGTTTGTCACATCATCACATCCCAGAAGACAATGAAATAAAAAAACAAAAAGCCTGAGACACCAAACAGATCTTTAGATGCTAAAAAAAAAATAATTATATAAATCTTTTGTTAAAAAAAAGCAATTTTTTTTTAAACATAGTAAAACAATATACAATCTTTTTTTTTTTTTTTTTTTTTTTAGATAGGATCTCCAACTCATCAGCTCAGTCACCAGTTTCACTTGTCACTTTGCTTTTTTAAAAAAAATATATATATATATATTTTTTTGGGCAGATCTTGAAAAATAACTCTCTCAGCAAAAAATGACTTTCTCAGCAAGGGGGCTACAAAGGGTCCTGAAGAATCTGGGCAAAATCCTGCGTCTTGATGGGAGAGAACTTCAAAGTATCAACCAGGAATGCTTCTTCTATGAGTGCGGTTAATATCAGCGGTGACGAGGTCGGCCCGTGAGAGTCACGGATATACATAAGGATCATACACCATGTTTATTGTTTGTCATTGTGGAGCTAATGAGAACCAGTCTAATGAACTCGAACTGACTTTAAATGAGGTAAAGTCACTCGAGATGGACTGTTACATCCTGGAAGAGAGAACAAGGAAAAACGTCCGGAACTGATTAGCCATTTATGTTGTGGACGTTATATTAATGAAGCTGATGACAATTGTATTGAGCTCACTCACTAATATAGGAGGCCGACAAACAATCCAGGGGGTATACACACTAGTATACGTATAGATATAGTACTCCCTGACAAGCCATAAAATATATATGTCCCTCGCAGTTTTCATAAATTGTTTATACGCAGTGGGGGAGATCTATCAAACATGGTGTAAAGTGAGACTGGCTCAGTTGCCCCTAGCAACCAATCAGATTCCATCTTTCATTTTCCAAAGAGTCTGTGAGGAATGAGAGGTGGAATCTGATTGGTTGCTAGGGGCAACTGGGCCAGTTTCACTTTACACCATGTTTGATAAATCTCCCCCATGGTTCTTACGTTATTACGAATGTTTGTAATTGCCATCGTAAGCTACGACCATCCTTCCGTGTATTATGATGAACGATTTCAGGTGGTTTACAATCATTTATCGTTAATTGGAGAACGCAAAAAAACCCTAAGGTTGTTAGGACACTAAGGCTGTTCCCACAACGTTATTTCCTCTCTGCCTTTGAAAAAAACCCAAAAACATTTGTTTGGTCGCCCGGCTGTTGGTCCGTTATTCTAGCTCGGTCGGACTGATTTCCCTTTGGTTGTGTCTTTAATTGAAAAGTCCATTGAATTTAATAGTAAAAACGGTGAAAGGACGGTGAAAAAAGAAAATCTGGGTGTGACCAATAAAAGAATAACGTCCGCTGTTTGCACAATACGTCCGAAAATATTTATCATGATCGTTATTTTGACGTCATCATCCATTATTTTATACACTGTGTGCATTGGACGTCCGTCATCCCATTGACTTCAATGCATTTCATTGAAGACAATTAAATCGCGGCAAAAACGGACGTCTTTTCTGTTTTTTGACCGCCGTTTAAACAGGGTACTATAATACGAAGCGATTTTTCGATGATTAACGATAAACGAACTGAAACGGCCGCTATGGTGAACGACCTATAATCGTTCACCCAATTACACTGAACGATGATCGTTATTTATGATCGTTATTGCGTTCGTCCTGTCGTTGCCACTGCGTTCTCCGCTACAGCGAACAACGTCTTATTACATGCCAACGACTTGCAAATGATCAGCGATAAAAATAGGTCCAAATTCTATTAAACGACCAACGCTTTCTCGTTGGTTGTTTAATCGTTGTCTGCTATAACACTAAACGATTATCGTTCAAATCCGAACGATTTAACGATTTTTCGAACGATAATCGTTCTGTCTGATACCACCCTTACACTGCTCCCTGTAAATTCCTTTTATCAGCTAGAGCCGCTCACCTGGCGCTCAACATATCTGGGCTAATCCACATTACTGAGCTTATCATAGGGGATTTCTTCAGAAACAAAGGGGCATTGTCCTCTTCTATTTGTAACACTGTTGTACTATTGTAAGCTTTAGATTGCTGATAGCTGACACATTAATAAAGTGGTAACAGAAAGCGAGTGTTGGCCCGTTGTGATACTCAACCGGTTTGGCTTTGGGCCACACCAGGCAGCGGAGTCTAAGTGCCCTCTAGGTCTTCAGCCTTTATCTCGCTCCAGGATGTGGAAGCTGGAGTCCTACAGCTAGAGGGCACCAGTGTGGTCCTGGTGTGAGCAAGAACCAGACAGAGGTAATGCAAGGCACCGGGAACAGGATGGGTATACCGGAGAATCAGTACAGTACCACGGATGAGACAGGTAAAGCAGTCAGACAGGTAAAGGGTCAGGGAAGGCGGCTTCAGAGGCAGGTCAGACAATCCGGGTTGGCAACAGAAGATGCACACGGTACAGACAGGGGTCAGACAGGAAGTGTAATCCGGAGACCAGGGAACATGGAGAATCAGCAGGATCACAGAAAGGCACCTTCACTTAGAATGCAGCAATGCAACAACGCTCAGGCAAGGAGGAGCAGCTGGAGTTAGGGTACTATTACGTGAAGCAATTTTTCAACAATCAACGATTAGCGATAAACGATCTCAAACGACCGGTATTGCGAATGACCTGAAATCGTTCGCCCAATTACACAAAAAGATGATAGTTACTTATGATCATTGTTGCGGTCGTCTTGTCGTCGCTATTGTGTTCGCCGCTACTCTGAACGACGTCTTATTCCATGTGAATGATTTGCGAACGATCAACAATAAAAATAGGTCCAAACTATATCAAACGACTAACAATTTCTTATTGGCCGTTTAATCGTTGTCTGCTATTACACTAAACGATTATCGTTCAAATCCGAACAATCTAACGATTTTTTCGAAGATAATCGTTCTGTTTAATAAGGCCCTTAGTTTAAAGGATGCAGGTGGAGACAAGCAGCCACAGGATGAGTACAGAGTACAGCAGAGGAGTGGGCAGGGTGCCTCTGGCAAGTAGGTGCGGGACCTGGACAGCACAAACGGCAGTGTTACAAAAGTAGTCAAAACTCAATACAGTATAGTAGTTTATTCAAAACAGACCTTAAAATCTCAGTTATACAATATGTACAATAATAAATAATAAAATTCTCTCCCACTATTAGGGGGAGTTCCAGAGCCATTACTTTCTTATTATTGAGGTCTATGTATACTCAGTATCCAGTCAGCTCCCACACTCCCTCTAGGGGTGGTTACAGGCAGACAGAAAACTATCATTAAGGGTACAAACCCACTTGGCGGGTCTGCAGCGAGTCTCCATGCTGCGTTTTTGCAGCGAGACTCGCTGCAGATCCCGGCCCTATACTTTTAATGGCAGACAAACACGCAGCAGGGATGTACATCCCTGCTGCGAGTTTGTCTGCAGCCCTCCCCATTAACCCCCCGGCCGCCGGAGCTGATACTTCACCTGATCCCGGCTCCGGCGGTTCCCGATGTCTTCAGTAAGCCGGAGCGGGGACCAGGTGAGGTATATGCTCCAGCCAGCCGCCCACAGCCCCGGCCGCCCGATCGCCCCCAAGCAGCCCCGGCCGCCCGATCGCCCCCCCGCAGCCCCGATCGCCCCCCCGCAGCCCCGGCCGCCCGATCGCCCCCCCGCAGCCCCGGCCGCCCGATCGCCCCCCCCGCAGCCCCGATCGCCCCCCCGCAGCCCCGGCCGCCCGATCACACGCCCCCCCGCAGCCCCGATCGCACACACGCCCCCCCGCAGCCCCGATCGCACATACGCCCCCCCGCAGCCCCGGTCGCACACACGCCCCCCCGCAGCCCCGATCGCACACACGCCCCCCCCGCAGCCCCGGCCGCCCAATCGGGGGGGCGTGCGAACGGTGCTGCGGGGGGGCGTGCGATCGGGCGGCCGGGGCTGCGGGGAGGGGGCTGATCGGGCGGCCGGGGCTGCGGGGGGGCGATCGGGGCTGCGGGGGGGCGTGTGTGCGATCGGGGCTGCGTGTGTGCAATCGGGGCTGCGGGGGGGCGTGTGTGCGATCGGGGCTGCGGGGGGGCGATCGGGTGGCCGGGGCCGCGGGGGGGGGGCGATCGGGCGGCCGGGGCTGCGGGGGGGGGGGGGCCATCGGGCGGCCGGGGCTGCGGGGGGGGGGGGCGATCGGGCGGCCGGGGCATATACTTCACCTGGTCCCCGCTCCGGCTTGCTGAAGACATCAGGAACCGCCGGAGCCGGGATCAGGTGAAGTATCAGCTCCGGCGGCCGGGGGGTTAATGGGGTGGGCTGCAGACAAACTCGCAGCAGGGATGTACATCCCTGCTGCGTGTTTGTCTGCCATTAAAAGTATAGGGCCGGGATCTGCAGCGACTCTCGCTGCAAAAACGCAGCATGGAGACTCGCTGCAGATCCGGCAAGTGGGTTTGTAACCTAAGGGTACAAACACACACACCGTATATGCAGCAGATACGCAGCAGATTTGATGCTGTGTTCAGTTATATAGATCTAATCTGCTGCGTATCGCAGCAGTAAATACGCAGCGTATACGGTGTGTGTGTTTGTACCCTTAAAGGGAACTTCTCAGCATAATAATGTTGTCTACTGCAGGCGTCATGTTATGAGCAGAAGGAGCAAAGCAGATTGACATACAGTACATACCTGTAGGCAAAGCTTCAGTATAACATGTATTTTATTCATCTCAGTCCCTGTTTATTCTGGGTTTAGGAGCCCATTAGGCAGTAATATCGGTGATTGATGGATTTGACTGTGCACAGAACCAGGTGCCAATCACTGGTAGGACCTCCCACTGGACTCCAAAGCTAAATTTTCCTGTGCAAAAATATTTTCCTGTGAAAAGTATTTTCACCACACATGGCTATAAAAGGGGGTCAGTTATGCCTCTCATATCCCTTTAAGACCAGCAGTTCCCAAATCACATCACCTGCTAGATCTCATCCACAGGCATGGAGAACAATGCACATTGTGGAGGATGAAGATAGATCGGATTCCGCCAGGGGCTTCAGACACTGCTGGGGGGGTTTCCAGTTACCCTGATGGATTTGTATAGAAAGCAGAAATCACAGATTTTAGGATTATGGTAAATTATATTATTATTAACTAAATACCCCCCTGGGGGCAAATAACTGATCTGTGGTATAAAAAGTATTTGTCAAATCAGACAGAAAAGTAATGTGTTCCTTAACCTCTTTGCGTTCAGGTTTACTTTCACTTTTCAGTTTTCATTTTTTTTTTCTTTTCAAACCCATAACGCTTGAATTTTTCTATATTCAGAACTTGTCCAGCGAAACTGCATTTTTTTTTTTTACTTTATACAAGTTACAGTCAGGCTATGTTCACACGTGGCAGGTTTTTTTTTCTGGAGGGCTGTCATTTTGGAGCCAAAACGTGTCTGTTTTATGCAAATAAAAAAAAAAAAAAAAAGTCAGTGAAATGGCCAAAAAGGTGCTGTATGAACTTAGCCTTAAAGGGGTAGTGCGGCGCTAAGAAATTATTCACAAAATTAACTGTGCTCAGCCAATCGCGGCAGCGATTCGGCCGGCCTCCCGAAGATTACGTCGTTGACAGAAGATTGGGGACGGGGACGACGCGCGTCAGGTATGTATGGTACACTACACTTCCCGGTCCACGTGCGGGGGTGGGGGAACACGGGGAAGGGGGCAATTCACATACATAACATACATTACAAAGTTGTGTAACTTTGTAATGTGTGTTATTTTGTGAATAATTTCTTAGCACCGCACTACCCCTTTAAAGCGACAGGATATCTGTATTGTGTGGGTTAGTGTGATCTAGTTAGTGTGTATCTAGTTTATATAGTTTTCGTTTTATTTTAATAATTTTTTTTTAAATTAATATCCTTAAACTCTATAGGGCTGTGTTATAGCTTGTTTTTTTCTGCCCTGATCCATAGTTTTTAATGGTACCATTTTGGTTCAGATGGGACTTTTTAATTTTTATTTTTATTTTTCAGATCTATGATGCAACCAAAAGCAATTTTATTAACTTTTTTTATATTTGCCATTTATTGTGCAGGATTAAATAACATTATATTTGTTTATATCGGACAATTCAGTATGCAGCAATATCACATATGTTTATTTTTATTTTGGTTTCCTTTTTTTTTTAAATGGGGGGAGGGGTGATTTGAACTTTTATTATATTTTATATATTTTTTTAAAACTTTTTTTTTAAACACTTTTTAAGTTCCCCTAGAGACCTTTCATAGGCAATGGCAATCTAATACTGATCTATGCAATCCTATAGCACTGCACAGATTAGGGAAATCAGTGCTCTGCTAATAGAGTCTGGCTGAGCAAACACTTTAGCAGTGATGGAGGGTAAGTATGAACCTTAGGCTATAAACTGACCCATCGGCACTCCGCAGGATTATGGGGTGCCAATCAGACACCTGACAGGGACGGCACCTGCCATTCAGCCCTATAATCCCTATCATATTGCCATGTGAGATGTATAGATCTTCCTGCTCGATGAAGGACGCTCAATGGGATGTGGTGAGTGCTCCATATGGGGCCGGTGATGGTTATGACTAGAGACATTACAAACTAAGGTCCCTATTATCGTGCAGAAAATCATTGTATTGTTCTAATTTAAACGATAATCGTCCTGTGTAATTGCAGGCAACGATCGAAAAATCGTTCATGTGTGGTTGATCGTTGATTTAGATCTGACCCTAAAATCATCGCTAATCGGTCGCTGTAATTCTGCATTCGTTCACTAATCGCTCGATGTAATTCCACATCGTTCCTTCAGATGGAGTAAACAATCGTAAATTAACAGCTATTGTTTTGTGTAATATGATGAATGATTTCAGGTTAACGATAAACAATATCGTTTACTGGTAAAATCACTAATTGTTAAAAATCGCTTCATCTAATAGGATACTAGCTCTGTGTCCTCGCCAATTGGCAAATACGGCCTTTGCTGTATCTCTATGCTGCTCTGCCCCGGGTACCTGGAAAAGCTGGATCCAGTCCTGGGAAACTGGGGAGAAGTTTCCCAGGGCTGGATCCAGCTTTTCCAGGCACCTGGGGTATAGCGGCACAGAGATGAAAGGCCGCCGGCATATAAGCCAATTGCAGAGCACACAAAGTGCTTCGCTTTGTTTGTAATGTACATTAGCTCATCTCTAGGTATGGCTGCCCGATGGCAAGAGCTATACAGGCGTTCTGTAGTTGCCATTGTTATCATGGCAACTAGCCGGTTCAGGGTAGCTGGAAACGTCAGGAAACCAAATCTATTAGAAAACAGAGATATCTTGGACAAACAGATAGAACCGTCATTACTCAAAGCCTGCCACAGTTTCATGGACAAAGGTACAATATATACAAGCAGCGGGCGGGATATTTCTGCATGAGGTGATAGCCAGGACTTTGTTTCTCCAATTTCCCCAGGGACATAGGGGGAGATTTATCAAACATGGTGTAAAGTGAAACTGGCTCAGTTGCCCCTAGCAACCAATCAGATTCCACCTTTCATTTTCCAATGAGTCTGTGAGGAATGAAAGGTGGAATCTGATTGGTTGCTAGGGGCAACTGAGCCAGCTCTACTTTACATCAGTTTGATAAATCTCCCCCATAATTTTTTTATTATTATTTCCTTATAGCTGGGGTCACATTTATCTACCCCGATTCCTTACAGCTGTTGTTTTAAGACCTCCCAGTCTCCTGGTCCCTATGCTTGAGTCGTCTCAGCAGGAATCACCCTCAGGTGGGACCAAGGATTGATAGGGTACTTCCTGCTGAGAGGACTTAATTTTTTTTTTAATCCACCCCAGCCATATGTAAAAATAATATGTCTATGGACGACCCCTTTAAATAGGTTATCCAGTCTTTTAAAATTGTCGGCATAGACTTCGGATAAGCACTTTTAATAGTGGCTATGCTTTTTAAAAACTTGTTGGCCATAAGTTGAAAGCATCGCCCAAATGATAGGAGAATGGGGTTGAAACGCTGCTCTCCTCATCCATGAGGAACCTGGGACATGACAGGTCCCCTTTAAAAGGCTTATCAACCATTACAAAAACATGTCCACTTTCTTCCAGAGACAGCACCGCTCTTGTGTCCAGTTTGGAAGCAGGTTTTGCAGCTCAGTTCCATTGAAGTGAATGAAGCTTAATTACAAATCGCACCTGACCTGGAGACAAGAGCGGTGCTCTCTCTGGAAGAAAGTGGCCATGTTTTTGTAGCGCTGGATAACCCCTTTAAGGAGCCACTTTATTAATATTTTTCCTATCTCATTGCTATTGTTTATTGTGTTGCCATTGCATTTGACTAATGACTGTATACTGGACCTCTTCCTTCCTCACTCTCTAACACCTGTTGCGATTAGAGATGAGCGAACCTTGAGCATGCTCGAGTCGATCCGAACCCCAACTTTCGGCATTTGATTAACGGGGGCTGCTGAAGTTGGATAAAGCCCTAAGGCTATGTGGAAAACATGGATATAGTCATTGGCTGTATCCATGTTTTCCAGATAACCTTAGAGCTTTATCCAGGTTCAGCAGCCCCAGCTAATCAAATACCGAACATTCGGGTTCGCATTGACTCGAACCCGAACCCGGTTCGCTCATCTCTAGTTGCGATCCTCCGGGCTCTGACATTTGGCTGTCTCCTGACTATGTTCTTGGTTATCCCCTCGCTAGCGACATTCTGACCAGTCTCCCGCTGACGATTCTTGGCTTTTTTTCAGACTACATGACCAAAGTTTGACTATTTAATAGCAACCTGGCAATCCCCCTGCAACCAAATCCACAATTTCTTGCTGGGGTGAAAGGGAATTTCCTAAATTTTGCACGTGTGCCCCAATGGTTTGCGGTTTAGAGATTCCACAATCCGGTACATGACCATAACATTGGGAAGTGATGGCACAGCCAATAGGAGAAAATGACTGGATTTAAATTATATGTGTTGAATCCCTTTGCAGGGCCCACTCCAACATCTGTAGACCTCCTCTGGTATATTGAAACGTCTAAAGTGATGACATGGAGACAGATGTGTTCCTCTGATCCATTGGAGGTCTGTAGTAAATTACTGCATGTGAGCTCAATACATTACTCTAATAATTGGATAAGTAGATTTCTTTGTGATTGTGGACCCCCACCCCCACCCCACTCCTTACACAAACACACACACACACGGGCCACCACCACCATTAGAAAACACAACACTTTCAGTAATCCAATAGTCAGCTATATTTGATATATCCAACATCTCTGTGGTCTCAAGTACAGTGTCCTAATAACCGTGTCCCAGCTGCGTAATGGATTATGTTGTCGTGTGGGTGAGGAATACTCTGCGTAGCACTGTATAACATGTTACTTGTCACACTGCTGCACACTGCTTAACAGCATGTACTGAAAGATATTATTAATGCAAATATTTCTGCTTTGTTTTTACCACACCTAGTCACATGGATGAAAGTAAGATCATTTGGTCACAGGATGCCTCTCAACCAATAAGAGCAGGACATAGTACCTTTCTAACCTTGAAAGGGGTAAAGCTAAGCAAACCTGAGCCTGGATAATGCCTCAGCTCCTGCTAGTCAGACTATGAAGCCAGTTATTTAGTCCAGTCATGTATTTCAGAAACATCTATAAGAAGAAAATCTACAAGCAGGTTCCAGTATCTTGCCTCTAAGAGCCTCAACTCCAGCCTTCCCATAGTCATATAAGAAAAGTCCCCATTTTTGTAGTCCATGCTTGAGGAACATTCTACGTCTTTTTTTTTACTTTCTTCTTTTATTCCAGGGTTGGATAAATTGCTCAAGGGCCCCCCATGCTCTGTTTAGGGCTTTGGTCAGAGGCAGGGTTGAGCTTCTTATGCTCAGTGTTCAGGAGGCTTTCACAATCACAATACGGTTGGACACAGCATTGCCTACAGTTGTTGGGTTGGGTTCAGCTCCATTGTTTGATGAAGGTGATGAGTCCAGATGGCGTCCATCCCAGAATTCTTAAAGCTGTGATTGCTGAACCCCTGATGGATTTGTATAACCAATCCCTCTTACCAGGAGATGTTTCTGATTATTGGAGAACGGCCAATGTTATATCTATCCACAAGAAGGGGAGTAGAGAAGAGGCCGGTGACTACAGGCCAGTGAGCTTAACATCTGTAGTAGAGAAGAGGCCAGTGACTACTAACTAGTTACCTTACATCTGTAGCAAAGAATAGGCCAGTGACTACATGCCATATAGTTTAACGTCTGTAGTAGAGAAGAGGCAAGTGACTACAGACCAGTTGCCTGACATCTGTAGTAGAATAGAGGCCAGTGACTACAGACCCGTTACCTGACATCTGTAGTAGTAAAATTTTATGGAAACTCTTCTAAAAAAAAATAAAAAATAGATAATGGATCACTGAAGAATGAACAATATAATGGATCCAAACCAACATGGCTTTACTGTGGGCAGATAATCTTAGACTGAGAAGTTACAGGAAATTGGACTTAATCCCTGGATAGTTTAGTGGATTTATGGTTGGTAAATAGAGGTTACTGGGGGAAAGATCGGAAATAAGGTGAGAAAACATGACTTCACTGAAAGAGTAGTAGATGCTTGGAACAAACTTCTAGTGGATGTAACCTGCCTGGTGTATACATATATCTATCCTAAGATAATAAGGATATACTAATAGGGCGGACTGGATGGAGCAAGGGGGCTTTATCTGCCGACAATCTTCTATTATGTTTCTATGACTGGTCGGGTATGGTCACATGTTCTGATTATGTTGCAGATCAGTGACAGAAATTCTAGAACGTCTGCACCATAGCAATGTATTTAGGATCAGTTGCAGATCTGCAGTGTGTGAACAAACCATTACGGCAGTCTACATGGCCTTTATACAGAAAGTAACCTAAGGGAGGAAAGGTTATACTCTCCTCTATCCCACTCCATTATCCCACACTCTCTGTATTAATCACTACTACAAGACGACATGTCAACCTGACTTAGAATCCACCCAGATAAAGGTGTGCAAATAGGAGAAGGAAGCTGAAGAGAAGTATCAGCCCCCTTGGCCCCAGGCCCAGATAAATAGCTTCCAGCCATCTATAAATGCCGAGGAGTGGAGAGAAGAGGGAAAGTAACACTCCCATACCACCGACACTCACTCAGGATGAAGACCATGTGGACTCTGCTCATCCCTGGACTCCTTCTCTGTCACCTTGTCTGTCTGCAAGGTATGTGATTTCTATCTATCTATCTATCTATCTATATACTGTATATACTGCTCCTCTATAACCACAATGTAGCCAGGTTCTCCCCAACACCCAATGACCTGCATGTATGAGAAATATCCATATATATATATATATATATATATATATATATATATATATATATACTTTCAGCCTTCTTTATGGCTTTTATTTCTATATTCCGCTCCATAGATGCTTATTTGCACAGGTCAGTAATACGGCTTCATTCACACCAGCATCAGAGGTTCCAATGACCAGTGGACCAGTATATGTCAGTAGGAGCTGTAGTTATCCATCATGTACACACATATATATATGTGTGTGTGTGTGTGTGTGTGTGTGTGTGTGTATAACATGTCAACTTGGATAGATAACACTGTTGAATGTGCTAATAATTATAGGAGTGTTGTGTTATTTGTTTTTTTTTTTTATTTTAATAGATATATAGGGATAGATAGATAGATAGATAGATAGATAGATAGATAGATAGGAGATAGATAGATAGATAGATAGATAGATAGGAGATAGATAGGAGATAGATAGATAGATAGATAGATAGATAGATAGATAGATAGATAATAGATAGATAGATGATAGATAGATAGATAGGTAGATAGATAGGAGATAGATAGATAGATAGATAGATAGATAGATAGATAGATAGATAGATAGATAGGAGATAGATAGGAGATAGATAGATAGATAGATAGATAGATAGATAGATAGATAGGAGATAGATAGATAGGAGATAGATAGATAGATAGATAGATAGATAGATAGATAGATAGATAGGAGATAGATAGATAGATAGATAGATAGATAGAAGATAGATAGATAGGAGATAGATAGATAGGAGATAGATAGATAGATAGGAGATAGATAGATAGGAGATAGATAGATAGATAGATAGATAGATAGATAGGAGATAGATAGATAGATAGATAGATAGATAGATAGATAGATAGATAGATAATAGATAGATAGATAGATAGGGGATAGATATAGATAGATAGATAGATAGATAGATAGATAGATAGATAGATAGATAGATAGATAGATAGATAGATAGGAGGTAGATAGATAGGAGGTAGATAGATAGATAGATAGATAGATAGATAGAAGATAGATAGGAGATAGATAGATAGATAGATAGATAGATAGATCTTCTCCTGACAGAAAAAAAATACAAGTATTTGATAGTTACATTAATATTACGTTAGAGCATTATATACTTCACATTCCTGCCCTCTTTTCCCTCTTCTCCCTCTTCTTCCTCTTTTCCCTCTTCTCCCCCTTTTTCCTCTTCTCCCTCTTCTTCCTCTTGTCCCTCCTCTTCCTCTTCTCCCTCTTCATCCTCTTCTCCCTCTTCTCCCTCTTCTCCCTCTTCTTCCTCTTCTTCCTCTTCTTCCTCTTGTCCCTCCCCCCCCTCTTCATCCTCTTCTCCCTCTTCTTCCTCTTCTCCCTCTTCTTCCTCTTCTTCCTCTTCTCCCTCTTCTTCCTCTTCTTCCTCTTCTTCCTCTTGTCCCTCTTCTCCCTCTTCTTCCTCTTCTCCCTCTTCTTCCTCTTCTCCCTCTTCTTCCTCTTCTCCCTCTCCTTCCTCTGCCTTTGATGAGGTGACGGGCGGTATGTCTTTTGTTTTTTCCTTTTAAATTCCATGAGATGCTTCATCATAATCTGCGATGACAGGAGAGAATTTTCAGCCAAGCCAGAGCAGATCAGTCACCTAGCGGAGCCCCTAATGGGAAGCACATGGTACACGGACACACGGCGGCCCGGCCGCTCACATCACACCGAACATGTCATAGGAAGCAGGGACAGTGCTGTCTGTTATCTATTACTGAGTATGTTCTATATTATTGATTTATTATACACAGTGAATAATATATACTGCTATATATACTGTGATATATATACTCTTATATATACTGTGATATATACTCTGATATATTCTGGGATTGATATATACTGTTATATACACTCTTTTTAAGGAATATATTGGGAAATCAATGAGGTGCACCTGTCATTGTCATTAGGATAGAGAGGTGCACCCGTCATTGTCATTAGGATAGAGAGGTGCACCTGTCATTGTCATTAGGATAGTGAGGTGCACCTGTCATTGTCATTAGAATAGTGAGGTGCACCCGTCATTGTCATTAGGATAGAGAGGTGCACCCGTCATTGTCATTAGGATAGAGAGGTGCACCCGTCATTGTCATTAGGATAGAGAGGTGTACCCGTCATTGTCATTAGGATAGAGAGCTGCACCCGTCGTTGTCATTAGGATAGAGAGGTGCACCCGTCATTGTCATTAGGATAGAGAGGTGCACCCGTCATTGTCATTAGGATAGAGAGGTGTACCCGTCATTGTCATTAGGATAGAGAGCTGCACCCGTCATTGTCATTAGGATAGAGAGGTGCACCCGTCATTGTCATTAGGATAATGAGGTGCACCCGTCATTGTCATTAGGATAGTGAGGTGCACCCGTCATTGTCATTAGGATAGAGAGGTGCACCTGTCATTGTCATCAGTATAGAGAGGTGCACCTGTCATTGTCATCAGTATAGAGAGGTGCACCTGTCATTGCCATTAGGATAGTGAGATGCAACTGTCATTGTGATTAGGATAGTGAGGTGCACCTGTCATTGTCATTAGGATAGTGAGGTGTACCTGTCATTGTCATTAGGATAGTGAGGTGTACCCGTCATTGTCATTAGGATAGTGAGGTGCACCCGTCATTGTCATTAGGATAGTGAGGTGCACCCGTCATTGTCATTAGGATAGAGAGGTGTACCCGTCATTGTCATTAGGATAGAGAGCTGCACTCGTCATTGTCATTAGGATAGAGAGGTGCACCCGTCATTGTCATTAGGATAATGAGGTGCACCCGTCATTGTCATTAGGATAGTGAGGTGCACCCGACATTGTCATTAGGATAGAGAGGTGCACCCGTCATTGTCATTAGGATAATGAGGTGCACCCGTCATTGTCATTAGGATAGTGAGGTGCACCCGTCATTGTCATTAGGACAGTGGGGTGTACTCGTCCCATTCACAGCTTTAAATACACAGGAAAGAAACAGCGGCTAGACTAACCAAAGCTAATGCACACCCAAAAGTATACAAGAAATATGTATATAATACAAAAAAATATATTTTATTAACAACCAACAGAAACATACATATTAAAACCACTTAAAACAGGCCTGATAGGCCAAGATGTAACTACACAAGTGCCCCCCCAAAAATACTAAGGGCAACAAGTAATGTGCCAGGTGGGGTACCACCCTCACAATGAATATCCTGCCTTTATGCAATGTACAATATCAAGTCACATAAATCAATACAAAAAATAAATGAAGAAAAGAAAAAATGAAGTATTTACATCAGATAACCAAATTCAAAGTATACCACAATAACCTAATCCATAATGTAATCACATGACCTATAGCAATGGCAGGATCCCCTGGCACACAGCACCTACAGCCCACGCGTTCCGTTATGCCATCATAACGTCACAGCTTTGTCAATACTCTAAGGGCCCCTCCACTATGCCCAAATATCTGCATCTGTATTATGGATGGGGGGGTCAGCTGTCAGTTTGGGTCATCAGGTCCACGATTGGGCCAGGACCGGCAGCAGTGATACAGACACAGAGTCCATAGTCTACCTGTATGTGTGGACCCTAAGGGGTGGAATTGTACATAGAAGGTCACATTTTGGAAAATACATGCAGGTTTTGTATTGGTGCTGTAAGATAACACAACAGGTGAACTCACACCAATTCTGTGATGTCTAATATGCAGGGCTGTACATGGCCCCCTCAGGTCCATCACTAAACATAGGACAATGTAATCTTTTGCCCAGGGTGTAATGATTTTTCAAAATATTACATATTTTTAGTATGTGTAATGCATATGTATGTGTGTGTGTGTGTGTGTGTGTGTGTGTGTGTGTGAGTGTAATGTGTATGTATGTGTGTGTGATGCATATGTATGTGTATGTGTGAGAGTTTAATGTGTGTGTATGTATGTGTGTGTAATGCTTATGTACTGTATGTGTGTGTGTGTATTGTGTATGTATGCATGTAATGTGTATGTATGTGTGTGTGACTTTAATGTGTGTGTATGTATGTGTGTGTAATGCTTATGTACTGTATGTGTGTGTATAATGTGTATGTATGCGTGTAATGTGTATGTATGTGTGTTCAATGCGTATGTATGTGCGTATTAAGTGTATGTATGTGTGTAATGCATATGTATGTGTGTGATGCATATGTATGTGTGTGTAATGTGTATGTATGTGTGTGATGCGTAAATATGTGTGTGTGTGATGTGTATGTATGTGTGTGAGTAATGCTTATGTATGTGTGTAATGTGTATGTATGTTTGTTTAATGTGTGTGTTATGTGTATGTATGAGTGTGTTATGTGTGTGTAATGTGTAAGTATGTGTGTGATGCATATGTATATGTGTGTAATGTGTATGTATGTGTGTGTAATGTGTATGTCTTTGTGTTCAATGCATATGTATGTGCTTCTAAAGTGTATGTGTGTGGGATGCATATGTTTGTGTGTGTGCAATGTTTATGTATGTGTGATGAATATATATGTGTATCTATGTGTGTGTAATGTGTGTGTGATACGTTATGTGTGTTTGATACGTATGTATGTGTGTATGCGTGTGTAATGCTTATGTATGTGTGTAATGTGTATGTATGTGCATGTTATGTGTGTAATATGTATGTATGTATGTGTGTGTATTGCCTATTTATGTGTGTATAGTTAGTATGTATGTGTAATGTATAAGTATGTGTGTGATGCATATGTATATGTGTGTAATGTCTATGTATGTGTGTGTAATGTGTATGTCTTTGTGTTCAATGCATATGTATGTGCTTGTAAAGTGTATGTATGTGTGGGATGCATATGTTTGTGTGTGTGCAATGTTTATGTATGTGTGATGCGTATATATGTGTATCTATGTGTGTGTAATGTGTGTGATACGTTATGTGTGTTTGATACGTATGTATGTATGTATGCGTGTGTAATGCTTATGTATGTGAGTAATGTGTATGTATGTGCGTGTAATGTGTATGTATGTATGTGTGTGTAATGCCTATTTATGTGTGTATAGTTAGTATGTATGTGTAATGTGCTTGTAATGTGTATGTGTGTGTAATGTGTGTGTGAGTGTTTGTAATGTGTATTTTACAAAATGAATATATCATTCGTATCATATATGAATTTATTTATTTATTTAGTACCAGCAGAAGAGCTGCGAGGCTCCAGAACACTGTGATGTTTCTCCTCCTTCTGTTTCACGCTTGAGAATGAGCAGAAATGTTTCTGTTTTTATTACCTGATGGAGTGTAACCACATTTATGGTCCACCACCTCTGGAGTGCTGCGGTCCTTCTGCTGGTGTATACTTTGCTTCACGACCTGCTGCCACCTGCTCCTTACTATCTTTAAAACTTCTTTAGATTTTAAAGTTTTTGTACTGCTATTGAGTGCAGCAGATCTGTCACCAATTAACCCCTTCATGACAGAGGTCATTGATACGCAGCTGTCCGGGTCAAATTAATGCAATGTTCCTCCTCACCTTCTATGAGCCAAAAAGTTTTTTTTTTCCACCTACAGGGCTGGTTGGGGTGTCATTTTTTGTGCCACGATCTCTAGTTTTTATTGGTATCATACTGGTGTAAAAGAAAAAAATGTTATCGCTTTTTTTTTTTTTTTTTTTTTCTTCAGATAAATAATTTAAAAAAATCAGTAGAGATGAGCGAACCTGGAGCATGCTCGAGTCGATCCGAACCCGAACTTTCGGCATGTGATTAGCGGTGGCTGCTGAACTTGGATAAAGCCCTAAGGCTATGTGGAAGTCATGGATATAGTCATTGGCTGTATCCATGTTTTCCAGACAACCTTAGAGCTTTATCCAAGTTCAGCAGCCCCAGCTAATCAAATACCGAATGTTCAGGTTCGGATGGACTCGAACCCGAACCCGGTTCGCTCATCTTTAAAAATCAGCAATCCTGCTGTTTTTAGTTTTTTTTTAGTTTTCTTTCGTTTACGCCGTTCAACTTGTGGGAAGAATAATATCATATTTTAATAGATTGGACAATTCCGCACACTACCATATATAATGTTTATTTTTATTTTTTTACATATTTATATTTTTATAAAGGGGGAGGGGATGTTGTAAGGGTTTTTTAATACTTTTCAAAAAAAAAAATGTAAAACACTTTTAAGTTAGACCTGCAATCATTAGATTGCATATACTGATCTCTATACTGAGAGAAAAGTTAGTGAACTTAGCCTTTAAGGCTATGTTCACACAACGTATATTTTCGTAAAATTGTACAACGGCCGTGATTATTACGAGAATATACGTTGCATTGCTGTTTACGGGATCCCGGCTGGAGCGTATACACATAGTACCCTAGAGGTGCCACAAACAACTGACATGTCAGTTTTCTGCAGCCGCTATTCAGTGAATAGCGGCCGTAAAAAACCCTGTTAGTGCCGACTGTGGAGCGAGCCGCTCCGGCCGCACTCTCGATAATGAGCAGTGGAAAACTCTGCGGCCATAAAGATCATCCGGCCGGTACTGTAGTACCAGCCGGGATGATCTTTTCAGAGACCGGCCATTCCGTGACCCGGCCAGGTCACGGAACGGCCGGTGTCTTACGACGTGTGAACATAGCCTAAGGTTGTGAGCCCATGTACAAACATACATACATATACACACACATGAATTTTCGAACCACCTTCAAATAATCAGAATGAACAAAATTAAAGTGTTTATCTAGAACTAGAAAAACACGTCTGCTTTCTTTCAAAAATAGCGCCACACCTGTCCTCAGGTGGTGTGTGATATTACAACTTGGCTCCTTTCATTTCAATGGAGCTAATCTACAATACCGCACACAAAGAGTTAACTTTTCAACAGATACGGTGGACAGTCAGCTTAATACTGAGAACAGCACATGTGCAGGAGAAACGGGTTCTCCTCCCGTTAACAAAACTATTTCTATACTGATGGATTATGTGAAATTCAACATATTTTAATGGTACAAGCGTTTCTGATTATGTCCTGTATGAGATATATAGGGGGAGATTTATCAAACATGGTGTAAAGTGAAGCTGGCTCAGTTGCCCCTAGCAACCAATCAGATTCCACCTTTCATTCCTCACAGACTCTTTGGAAAATGAAAGGTGGAATCTGATTGGTTGCTAGGGGCAACTGAGCCAGTTTCACTTTACACCATGTTTGATAAATCTCCCCCATAGACTTACAAATACTCCATGTGCTGACGTACTTTGATAACCTGTTGCCCCTGGTTATGACCCTCAGTCAAACCACAATATCCAGGAAGTACTGGCAGTAGCTCTCCATTGAGCCTGCAAGCAAAGGGGATTGTGGGAAAGTGAGTGCACTGTTGCATGGTAACAGCAGAGTTCAGGGAGAAAATCAGGAAATGATTAGATCTGAGGGGGAGAAAAACTGTAAAACTGTAACGGGGTGTAAGTTACTTAACGAAAAACAGCTCATGTGACAACAGTAGCTAGAGGAGACAATAGCAGCTCCCTGTGGAATGACCTCTTCACAGGAGACAGAGCCTGTCTATTGTCATCTATGTCCATGAGTCTTGCTGTAAAGCATATCACTAAATGCTGTTAAGAACAGCCCAGGCAAGATGGCCGCCCCCATAACAATGTACAAAAAGTGAAATAAAAAAAATTACCGTCAGAAAATAGAAACAGATTAGAATAAAAGAACAATTTTTGTATCTGACTCAAATCAGTAAAAAAAAATTTAGGTGACACATTCCCTTTAAGTCTGCACAGGAGCTAAAATTATCACTCTTTTGCATTTGTTTTTGTCTCTTCCTCATTGTAAGGCTATGGAACATATCAGATGGAGAAGGTCGATCACATTATATGTGATCATTATTAGGCCAGGTTCACACTATGTAAAAACAATTGTATTTCATGACAACGGCCGTAGATGTGCAAACAACGGCCATTAGAGTCCGTCTACATAACCTGACAGCCGCCTTTGAGCGATATGTTCCCGAAGTTGGAATATGGCCTAAATATAAAAATATTGGTTACTAAAGCCTAACATACCCACGTCACCCCATTCCTCATGGGACTCTATGAGATCTGTAATCACTTCACTGTACACATTGCTATCAAATCTTTTTTTTTTTTAATAAAAAAATCTGAGCAGAACTTGGCAGCAGAACCCAAACCTCTGTCCTGAAGATTAATTCACCCAGTTTAAAAAAAAGTTTAGATAAAAACATTACAAGAACCTTGGCTGCAATCTCCACCCGTCAGAAGTGATTCCATGTGTCAACATTCATTCCGATCTCCCGGCCCGGCCAAGACCCGGGAAACCAGACCATGGAGTTCAGATAAACTTATCAGGCAGGTAGAGCCACGACTTGTGGAAACACAATGAGATATTAACCCCTTCCAACCAACCACATTTTTATTTTTTGCTTATGGGTTTTTTGTTGTTGTTGTTTTTCCATCTCAACTTCGCTGACCTATAACATTTTTATTTTTCTCGTTTTATTTTTCCCCTGGCTGGGTAGAATGAGGGTTGTTTTTGTACTTTTTAGTGACACCCCAAACCCCCCTTCAAACCCCCTTCATTTTACTGTGTAATGTGTTACAAAAAAAGAACATTTACAAAAAATTTTTTACAAAATTGAAAAAATATGCTATTGCATAATTTTGTGAGGTTAGAATGTTCACTGGGTTCACACTGTGTTTTTGCAGTCCTTTTTTTCCCATCCGTTTTATGCAAAAAAAAAAAAAAAAAAAAAGATTAAAAAACTGATGCATTTGTTTGTGTGCATCCGTTTTTTTCATTGACTTCAATTATTTAAAAAAAAAAGGCTAAAAGAAATAGATCAAAACACATACGTCAGTGGAAAAACGGATTACAACGGATGCACCCAATTGCCGTTTTTCAGCAGTTTTTTTGCATAAAACTGGTGGGGGAAAAAACGGATTACAAAAATACAGTGTGAACCCAACCTTACCTATATTCTATGGGCCACTACCATTACCATGAGTTACAATTTGTATACTTTTTTATAGTATACAGTTTTTATCAGTACTATTCCGGCATAGGTTGGACTTTCTGATTGCTTGTTAGATAATTTTTTCTGGTTTGTGATATGACCAAAAATCTGAAATTGTGGCATTTGGTCCAGTGTTGTTGACCATGTAGGATCAATAATGTTATTTTTGAATAGTTCAGACAGTTTGGTAATTATTTTTAGACTATGTTTACACTGTGTAAAACAACGGCCGCTGTTTTACATGTTCCTGCATCTGATACTGCCATATCGGCCGCAGGAACATTATTTAAATACATTGAATTGTGCCGGCCGTATAGGTGGGACTGAGCATCAATTAAGCATTGATTGTCAGTCAGATTACGGCTGCAAGACAGCCACACTCTGTGTGTGAACTGTCAATTATTTTCGGCCGTTGTTTGAAAAACAATGGCCAAAAATGATTGTCATTTCTTTTCTTTTTTTTTGCGATGTCAGGGAACAATGGTCGTTGTTTGTTATGTTACAGTAAGTAAACGGTCGTCCGTTGTTCCCATTGACTTCAAGTGATCGCTGTTAAAAAAAAAACAAAAAAACAACGGCCATTGTTTTGACCAAACGTACACAGTGTGAACATATACGCCATAGCAAAGTAACGTTAGATGCAGCCAGAGAACGGGTGCTCGGAAGCCTATTCCAGAGCCAAATTTCAAATTGATTTTTATAGAAGAAATGACTATGTACAGTGCTACAAAAAAAGCTGGAGGGGCCCTTTAAGGCCTTATTACACAGGCTAATTATCTGTCACATCAGGCAGATGTCGCCATGTATAACACCAGTAATCAGATGACGAATGAGCAATGCTCGCGCCTTGGTTAATCGCTCAATTCTGACCTGTCAAAAAAGTAATTGGCTGTCAGTCGCTCATCTCCCTGCACAATAAGTCATGTGCAGCTGACAGCTGAGGAAAGCAAATGGCCACACAAACAACCTGGTTGTATAATAGTCTTTGTAATTTAGGAGATCGGCACTGGTCATCAGGGCAGCTCGGGCATGAAACGGCCTATAGTGTGAACTGGTGTCTCCAATACCGAGTGGTAACCTGCTGGACTCTGTTGGGTGAGAAACTACTTCTGAGTTTGCACCCTTGGGGTCAGGGCCTAGTAGTAGGCAGGAAGTGATAACCATGTGTGGTCACAGACCAGAATGTACTTTATATGTCCAGGATACAGTATATACAGTATAAACAATGTAAATACATAGCTAAAATACATAAAATTAACCCCTTAATGACCAAGCCATTTCTTCTTTGCCGCCCTCCAAGAGTCACATCGTTGTTTTATTTTTGCCCACGTAGCCAGATGAGGTCTTGGTTTTTTTTTTTTGTTTTTTTTTGCGGGAAAACGTATACTTTTTTATTGCCGCCATTTTCATATTTTGAAAACCTATTGGTTCATTTTTGTTAACCCTTTATTGGAGGGATAATAAAAAAAAAATGTAATTTATTTTTATATATATATGTTTTTATACTAAAGTTATGCTATTTAGCGTTCAATAAAAATAACATAATAAATGTATTCTCGGGGTCACTACAGTTACAGCGATAACAAATTTGTATGGTTTTTTTTTTTTCTTAACTTTTACCACTTTGGCACAATAGAAACTATCTTCCTGAGAAAAACATCAAAAACTATCGCCACATTGCAAGATCCCTGGCGCTCTTATCTTTTATGTGACAGAGCGGGTTTTGGTCTAATTTTTTGCGGGAAGATGTGTAATTTTTATTGATACCAAGTTTAACACATTTTGATCTCTTCTTATTTTCTGCAAAGGATTCATTAAAAAAAAACTGTTGTTTTTTTTTTTTAATGTTTACAGCGCGTTTTGTGTGATATAATTTATTATATAGTTTTATAGATTGGGTCGTTACGGACGTGGTGATACCAAACCTGTATAGATTTTGTGGCTTTATGTAACAGTTTATTATATGTGGGGAATACAATGCATTTTATATTATTTTTATGTTTTATTTTACACCTTTTTTTTTACTTTTACACTAGTGTATACTAATCAGTGATCTGCTGATCACTGTATTGCTGATCACTGTAGTGCAGTGTATTGTCTATGTCAGCACTGAAAATAGCGGCTGACCATCGCTATTGTTGTCGGGATTTTGTTTCCTGCTGATCGTAGCCTATAAACTATGATACTGAACGATTATTGTCTGAAACGGCCGGTAATCAGCCAAATATGGCTGATAATTGTCTATTGTAATAGGACCCTAAGGGGCACATGAATCATCACAAAATGTATCAATAGGTTTACGGCCCTGATGAATCCTGCACCAATTTTTGTGCTCAATTTCTTGGCTAAAAAAAACTTTGGCAGGGTAGGTGTGGAGTATTACTGCACAATTTTTTGAAAAATGGCGCATGATAAATCTGACTAATAAAGTAGCTAATATGAAACCACGCCCCCTCCTGGTGTAAAAAAAAAATTGAACAGCTGGCGCAAACTGCTAATCCCTTAAAGGGATAGTTCACAAATTTCTTTCAAATCACTGCTGACAGAAAGTTTTATATGGATTTGTAATTTACTTCTATTAAAAAATCTTATCTTCCTGTACTTATCAGCTACTGTATGTCCTGCAGGAAGTGGTGTATTCTTTCCAGTCTGACACAGTGCTCCTTGCTGCCACCTCGGCAGTATTTTTTGCTCAGATCCTAAATAAATTAAAGTAAATTCAGATGGAGCGTCCTAAACGGAGATGATAGAAATGTGAATCTACAGAAACACATTAATAAGGTTGAACATGGCGGGGAGGGTCCCTGCCAGGTCACATGACTACCAGCGGCTGTGCTGACTTGGAAGCTGAGGTGGTATTTATGAGTGACAGATTGAGTTGTCAGAATGTTTTACACACCAGTAACCATTTATCTGCCTGTAAAATAAACTCTGGTGCTAAGTGTCTCCCATTAAAAGATCCGGAGCGTTATACAGGCCGCGGGATAATCGATTCCAGATTCCCGTACAGAAACCGTCCAGAGGAAAGAACTAGATCTTAGACTTCGGCCAATTGTTTCAAATAAACATTTTTAGGTTAAAAAGTAAAAACTGTTTCCATTTTTCGATTTATTTTAATTGCATCTTGAATCAAGAAAAACAAAATGTTACTTACACCGTATCCCGTACTCTGGTAATGTTACACCGTATTCCGTACTCCGGTAATGTTACACCGTATCCCGTACTCCGGTAATGTTACACCGTATCCCGTACTCCGGTAATGTTACACCGTATTCCGTACTCCGGTAATGTTACACCGTATCCCGTACTCTGGTAATGTTACACCGTATCCGTTACACCGGTAATGTTACATCGTATCCCGAACTCCGGTAATGTTACATCGTATCCCGTACTCTGGTAATGTTACACCGTATCCCGTACTCCGGTAATGTTACATCGTATCCCGTACTCCGGTAATGTTACATCGTATCCCGTACTCCGGTAATGTTACACCGTATCCCGTACTCCGGTAATGTTACACCGTATCCCGTACTCCAGTAATGTTACACCGTATCCCGTACTCCGGTAATGTCACACCGTATCCCGTACTCCGGCAATGTTACACCGTATCCCGTACTCCGGTAATGTTACACCGTATCCCGTACTCCGGTAATGTCACACCGTATCCCGGTAATGTTACACCGTATCCCGTATTCCGGTAATGTTACACCGTATCCTGTACTCCAGTAATGTTACACCATATCCCGTACTCCGGTAATGTTACACCGTATTCTGTACTCCGGTAATGTTACATCGTATCCCATACTCCGGTAATGTTACACCGTATCCCGTACTCCAGTAGTGTTGCACCGTATCCCATAGTCCAGTAATGTTACACCATATCCCGTACTCCGGTAATGTTACATCGTATGTCTCATCGTATTCTGTACTCCGGTAATGTTACATCGTATGTCTCATCGTATTCTGTACTCCGATAATGTTACACCGTATTCCGTACTCTGGTAATGTTACACCGTATCCCATACTCCGGTAATGTTACACCGTATCCCGTACTCCGGTAATGTTACACCGTATCCCGTACTCCGCTCTGGTGGACGGATGTTATGAGCTTGTGGTCACTGATTTGGGCACGTAGCTGACCCCCTATAATTGTGCGCCCAGCAGGACAGGAGTGTGACAGCCATCTTGCTGCCATCTACCAAAGACTGTGGAGCAGGGTGTAATGTCGTTCTTTCACCAGCAGACGGCACTACATACAGACCATCATCCACAGGGAACAGTAAATCACATTCCATATTTAATTATCCAATAAAAATTAAGATTTAGTAAGAAAATGATTGGTCTTCATAAACTTTTGGTTCTGTATTAGTTGTTCCTCACATTGCATGTTAAAGGGGTATTCCACTTAGACATAACTTTTGATATGTTGCTGCCCATGGTGAGACTAACAATTCCTTCCATACTTAGATTTTTGTGTCTTTAGCAAAAAGCAGCAGCTGAGAACTGGGGGAAGGAGACTGAATAGATAATAACAAGTATGGAAGGAATTTTTAGTCTCACCATGGGCAGCAACATATCAAAAGTTATGTTTGAGTGGAATATCCCTTTAAGGACAGCATTGTTGTCCTGTATAGAGAAGCCAACAGCCAGGATCCTCCATCCAATGCCATGTCACAGATGGCGCTGTAGGTTAGATGTAAATGTAAGTTACAATGGTCCAGGAACGATCACTGTATGTGAACACTACCGTAACCATGATGTAACTGTGACCTGCAGTCCCATGTAACACTTCATGGCAGAATCTACAATCATGTAGATCAGCGGCGCAGACGCAGGCGCCATTACCAGCAGTATCTGTAGGATGTGTAAACACCAGCAGCGATGGAACAATAGAGGCGGTGTGGTCGGCTCGGCCACTGTACATGTGACCTGCTCGCTCTTCACCTTCCTCATTAGCTGATAATATAATCTCTATGGCTTCTCATTAGTTTATAGTCCTCTCTACACTATGGCGGTATTGTTCCCTCCTCACATTGCAGTCTTATAACAACCTACTAATCATAGACAAACGGGAGAAATTACTAAGGTCACGAGAACGGAAGGAAATGGTACTGTATATTATTATATCCTAGAGGGACCGGTCTATACTACCAGAACTAACAGTGTTATAGGGACACCTGGGGATGACACTGTTATGGGGGATGTGCAGATGGCACTGTGTTATGGGGGATGTGTATATGACACTGTTATGGGGGATGTGTATATGACACTGTTATGGGGGATGTGTAGATGACACTGTTATGGGGGATATGTATATGCCACTGTTATGGGGATCTGTAGATGATACTGTTATGGGGGATGTGTATATGACACTGTTATGGGGGATCTGTAGAGGACACTGTTATGGGGGGATGTGTAGATGACACTGTTATGGGGGATGTGTAGATGACACTGTTATGGGGGATGTGTAGATGTAGATCCTTTTAAGCTCGGATAGTGGATATACCTGTTGGAGACTAACGTTTTGTGAGTAGTTTTAACCCTATAGTGATAAGAGTAGCACTTGATTTTGTATAAATAAAGATTATCTGTAATTGTTGTCTAGCACGGGTCTGTTAAGGGTTAATTTGTGTTAATTATATGTTCCCTTCCCATTGGCTGATGATCCCTTATATACTACATGTTGTTCCTAACTTTGTATGCTTGAAAAAGACCAATAAGGTTGAAACGTCGCTCTGTGTGCCATGCTGGAATAAAGTTTTCTTTTTTCCGTATTTCCGCCTAAGTGAGATGCTGTTACCATGCTATTGGATTTGAATTGGTCACCAGATGGCGCTGTAATCCCATATAATGGTGTCAACTGGTTAGTGCTGAAACAGCTTACATTTCCTTAAGCACCTGTAAAATAATAGATAATTTGGCCAAACTTTTTTCATACCATAATTCTTGGAGCATATATATATATATATATATATATATATATATATATATATATATATATATATATATCATGGTCACTGTGGGCAGGTAGCACATTTCCTAATATTACATTAATATGACATCATGATGACATCACTGGCAGTAGTGATCTCATGACTATTCTCCCCTTGATGCCTTCCAGGTGCGGGACAGCCGGTACAGGATTGCTGCCTACAGACAAGCGCCAAACGGATCCCATTTAGCGCCATTGTGGGATACGAGATACAGACACGGGATAAAGGCTGCCCCATAGATGCTGTGGTGTAAGTCCTGGGTGTGGGGGCCAGAGATGGGGCACATAGAGATGTATGAGGCCTTGTTGTCTGGGGTGGGGGAGGGGGATGGATAATATTTACTGTATAATAATGGGGGCTCCTTGTCCGTCTGCAGATTCGTGATGAATTCCAATCCCTCCAGGAAACTATGCGCCACGCCTGGCATTGCATGGGTTAAAAAATCAACCAAAAGACTGGAGAAGCGTAAAAAAGAAACCGAGAAGAGTGAGAACAAATCAAAGAAGTCTGCAAAACGTCAGGAATAAGTCAAGGTGAAAACCCCGGAGGGAGGGAACAGTATATACTGTAACCGCACTCCTAGTATCCTGCCTCATAGGGAACATTACATTGTCCGTTTTGTCCCTTTAAAAAAAAAATCTCTAGTCTTCCAGTACTTATCAGCTGCTGTATACCCTGCAGGAAGTGGTGAATTCTCTCCAGACCCAGTGCTCTCTGCTGCCACTTCTGTCCATGTCAGGAACTGTCCAGAGCAGGAGAGGTTTTCTATGGGGATTTACTACTGCTCTGGACAATTCCTGACATGGACAGAGGTGGCAGCAGAGAGCACTGTGTCAGTCTGGAGAGAATACACCACTTCCTGCAGGACATACAGCAGCTGATAAGTACTGGAAGACTGGAGGTTTTTTTTAATAGAAGTAAATTACAATCTCTGGGACTTTCTGGCACCAGTTGATTTTTTTTTTCGTGAACTACTCCTTTAAAAAAAAGTTCTGGCATGTCGTAAACATATATGAAAAGTTTTAATGGTTCAGGGTCCGGGTGTTCATCTCTAGATACAGAGCAATGGCTGAGTGAGCGTGTCCCCGCCTCTCCCCACCCGGCTCCATATATATCTCATGCAGAATTTTATTTATTTTTTTTTTTGCTAATAAAGTTATTTAACTTTGTAATATAGCTTTATTAAAATAAATGTATAATATATATATATATATATATATATATATATAACATTTATTTTATTAAAGTTATATTACAAAGTAACATAAACAGTATGACAAGCTGCCACCAGAGGGCGCCTACTGCACACTGTTTTACATTGAACTCTATTCAGATAACGTGTGACATAAGGCAGCCAGTATGTTTTTTGGGTTTATTTTTTTTTTTAACGACATTATTTTACAGATTTTTATTTTTGAAAGCAGATGACTGTACACATATCCCAAGTATTAGTAATCCTCTGACCCTCATTGCATTATTTACTCAGAACAGCCAGCGTGATATCTATTACATCCATATGTCGGGGGTCTGAGCTCTGACCACTATAAAGATTTATTAGGAAATTAGTCAGCACTTTATTTTGGATCTAATAAATGAAGATTTTACAATAAATGACAAACTTCATAGGAACAAATAACTTACAGGATAAAGTTACGTTCCCCGTGAGGCCTTGTGTACGGCACAGAGCCTGGCAGGGGCTCCACATTATACAATATCTGGAGTTAAAGGGGTTTTCCAGTTTTCATGTAAATCGAGAAATTTATTGCAGTTCCCACTGATTGCCGTGCTCTGTGTGTCAGCTCTGCAGCACTCGGTGCTCGTTGTTAGGGAAGAGTTACAGGTCCGAGTTATGGTATTATTATATTCTATATGGAGCCAACCAGCTTGGCCTGTGGACTGGCACATACCAGCACTGGGCTAGGCTCACAGGGGTTACCATAATATATATATATATATATATATATATATATATATATATATATATATATTGGAAAGTATGTGTAATAGGGTTATGAAGAGATTTATCCAACATGGTGTAAAGTGAAGCTACTTATATAACAGTATGTGGCAGTATTATAGTCAGGATCACAGGGGGTAGTAGTATGATATTTAGCATTGCTGCATGTGGAAGTGTTGTAGTCAGGGTAAAGTATGCGGCAGTATTATAGAATACAGTATGGTAGTATTATATTTAGGGGCACAGTGTGGTAGTATTATATTCAGGGACACAGTGTTTGGGAGTACTATATTTAGGGGCACAGTGTGGTAGTATTATATTCAGTGTCTGGCAAATTACCTAGTTGAAATGTAGCTGAAAGCCTTCATTGCGTCTCGGACAACTGAAAAAAATGAAAGAGAATCACCTGTAAGTTCCACAGTGGGGTGCAGTCCAGCATGCTTCTGTTTTTTTATATTAGAGTAATAATAATCCCACAACATTCTACACTGCGGTATCCAGCATTCCAAGTCGCAAACCTGCTTGCACTGATCTCTGCTGCACAGTCCTCTCTGTCCCCTCCCTGCACTCATCTCTGCTGCACAGCCCTCTCTGTCCCCTCCCTGCACTCATCTCTGCTGCACAGCCCTCTCTGTCTCCTCTCTGCACTCATCTCTGCTGCACAGTGCTCTATGTCCCCTCCCTGCACTCATCTCTGCTGCACAGCCCTCTCTGTCCCCTCCCTGCACTCATCTCTGCTGCACAGCCCTCTCTGTCCCCTCCCTGCACTCATCTCTGCTACACAGCCCTCTCTGTCCCCTCCCTGCACTCATCTCTGCTGCAAAGCCCTCTCTGTCCCCTCCCTGCACTCATCTCTGCTGCACAGCCCTCTCTGTCCCCTCCCTGCACTCATCTCTGCTGCACAGTCCTCTCTGTCCCCTCCCTGCACTCATCTCTGCTGCACAGTCCTCTCTGTCCCCTCCCTTCACTCATCTCTGCTGCACAGTCCTCTCTGTCCCCTCTCTGCACTCATCTCTGCTGCACAGTCCTCTTTATCCCCTCTCTGCACTCATCTCTGCTGCACAGTGCTCTCTGTCCCCCTCTCTGCACTCATCTCTGCTGCACAGTGCTCTCTGTCCCCTCCCTGCACTCATCTCTGCTGCACAGTGCTCTCTGTCCCCCTCTCTGCACTCATCTCTGCTGCACAGTGCTCTCTGTCCCCTCCCTGCACTCATCTCTGCTGCACAGCCCTCTCTGTCCCCTCCCTGCACTCATCTCTGCTGCACAGTCCTCTTTGTCCCCTCTCTGCACTCATCTCTGCTGCACAGTGCTCTCTGTCCCCTCCCTGCACTTATCTCTGCTGCACAATTCTCTCTGTCCTCTCCCTGCATTCATCTCTGCTGCAGAATCCTCTTTGTCCCCTACCTACACTAATCTCTGCTGCACAGCCCTCTCTGTCCCCTCCCTGCACACATCTCTGCTGCACAGTCCTCTCTGTCCCCTCCCTGCACTCATCTCTGCTGCACAGTCCTCTTTGTCCCCTCCCTACACTAATCTCTGCTGCACAGTGCTCTCTGTCCCCTCCCTGCACTTATCTCTGCTGCACAGCCCTCTCTGTCCCCTCCCTGCACTCATTTCTGCTGCACAGCCCTCTCTGTCCCCTCCCTGCACTCATCTCTGCTGCACAGCTCTCTCTGTCCCCTCCCTGCACTCATCTCTGCTGCACAGCTCTCTATGTCCCCTCCCTGCACTCATGTCTGCTGCACAGTGCTCTCTGTCCCCTCCCTGCACTCATGTCTGCTGCACAGCCCTCTCTGTCCCCTCCCTGCACTCATCTCTGCTGCACAGCCCTCTCTGTCCCCTCCCTGCACTCATCTCTGCTGCACAGCCCTCTCTGTCCCCTCTCTGCACTCATCTCTGCTGCACAGCCCTCTCTGTCCCCTCCCTGCACTCATCTCTGCTGCACAGCCCTCTCTGTCCCCTCCCTGCACTCATCTCTGCTGCACAGCCCTCTCTGTCCCCTCCCTGCACTCATCTCTGCTGCACAGCCCTCTCTGTCCCCTCTCTGCACTCATCTCTGCTGCACAGCCCTCTCTGTCCCCTCCCTGCACTCATCTCTGCTGCACAGCCCTCTCTGTCCCCTCCCTTCACTCATCTCTGCTGCACAGCCCTCTCTGTCCCCTCTCTGCACTCATCTCTGCTGCACAGCCCTCTCTGTCCCCTCCCTGCACTCATCTCTGCTGCACAGCCCTCTCTGTCCCCTCCCTGCACTCATCTCTGCTGCACAGACCTCTCTGTCCCCTCCCTGCACTCATCTCTGCTGCACAGCCCTCTCTGTCCCCTCCCTGCACTCATCTCTGCTGCACAGCCCTCTCTGTCCCCTCCCTGCACTCATCTCTGCTGCACAGCCCTCTCTGTCCCCTCCCTGCACTCATCTCTGCTGCACAGTCCTCTTTGTCTTCCTCCCTGCTTTCATCTCAATAATCATATAGAGAATAGAGATGAGCGTGACTGGAGCATGTGCTCATACAGACACTGCTGCACAGTCCTCTCTATCCTCTTTATGGACCCATCTCTATTGCCATTTAGAGAACTGTGTGGCTATAAAGTCACTGCTGCACAGGCCTCTCTATCCCTTCCCTGAACTGGTGCAGACCGGAAACTGAAAATAAGTGCCAGGACAATGCTGAGGCCTGGACAGGTGAATAAGGAACGGACCACAAGTATCAATCGTTCCACTGCTCACCACCAGGATGCTTGCATTAACCACCCCCTGCTGTATTCCACCATGGACACTGACATTAAAGGGGCACTCCTGGTGGTTTCAGAAGGTCATAAATTTGTAATTTACTATTTAAAAATCTCCAGTCTTCCAGTACTTATCAGCTGCTGTATGTCCTGCAGGAAGTGGTGTATTCTCTCCAGTCTGACACAGCGCTCTGCTGCCACCTCTATCCATGTCAGGAACTGTCCAGAGCAGGAGAGGTTTTCTATAGAGATTTGCTGCTGCTCTGGACATCTACAATCAGGAATCCTTACTCCTACCCCTGGTCTGTGTTGAGCAGCCGGTACAGGTTCTATAGCAGCTATTCTCTATTTTGTCTTCATCATTCAGAATTTAGTTAAAAAAGAGAAGGACATTAGGAATTAATACTTGCATAATTTCTTAAAATCTCACTATCGTGTAAGATTTGACCATTGTAAAGCACCAAGACAGCAGAGTAAGACATCCGTGCAGAAAAACTAAAAATCCCAGCCAAGTTATAGGGGAATCACACGAGTCTGGGTGAACTGTCAGAGCACTGCTACATTATGCAGACGGGTGACTTCCTATCCTCAATAATTAACCGTAAACCTGAAATTCTAGGTTTTAAGTCATTGTGCAACAAGAGGACAACAATAACTTCTAATAAAAACAGGACAAAAAACTGGGACCTTCGGGAACCATAAGTTTCCAGTTAAACTTCTTTGTCTCATAAAGAAAAAATACCGACTTCTGTACTGGCAAAATGCCTATTTAAATAGCGTGTTCAAGGCACGGCCGTTCAGAGACCTTTGATCTCACATCAGGTTTTGCTTCCGGTACAGGCATATGATGAACATATTATTATAACACATCTAACTTATAGCCCCCAGTCCATAACATAGGAAAGAGTTAACAAATGGAGAACAATAGAAAGAATATTACTACTATAATACTGCCCCTATATATGAGAATATAACTGCTATAACACTGCTTCTATATACAAGAATATAACTACTATAATACTGCTCCTATATACAAGAATATAACTACTATAATGCTGCTCCTATATACAAGAATATAACTACTATAATACTGCACCTATATACAAGAATATAACTACTATAATACTGCCCCCTATATACAAGAATATAACTACTATAATACTGCCCCCTATATACAAGAATATAACTACTATAATATTGCTCCTATATACAAGAATATAACTACTATAATACTGCTCCTATATACAAGAATATAACTACTATAATACTGCTCCTATATACAGGAATATAACTACTATAATACTGCTCCTATATACAAGAATATAACTACTATAATACTGCTCCTATATACAGGGATATAACTACTATAATACTGCTCCTATATACAAGAATATAACTACTATTATACTGCTCCTATATACAAGAATATAACTGCTATAATACTGCTCCTATATACAAGAATATAACTACTATAATACTGCCTCCTATATACAAGAATATAACTACTATAATACTGCCTCCTATATACAAGAATATAACTACTATAATACTGCCTCCTATATACAAGAATATAACTACTATAATACTGCTCCTATATACAGGGATATAACTACTATAATACTGCTCCTATATACAGGGATATAACTACTATAATACTGCTCCCTATATACAAGAATATAACTACTATAATACTGCTCCTATATTCATCTATACATATATTCATACACAAAATTCTGATGTGTTTTTTATTTAGCCTAGGGGCACTAGTATCAGCCATAGGTGTGAGGTGCAGCACTCTGTTTCTTCCCTGAACCGCATTTTGTTTCTCTCTTTTCTCCGTGTTTTGCACTCCTCCTGGTGAGACCCACATGACCGCAATTAGCAGGAGACACCTGAGTGCACATGGTTTTAATCCCTCCTGTTTTTTCCCATTCTGTTTGCTGCAGCTATGGTGAGTGTAATTCCTTATCCAGACTTGTGCTGCTTGGGGGCGACCTTCTCCGCCGGCGGTGCTGGCCGGGTTCTGGTGTGGTGTTTTTGGGTCTGGTCCTGTGGCATGGGGGTCGCAGGGCCGTCCCATGGCCCCCGTTCCCTGACTGTGCACGCCTGCGGGGTTGGTGGCCACTGACTGGCACGGTGTGGACTTAGTGTAGGGACCCATGTGTATCAGATACCGGCACGAGGTACATGGGGCAGTATGGCTTGATCAATTCATACACTAAATTCTGATGTGTTTTTTATTTAGCCTAGGGGCACTAGTATCAGCCATAGGTGTGAGGTGCAGCGCTCTGTTTCTTCCCTGAACCGCATAACTACTATAATACTGCTCCTATATACAGGAATATAACTACTATAATACTGCTCCTATATACAAGAATTTAACTACTATAATACTGTTCCTATATACAAGAATATAACTACTATAATACTGCTCCTATATACAAGAATATAACTAGTATAATACTGCCTTCTATATACAAGAATATAACTACTATAATACTGCTCCTATATACAGGAATATAACTACTATAATACTGCTCATATATACAGGGATATAACTACTATAATACTGCCCCTATATACAAGAATATAACTACTATAATACTGTCCCCTATATACAAGAATATAACTACTATAATACTGCTCCTATATACAAGAATATAACTACTATAATACTGCTCCTATATACAATAATATAACTACTATAATACTGCCCCCTATATACAAGAATATAACTACTATAGTACTGCTCCCTATATACAGGGATATAACTACTATAATACTGCCCCTATATACAGGGATATAACTACTATTATACTGTTCCCTATATACAGGAATATAACTACTATAATACTGCTCCTATATACAAGAATATAACTATTATAATACTTCCCCTATGTATAACAATATACCTATATACTCAGAACATTCATGTATAAGTAATGGGTGAGTTTTTGTTCTATTTCTTCACAGATAATGGAAGATTCTGGCGTGTTTGCCATGAATGGTGAAGACAGGAAACAACAGATGGAAGCTACTTCCACATTCCTTGTGTTATCAATGTGAGATACGAAACCTTGGAAATGATGGATCAGGGATCGACCATAAGATGTTATAAGAAATATATATATATATACCGTATATATACTCTACAGTAATCATCCTGTACATAGAATTATTTCAGTTTAAACCAAATATAGATGAGGAGGGGTCCGTTATCAGCAATGTACACTGTTTATAAAATAGAGTTATATTTTTATATATCTGGCCTGTTTTATACACTATAGGGGGGAGATTTATCAAACATGGTGTAAAGTGAAACTGGCTCAGTTGCCCCTAGCAACCAATCAGATTCCACCTTTCATTTTCCAAAGAGTCTGTGAGGAATGAAAGGTGGAATCTGATTGGTTGCTAGGGGCAACGGAGACAGTCTCACTTTACACCATGTTTGATAAATCTCCCCCAATATTATTTGTGGGCATGTTTGGGGGTTACTATCGTAAAATGTCCTTTTTGGGGCCAAAATTTAGCGCTAATGCCATGAATATATTGCTAGTAAATCTGTGCAATGTATATGCTGTAACTCACACTCAGATGTGACTGTAAGGGTATGTTCACACTGAGCAAACACGGTGGAATCTGAGCAAACATGGCGCAAACGGTCGTTTGGATCGTTTATGGTAAACGATTATGCGAACGTTAATCGTCCGGTGTAATAGGGCCCTAAGAATGGGGCACAGCCTGAAGGATCCCTGCAAGATGTGAAATATAAGAAAATGTGAATTTTTACTTCCTGATATAATGATGTGAATGATGGATTTACCGTTACCCAGACTTCATTCACTGCTATGTCTAATGTCATCTAACACTCCCACCCTCTAAGAGCAGATGTCAGGATCCGGCACTTGGATTTTAAAGGGGTACTCCGGCAAAAATCTTTTTCTTTCAACTGATTTCTGAAAGTTATATAGATTTGTAATTTACTTTTATTTAAAAGTCTCCATTCTTTCAGTACTTTTCAGCTGATGTATGTCCTGCAGGAAGTGGTGTATTCTTTCCAGTCTGACACAGTGCTCTCTGCTGCCACCTCTGTCCATGTCAGGAACTGTCAGGAGCAGCACCTGCGATATTCTCTGCTTTACTGTGTCTATTGTTTATTGTAACATTTTCCTGTTCTTTGTTGGATATCTATGTTGTACTGCTTAATGGTGTACAACTGTCTCTAAAAATGTTAAAAATCCAATAAATATATTGAAACAGAAAACCTCTAATGCTCTAGACAGTTCCTGACATGGACAGAGGTGGCAGCAGAGAGCACTGTGTCAGACTGGAAAAAAAATACAACACTTTCTGCAGGACATACAGCAGCTGATAAGTACTGAAAGACTGGAGACTTTTAAATAAAAGTAAATTACAAATCTATATAACTTTCTTAAACCAGTTGATGTGAAAGAAAAAGATGCATATACCGCAGGTGGATTAGATGCATATACCGCAGCCGGATTAGATGCATATACCGCAGGTGGATTAGATGCATATACCGCAGGTGGATTAGATGCATATACCGCAGGTGGAGTAGATGCATATACCGCAGGTGGATTAGATGCATATACCGCAGGTGGATTAGATGCATATACCGCAGGTGGATTAGATGCATATACCGCAGGTGGATTAGATGCATATACCGCAGGTGGAGTAGATGCATATACCGCAGGTGGATTAGATGCATATACCGCAGGTGGATTAGATGCATATACCGCAGGTGGATTAAATGCATATACCGCAGGTGGATTAGATGCATATACCGCAGGTGGATTAGATGCATATACCGCAGGTGGATTAGATGCATATACCGCAGGTGGATTAGATGCATATACCGCAGGTGGATTAGATGCATATACCGCAGGTGGAGTAGATGCATATACCGCAGGTGGATTAGATGCATATACCGCAGGTGGATTAGATGCATATACCGCAGGTGGATTAAATGCATATACCGCAGGTGGATTAGATGCATATACCGCAGGTGGATTAGATGCATATACCGCAGGTGGATTAGATGCATATACCGCAGGTGGATTAGATGCATATACCGCAGGTGGATTAGATGCATATACCGCAGCTGGAGTAGATGCATATACCGCAGGTGGATTAGATGCATATACCGCAGGTGGATTAGATGCATATACCGCAGGTGGATTAGATGCATATACCGCAGGTGGAGTAGATACATATACCGCAGCCGGATTAGATGCATATATCACAGGTGGATTAGATGCGTATACCACAGCTGGAGTAGATGCATATACCGCAGGTGGATTAGATGCATATACCGCAGGTGGATTAGATACATATACCGCAGGTGGATTAGATACATATACCGCAGGAGGATTGGTTGGGGGTGGATCGGCAAATGCAGAAGTATTCTTTGTATATATGACCCTCCTCCGTTCTTGTTGGACAATGTAGCCAGTATATACGTTTATCAGGATTGGGGATATAGATTGCGGTAATATAAGATCAGTCTGACATTGTACATATCCACATATGGTTTATATCTTATATTCTCTGATTATTACAGTCTCACTCTTCCTGAAATAAAGGGAATATTTCCTGCATGTTGGTCTCCTTATATATATATGGCGGTACAATCACTGATATGTTCATCCATAGAGACTGTGTTTTAGGGATGCGTTCACACCACGATTCTGCCATCCGATGCACAGATACATCACCACCTGATCCTGCCTCAGCATGTATGAGAGACTCAACTACAGGTATACCCAGATGGTAACCTCCATGTCTCTATTACCAATGGCTTCAACCCTACCCACTATACCAATGCTGCCCCCTGCAATCTCCAGGTTTCCACAATCCCACACATGAACTAGTCTTCAAGGAGTGAAAATATAAAGCATCTAATATTACTACCGCCTGCGCTATTAATTCCAGCCCGGTGGTAATTTTACCCATCGGAGACCTCTCATCTGCCATCTGGAAGGGTGGATCGGACTCATTCTCAATGAAGAGACAAAAGTCATGTATTGGGACTTATATTCAGGTAATGCTCCACGGAGAAAAAAAATATGAGCAACAATACCATTATAAAACGTGCAGTAAGGACAACGCATAGAGCAATGTCCCACAGCCAACAAAATGTCCTCAAGATATTACGTAGTGGGACACCGCAGATATAACGTAGTAGGACACCGCAGATATTACGTAGTGGGACACTGCAGAAATGACGTAGTGGGACACTGCAGATATGACATAGTGGGACACTGCAGATATCACGTAGTGGGACACTGCAGAAATGACGTAGTGGGACACTGCAGATATCACGTAGTGGGACACTGCAGAAATGACATAGTGGGACACTGCAGATATCACGTAGAGGGACACTGCAGATATTACGTAGTGGGACACTGCAGAAATGACGTAGTGGGACACTGCAGAAATGACGTAGTGGGACACTGCAGAAATGACGTAGTGGGACACTGCAGAAATGACGTAGTTTGACACTGCAGAGGGAATCAGCAGCTGGAGGGTGGGGGATGGGTGTGGTAAGAATCCAGTTCTCCTGCATATTAAAAGAATGGCTGAACAAAATGATGTAAGTAATACACCTAGCATTTATATAATATTTACCAGCTTCACCACAATAATCCCATAGCCCAGGGTGAAATATTTACTGTCTACAGTGTTATACAGATGCCAATCCTTCCAGTACTTATCAGCTACTGTATGTCCTGCAGGAAGTGGTGTTTTTTTTCAATCTGACACAGTGCTGTTTGCTGCCACCTCTGTCCATGTCAGGAACTGTCTAGAGCAGGAGGGGTTTTCTAGGGGGATTTGCTACTGCTCTGGACAGTTCCTGACATGGACAGAGGTGGCAGCAGAGAGTAATGTGTCAGACTGGAAAAAATACACCACTTCCTGCAGGACATACAACAGTTGAAAAGTGCTGGAAGGATAAAGTTTTATTAAATAGAACTCATTTACAAATCTGTATGACTTTCTGACACATTTTGATTTAAAAACATTATTTTTTCTCTGGAGTGCCCCTTTAAGAGTTTTCTCCTTTTTGAGAATTACAACCCCTAAGATCACTGTATATCACTGTTCCCCTAGCCACAGGCTCCTTCCACCAACAATGCTGAGAGAAGACAAGAGCATACATGGTGGATTATATGGTGGACTATATGGTGGACTACATCGTGGGCTCTATGGTGGACTATACAGTGGACTACATCGTGGGCTCTATGGTGGACTATATGGTGGACTATACAGTGGACTACATCGTGGGCTCTATGGTGGACTATATGGTGGACTACATCATGGGCTCTATGGTGGACTATACAGTGGACTACATCGTGGGCTCTATGGTGGGCTCTATAGTGGACTATATGGTGGACTATACAGTGGACTACATCGTGGGCTCTATGGTGGGCTACAACTTCTAGGAGCTGCAACGGCAGAAAGGAATAGATAGTTAACCCCCCTACTTCTATGATACATGTTACTATATTCCAGACCCATCTTCCATACATATCCTCATATTGCAGACTTCCATTCTATTACAAATCCTAGTTTTATTTCTCCCCAGACTCGATGTGCATTTCCTTCCATCCTCTCACACATTGAATATTAAGATCCATCTCCACTGTGACTGAGGATTAACATAGAACTGAGTACAATCTACCTACCTATAAGGGTTGTGGAAGCTGAGATTGGTGTCCCTGTTTGTAAGGTTTTTGGTTTCTTTCCCTATAATATGTTATAGCAGCCCAGATGAAGGCCGCTTAGCTAACAGAGTGTGGTGTCCCACTACGGGTGTTTTTCCTCTTCTCCTGTGCACCTGTCAAAAAACTTCTCTCTCACATTAAAGCGGTGGATGAAGGATATTAAGTTTCCCCACTAGGTGTCAGTGTTCTCTATGTATATGTATTCCTATGTATTACGCAGCTGAAGTCAGTATTGGGTTAAGGATTTTCTATACCATGTCTTTCATGCTGACCAATAGAAGGTGCTCTCCCCCTCTCTCAACCTATCCTTGTTCTCTACACACTCCCACCCGCTGTAGGAGGAGTTATTTTAGTTCTAGTCAGATTCTAACAGAGAGAGGGCACAAAAAAACACAGTTTCTGCTGTAGTTAGGCCAGGGCCTGGCCAATGCCAGGACCCCTGACAGGAGCCAAGCACAGATGCAGCTAAAGACAAAGATTTCTTCTAAGCAGCTAGTTCTATTATGCAGTGCTAAACAACAGTAAGGGAGAGCAGCCAACATGGAACACCCTAGCCCACGCCAGGAACTCCAGGGCCATTGCTGAGGGACTATTCTCTTCTCAAAACCCTGTAAGAAACAGGAAGTACACACTGCACAAAGCAGGAGGTACGTCTTTTCAAATCCCGAGCTGAAGGAACTTACACAAGGCCCTTTATTCTCACAGTCTGGTCAGACACAGTCTATACACAAATACAAGTAACACTTCACTATTGAAGATATCCTTAGGTTACAGCAGAATACATAGCTACACTGGGTAAGGGCTCCTCTGGCCAACTCCTCTACTCTACTCTACAAGCACCACTACAACTACCTCTCTCTTGTTACTCTCAAGCATCTCCTCCAAGCACCAAGGTCAAGCATTCTAGTGTACCAAGATTTATTTGCTTTTGAAACATTTACTGTTATATTGAAAAGCCTTACAGTAAAGTTGTTCTGTTTTACACTACCGGGACCCTGTCATCTTCTATTTGCAGTGCCACCTATACACACAGCACCAAACACCTTGGGTTATTTTTCCCCTTTCTGTGGGTGGCGGTACCGACAGTCCGGGTGGGTCAGTTGCCACTCAGGACTGCCGCAACAAGAGCCCAAGGGACCCGCAACAACCCGGAAGGTTACTGACTACTGACTATTTGGGGAACACTACCGGCCATATACAAAGCAGGTACCAACATCTCACCTGTGTGCTGGACTAGCACTGGCGTCACGACCATCACTAGCCGTACACCACAGAATTGGCGTCACAGGCTATCTCAACTACTGGCCAAGTACCACAAGAGGATTGTCCAAACAGGATAAAAATGTAGCGAACCCTCATCTGTAGTTGGTCTATAGCAGTTGTCAGCTTCTCTCCCTTAAGGCTAAGGCCTGGGCTGTCTATGGCCAGTACATAATACACTGGTAGGCCAATGGCTCAAAGAGATGATGGCGCCATTGCCTTTACAGTCTGGTGTCCAACATGAAAACCACTATAGTCATCAGGGGTCACCCAACTTTCCCACACTTCTCCATATCTCACCTAGTTTCCCAGTCAGGTATTGCTCCCCCTGCTGGTTGCAGCGATTTATCCTGTAAAAAGGGCACAACCACCTGAGGTTATCATCTATCTGGGTTCTGTCCCCGGCAGTTCTCAATGTCACACAGCAGTCCTGGAAGTTCCCTCACTTTTCTCCACTATTTCCTCTTCTTCTTTCTAAGTAAATGTATCATAAGAATCGAAAGGATTACTATTGATGACTCAGGCCCAAAACTTTAGAAATCTTATTACAGATTACTGCGAGAAGTATTACCACTATAAAATCTGTGTCGGGCTGGATTTACGCAGCATTTTTTTAATGCCTTTTCAGTGTTTTTTTGTTAATAAAAAAGGCAAACTATACGTATGTTAGAAGCATGTGGCCTGCTAATATGCCCCTATAGCAAACGGGGGGCTGAGGATGAAGGGAGGTTTCTTATCTTCATCCTCTGCGCAATATTTGTGTATTTCATACTTACATTAATGAGGAGGTTTGGTACACAGGGAGCAGTACTAATATCCTCAATGCACCGGGAACAGTAATAACACCCTCGGTGCACTGATAACAGTACTATCACCCTCAGTGCACTGGGGACAGTACTAACATCCTCAGTGCAACGGGGACAGTACTAAAAGCCTCAGTGCACTGGGAACAGTAATAACACCCTCAGTGCACCGGGAACAGTAATAACACCCTCAGTGCACCGGGAACAGTAATAACACCCTCAGTGCACCGGGAACAGTACTAACACCCTCAGTGCACTGGGAACAGTACTAACACCCTCAGTGTACTGGGAACAGTAATAACACCCTCAGTGCACCGGGAACAGTAATAACACCCTCAGTGCACCGGGGACAGTAATAACACCCTCAGTGCACTGGGAACAGTACTAACACCCTCAGTGCACTGGGAACAGTACTAACAGCCTCAGTGCACTGGGAACAGTAATAACACCCTCAGTGCACCGGGGACAGTAATAACACCCTCAGTGCACTGGGAACAGTACTAACAGCCTCAGTGCACTGGGAACAGTAATAACACCCTCAGTGCACCGGGAACAGTAATAACAGCCTCAGTGCACTGGGAACAATACTAACACCCTCAGTGCACTGGGAACAGTAATAACACCCTCAGTGCACTGGGAACAGTAATAACACCCTCAGTGCACTGGGAACAGTACTAACAGCCTCAGTGCACTGGGAACAGTAATAACACCCTCAGTGCACCGGGAACAGTACTAACAGCCTCAGTGCACTGGGAACAATACTAACACCCTCAGTGCACTGGGAACAGTACTAACACCCTCAGTGCACTGGGAACAGTACTAACACCCTCAGTGCACTGGGAACAATACTAACACCCTCAGTGCAATGGGGACAGTACTAACATCCTCAGTGCACTGGGAACAGTAATAACACCCTCAGTGCACTGGGAACAGTAATAACACCCTCAGTGCACCGGGAACAGTACTAACAGCCTCAGTGCACTGGGAACAGTAATAACACCCTCAGTGCACTGGGAACAGTACTATCACCCTCAGTGCACTGGGAACAGTACTAACAGCCTCAGTGCACTGGGAACAGTAATAACACCCTCAGTGCACTGGGAACAGTACTATCACCCTCAGTGCACCAGGAACAGTACTAACAGCCTCAGTGCACTGGGAACAGTAATAACACCCTCAGTGCACTGGGAACAGTAATAACACCCTCAGTGCACTGGGAACAGTACTAACAGCCTCAGTGCACTGGGAACAGTAATAACACCCTCAGTGCACCGGGAACAGTACTAACAGCCTCAGTGCACTGGGAACAGTACTAACACCCTCAGTGCACTGGGAACAGTAATAACACCCTCAGTGCACTGGGAACAGTACTAACACCCTCAGTGCACTGGGAACAGTAATAACACCCTCAGTGCACCAGGAACAATACTAACACCCTCAGTGCACTGGGAACAGTAATAACACCCTCAGTGCACTGGGAACAGTACTAACACCCTCAGTGCACCGGGAACAGTACTAACACCCTCAGTGCAACAGTAACAGTACAACACCCTCAGTGCACTGGGAACAGTACTAACAGCCTCAGTGCATCGGGAACAGTACTAACACCCTAAGTGCACTGGGAACAGTACTAACACCCTCAGTGCACTGGGAACAGTACTAACAGCGCCAGTGCACTGGGGACAGTACTAACACCCTCAGTGCACTGGGAACAGTACTAACACCCTCAGTGCACTGGGAACAGTACTAACAGCGCCAGTGCACTGGGGACAGTACTAACACCCTCAGTGCACTGGGGACAGTACTATCACCCTCAGTGCGCTGGGAACAGTACTAACACCCTCAGTGCACCGGGAACAGTACTAACAGCGCCAGTGCACTGGGGACAGTACTATCACCCTCAGTACGCTGGGAACAGCACTAACACCCTCAGTGCACTGGGAACAGTAATAACACCCTCAGTGCACCGGGAACAGTACTAACACCCTCAGTGCACTGGGAACAGTACAAACGCCCTCAGTGCACTGGGAACAGTACTAACACCCTCAGTGCACTGGGGACAGTACTAATATCCTCAGTGCACTGGGAACAGTACTAACAGCGTTATTGCACTAGGAAGAGTACTAACAGCGTTATTGCACTAGAAAGAGTACTAACACCCTCAGTGCACTGGGAACAGTACTATCACCCTCAGTGCACTGGGAGCAGTACTAACAGCCTCAGTGCACCGGCTCAGTGCACTGGGAACAGTAATAACACCCTCAGTGCACCGGGAACAGTACTAACAGCCTCAATGCACCGGCTCAGTGCACTGGGAACAGTAATAACACCCTCAGTGCACCGGGAACAGTATTAACAGCCTCAGTGCACTGGGAACAGTACTATCACCCTCAGTGCACTGGGAGCAGTACTAACAGCCTCAGTGCACTGGGAACAGTACTATCACCCTCAGTGCACTGGGAACAGTACTAACAGCGTTATTGCACTAGGAAGAGTACTAACACCCTCAGTGCACTGGGGACAGTACTATCACCCTCAGTGCACTGGGAACAGTACTAACACCCTCAGTGCACTGGGAACAGTACTAACACCCTCAGTGCACTGGGAACAGTACTAACAGCCTCAGTGCACTGGGGACAGTACTAACACCCTTAGTGCACTGGGAACAAAACTAGCAGCCTCAGTGCACTGGGGACAGTACTAACAGTGTTATTGCACTAGGAACAGTAATAACACCCTCAGTGCACTGGGAACAGTACAAACACCCTCAGTGCACCGGGAACAGTACTAACAGCCTCAGTGCACCGGCTCAGTGCACTGGGAACAGTAATAACACCCTCAGTGCACTGGGAACAGTAATAACACCCTCAGTGCACTGGGAACAGTACTAACACAGCCAGTGCACCGGGAACAGTACTGACACCCTCAGTGCACCGGCTCAGTGCACTGGGAACAGTAATAACACCCTCAGTGCACTGGGAACAGTACTAACAGCGTTATTGCACTAGGAACAGTACTAACACCCTCAGTGCACTGGGGACAGTACTAACACCCTCAGTGCACTGGGAACAGTACTAACACCCTCAGTGCACTGGGAACAGTACTAACACCCTCAGTGCACTGGGGACAGTACTATCACCCTCAGTGCACTGGGAACAGTACTAACACCCTCAGTGCACTGGGAACAGTACTAACACCCTCAGTGCACTGGGAACAGTACTATCACCCTCAGTGCACTGGGAACAGTACTAACAGCCTCAGTTCACTGGGAACAGTACTAACAGCCTCAGTGCACTGGGAACAAAACTAGCAGCCTTAGTGCACTGGGGACAATACTAACAGCGTTATTGCACTAGGAACAGTAATAATACCCTCAGTGCACTGGGAACAGTAATAACACCCTCAGTGCACCGGGAACAGTACTAACAGCCTCAGTGCACTGGGAACAGTAATAACACCCTCAGTGCACCGGGAACAGTACTAACACCCTCAGTGCACTGGGAACAGTACTAACAGCCTCAGTGCCCTGATCTCTTTTATCATGATCGGTGAGGGTCCTAGCAGCCAGACTTCCAAAGATCAGTTATATATCTCATTATCTTTTTATCCAGCAAATAGCAAAGAGGACCTTTAAATATGCAGAAATTTCTTGTTTCTTTCATCACTATTTTTTCTACGAACATAGTCCTACAAGAGATGTTTTTGCAGGACAAGTTTTTTTTTCTTCCCACTTACCTTCCCCTTAGAAACGTGAGAAAAATTATGTAAGTCTATTGCCAGGAACTGTGAGCAGATTTGGTTTTCGGGATGCCACCTGACCTTAGTAATACCCTATCTGGTGGCTTTGTTGATCGTCTTTTAAGAAAGCAGGTGTAAATACTAGAGAATACAAATCTAGACTTAACTTTCTCTCCGATCTTTGTCCTGAGTCTCTTTTTACATCCTTACAGTTTGCCAGCTGGCAGAGCGGACCTTCTCCAAATACTAACATCGTCGCCTAATAGCCGGAGACGGCAGAGGTTTAGTAGTAATGGTTCGTATGTCTTTCATCAACAGTTCTGGGAATAGTCTAAGAATTTTTTTTTTACTTATTTTTCTCAAAACTTTAAAGGAGAAGTCCAGGCACGGACATTTTTTAAAACATATCAGGGAGGGGAGGGTGGGGAAAAAAAAGTGCAAAAAAAAGTGCACTTACCTCCCCGGCTCCAGCACTGGTGTCTGCATTCTTACCCTCCAGTAACTGTCCGCTTCCTGGTGTAGAGACGGGACCTGAGATGTGACAAATCATGCCCCTAGTCCTGTCTCTACACCAGGAAGCAGCTAGGGACCAGGGATAGCTGGCCCCACCTACCTCCTCCTAGTTTGAATGTCTGAAAAATATGTCCCTGTCCGGACTTCTCCTTTAACTGGGAAGAAAGTAGAGATGAGCAAATTTTTTCAAAAGTTCGGTTCGGCAGGTTTGCAAATTTTTTGGCTAAAATTCTTGTTCTTGCGAACCGAACCTTAAAAAAATCACTCGTTCCAATGTTGCTGTTGGAAACAAAAAAACAGCAACATTGGGATGAAATCATGCTGTAATAGGTAAATATACACAAAAGAAGCTGGCCCAGGAGAAAGCACTCGGCATAGGAGGTGATGCATTAGCGGGGTATTCCCCTAGGATGACACCAGGGCAGCGTGGACACTTTTTTTTCCTTTTTTTTTTTCATGTTCCAGCGCCAACTTGTTCCGAACTTTGTAAAAAGTTCGGTTCAGTAGCAAACTGAATTTTTCGCAAAGTTCAGAACGAATCTAGTTTCGTGAGTCTTGGTTCGCTCATCTCTAGAAGAAAGATCTTCCCATATTTAGTAATTAGTTATACAGGTTATATAAAGAATAGGTCAGTCTTTACTGGTCTTTCATTTATAAAACAGTAAGATCACTGTTGTACACTGATATATTCCAGCCGGAGCAGGGCAAAGACTATCATCTCCTGCCTCCCCCCCTTGGAAACTTCTAGACAGGATTAGTATATATATACACTACCGTTCAAAAGTTTGGGGTCACATTGAAATGTCCTTATTTTTGAATGAAAAGCACTGTACTTTTCAATGAAGATAACTTTAAACTAGTCCTAACTTTAAACAAATACACTCTATACATTGCTAATGTGGTAAATGACTATTCTAGCTGCAAATGTCTGGTTTTTGGTGCAATATCTACATAGGTGTATAGAGGCCCATTTCCAGCAACTATCACTCCAGTGTTCTAATGGTACAATGTGTTTGCTCATTGGCTCAGAAGGCTAATTGATGATTAGAAAACCCTTGTGCAATCATGTTCACACATCTGAAAACAGTCTAGCTCGTTACAGAAGCTACAAAACTGACCTTCCTTTGAGCAGATTGTGTTTCTGGAGCATCACATTTGTGGGGTCAATTAAACGCTCAAAATGGCCAGAAAAAAGAGAACTTTCATCTGAAACTCGACAGTCTATTCTTGTTCTTAGAAATTAAGGCTATTCCATGCGAGAAATTGCTAAGAAATTGAAGATTTCCTACAACGGTGTGTACTACTCCCTTCCGAGGACAGCACAAACAGGCTCTAACCAGAGTAGAAAAAGAAGTGGGAGGCCGCGTTGCACAACTAAGCAAGAAGATAAGCACATTAGAGTCTCTAGTTTGAGAAACAGACGCCTCACAGGTCCCCAACTGGCATCTTCATTAAATAGTACCCGCAAAACACCACTGTCACCATCTACAGTGAAGAGGCAGCTGCCGGATTTTGGGCTTCAGGGCAGGGTGGCAAAGAAAAAGCCATATCTGAGACTGGCCAATAAAAGAAAAAGATTAGGATGGGCAAAAGAACACAGACATTGGACAGAGGAAGACTGGAAAAAGTGTTGTGGACGGATGAATCCAAGTTTGAGGTGTTTGGATCACAAAGAAGAACGTTTGTGAGACACAGAACAAATGAAAAGATGCTGGAAGAATGCCTGACGCCATCTGTTAAGCATGGTGGAGGTAATGTGATGGTCTGGGGTTGCTTTGGTGCTGGTAAGGTGGGAGATTTGTACAGGGTAAAAGGGATTCTGAATAAGGAAGGCTATCACTCTGCACCGCCATGCCATACCCAGTGGACAGCGCTTGGTTGGAGCCAATTTCATCCTACAACAGGACAATGACCCTAAACACACCTCCAAATTGTGCAAGAACTATTTACAGCAGAAGCAGCAGCTGGTATTCTATCATAGGTAATGGAGTGGCCAGCGCAGTCACCAGATCTGAACCCCATTGAGCTGTTGTGGGAGCAGCTGGACCGTATGGTACGCCAGAAGTGCCCATCCAACCAATCCAACTTGCAATATGCAAAAAAGGGGTCCGTGGAGCCTCAGTTGCAAGTCTAAAAACACAGGAATAACCAGATATCCCTCTCTCCTGAGAAGGAAGCCCATTGCCAAGGGGTGCCTCCTAGTGGGGAGAGCACCAAACCACCCTGATACGTAGTCCCTCAGGTCCTCACTCTGTTACGAGCTTTGGGACCTAAATAGGGAAACACCAGGGTGGCCCCTGCAAGTCAAAGTCTAACTCTGTGGCAAGTATAACGACATAAGACAAGGATTACCAAGGCTAGACATCTATCCACAGACTGCAGTTTCGGGGTATTTGCCCCTCATCAGTGTGGAGCAGGATTCTGGCTACTGGGGGCAATGATAAATAGACCAACAAAACACAACAATCACTGAACTCAGGGAGAACAGTGAAAAATTCCAATGGAGTACTCATTTAAGAGTCTCCATTGATTGTCCCATACAAAATTTGAATATGCAAAAAAGGGGTCCATGGAGCGTCAGTTACTAGTCTCAAAACACGGGAATAGCCAGATATCCCTCTTTCCAGAGAAGGAAGCCCATTGCCAAGGGGTGCCTGAGGGACTACGTATCAGGGTAGTTTGGTGCTCTCCCCACTAGGAGGCACCCCTTGGCAATGGGCTTCCTTCTCTGGAGAGAGGGATATCTGGCTATTCCGTGTTTTGAGACTCGTAACTGAGGCTCCACGGACCCCTTTTTTGCATATTCAAATTTTGTATGGGACAATCAATGGAGACTCGTAAATGAGTACTCCATTGGAATTTTTCACTGTTCTGCCTGAGTTCAGTGATTGTTGTGTTTTGTTGGTCTCTATACACACATATATATATATATATATATATATATATATATATATATATATATATATATAAAAATATAAAATTCAAAAATCAAAAATCGAGGTAGCACTCCAGGTAGAAGTAATCAGTGGTTTATTTTCTCATAGGCACAGCAGCAACGTTTCAGTGTTACAATAAAGACCGTTTTCAAGCAAAGTGAAATAAACGGTGCATGCGGTACATGGGGCAGTGTGGCTTGATCAATTCACATACAGAATTCTGATGTTTTTTATGCAACCGAGAGGTACTAGTATCAGCCATAGGTGTGAGGTGCAGCACTCTTTTTCTTCCCTGAACTGTATTTTGTTTCTCTCTTTTCTCCGTGTTTTGCACTCCTCCTGGTGAGACCCACATGACCGCAATTAGCAGGAGACACCTGAGTGCTCATGGTTTTAATCCCTCCTGTCTGTCCCATTCTATCTTTGATAGCTATGGTGAGTGCAATACCTTATCCAGACTTGTGCTGTTTGGGGGCAGCTTCCTCCGCCGGTGGTGCTGGCTGGGTTTTGGTGTGGCATTTTTGGGTCTGGTCCTGTGGCATGGGGGTTGCAGGGCCGTTTCATGGCCTCCCTTCCCTGACTGTGCACACCTGTGGGGGTGGTGGTCGCTGACTGGCACAGTGTGGACTTAGTGTAGGGACCCATGTGTATCAGATACCTGCACGAGGTACATGAGGCAGTATGGCTTGATCAATTCACATACAGAATTCTGATGTTTTTTATGGAGCCGAGAGGTACTAGTATCAGCCATAGGTGTGAGGTGCAGCACTCTTTTTCTTCCCTGAACGGTGTTTATTGTAACACTGAAACGTTGCTGCTGTGCCTATGAGAAAATAAACCACTGATTACTTCTACCTGGAGTGCTACCTCGATTTTTGAATTTTATATTTGCACGAGGGACCCTTAGTGCTGAGGTTGGCACCCACTTACCACTTGTTCACTGAGTGCCGTTTTGCCTATATATATATATATATATATATATATATATATATATATATATGGCACAGACAGCAAGATACAGGTCCATTAACTCCCATTCTGACAGGTCATCTAGTAGACATGATGATTAGTTATGTTTCCCCTGTTGTATGTACAGAATGATTTACAGCTGATTTACAGGCGGAAAGCACCTATAATCCCGCTCCACGCAGGTAATAACAACTGTGCTTGAGAAATGCCACAAGGTAAATTGTGAAGTAGAATAGTGAGTTTTGTAGGTGTGTAGGTGAGGCATGTTTACATTACTGACATGTGCCCTGCAGCCCCAGATGCAGCCCACATGCCCCCGCAGAGTCACCGCTCACTGTCAGCCTTTGGACTCCTGTTTCTCCGGGGCCCCTTTGGGCCCTTTTACACTGAGCGATAATCTGCCAAATCAGGCCGACCTTGTTGCACGATAATTGAGCCGTGTATTGGGCTCAGTAAATTAGCGCTGCTCTAGCAAGTCGGTACTCATTTACTATTGTGATAAGGCCGTGTAATACAGTCGTGGGAGTGAGCATTAGATGCTTAGACCCTTTCTGCTTATCTGGGCTCAGCTCATCTTGGAAAACACCTGTAAGTCTTATATAATACGGTAAAAACCACTGTGCACAAGATGACTCCTAAAGGTTTTATCAGTACGAGTATCTGCCCATTCCAGTATGTCTATTGTGGCTTTAAGACTTACAATACAAAGCAATAATCATTACATAACCCTGCTATAGTACATGTACATTACATAAGATAAAAAAAGACACCACACTTCCTGCTACAGATGTTTGTTTGTCGCTCCTCAACTTTAATTATCCACAATGTTTTTTTTTTGTTTGTTTTTCCCCAGCTGCATAATGGAATGGCTGTTCTTTTAATTGGCACCCTTTTTTTACCATATGATGCTGTGCTTGTAATCCAAATCCACTCTTAAACCAAAGCAAATTTTCCCATAAGAAATCAATGAAATGCAGACAATTGGTTCCACACCCCAAAAATAATGATTTTTAATTCTGAATAACATGAAAAACAAATGTAACAAACATTCAGAAACAGCTGAATATGTGATACTGTACAGTATAGCAATCAGCATGTGGAGTATAATGTATAGTAACTGTATAACCCTGATAACACAGCAGCAGTTTGTAGACACAGGATGGAACTGCAGATCCCCATAATGCAGTAGTGTAGTACAACAGGCTAGAATAGAGAAGCAGGGCTGCTGTCAGAGGTCTGTGTGGTCACATGACAGCAATGGGGAAGGGGTGTGTTCAGCATGGACCAATCAGGAAGTGAGAATTACAGAGCTGTGCAGGAGGACAGTGACATAAACTTTTCTATACAGCAGTGTGAATAGCTTAGTGGGAATTCAGGCACATTATAGCAGCAGTGTGTATAGCTGAGTGTGTGTGCAGGCAGATTATAGCAGCAGTGTGTATAGCTGAGTGTGCGTGCAAGCACATTATAACAGCAGTGTGTACAGCTGAGTGTGAGTGCAGGCACATTATAGCAGCAGTGTGTATAGCTGAGTGTGAGTGCAGGCACATTATAACAGCAGTGTGTATAGCTGAGTGTGAGTGCAGGCACATTATAGCAGCAGTGTGTATAATGGAGTGTAAGTGCAGGCACAATATAGCAGCAGTGTGTATAGCTGAGTGTGAGTGCAGGCAGATTATAGCAGGAATGGAGAGATGGCAAACACAAGGGCTGACAAACTGCGGGGAGCATGAAGGAATGAGCAGGACATATGTGGGCACAGTATAGCAGCACTCTCTGTCTGGGAGCTTTGAAGAGATTGCCTCCACAGTCCTGTCCCCTAACGCAAGCCCCAGCCCGAAGTGGATCTGCTATGATTTGGAAGGTGAGGGAGACTTCCTGGGTCAGAGTACAGTGCTGCAGTCCCCGCTATGCAGACCATGCCCCTCCCCCACTCCCCCTCCCACCCAGTACAGGGAGCTCTTACACCAAAGCAATACTCTTAAAGCAAGTTACAATTTTGAAAAACTGTGTGCTCTTAAACCAAGGTATCACTAATATATATATATTTATACTTTTATGGGGCATTTATATTTACTAAGATGATCGAGCCATAGTCGGCCCGTGTAATAGGACCCTGAGACCTAGCGTCATTTTGCAGGCTTTTTGGATTAGGCTTAGAATAAAAGCCCTACTCCACAAATAAGCCCTAGTTACAGTCAGCTGACCAGATCCCTGACACTGGGTGCATCAGCCAATCAGAGCCAGACTTGTTATGCTCCGCCCCCCAACCTGCTCAACACAAGCTGCAGGGGAGGAAGGAGGGGTAAGAAGATGCACAGTAGGGGACATTGAATATGAGGGAGGGGGGGCAGCAGAGGGTATGAGGGCAACTACAGAGGGGGGAGGAAGGTATACAGTATGGGGACTATCTGCAGAGGGGGGTATACAGTATGGGGACTATCTGCAGAGGGGGGTATACAGTATGGAGACTATTTGCAGAGGGGGATATACAGTATGGAGACTATCTGCAGAGGGAGGTATACAGTATGGGGGAACAACTACAGAGAAGGGAGGGAGGTATACAGTATGGGTACTACCTGCAGAAGGGGGTATACAGGGTATGGGGGAACAACTACAGAGTTGGGGGAGGTATACAGTATGGGGGCCTAACTAGAGGGGGAATGTACAGTATTGGAGCCTAACAGCAGTGGGACATACAGTATAGCAGCTAACTACCGTATAGAGTGGTTCTACAGTGTAGCTACTGTGTTCCTCCAAACATAATACCTCCGCAAAAATAAGCCCTAAACCTTTTTTCAGGGCAAAAAATATTATACAGTAGGATTTTGCAGTGGCCGTTTTCCCGCCCTTCTCTCTTCAAGTCACTCCTGCCGTGCCCCCGACCATCCCACACCAGCTTCAGTGATGGCCCACAGCGGTGAATGTGCCATGATTGCTGTATCCCGGCAGTAAAGTGAGGCTGCCGCCACTTCCTCGCTTTACTTCACTTGCAGGCTTCAGTTTTCAGGCCATGTCATGATAAATGTAAAGACTATTTCTAGTTTCATGACTTGTTTATTATCCCATAAAACATCTGCTTTGGCCTTGTGTAGACTTGTAGCCGGTCTCCTCAGTTACAGCTCCATGAGGCCTAGATTAGTACGTCTGGCACAGCGCTCCTCATCTCTTGGCTTGTCCGGAGCTCCCGTCATCCATCAGACAGTGTTTTCATGCTGAAAGCCTTCAGTGTCACATCTCATAGGGGTTTCATATAACTTCACTTACTTCTCCCTTCCATTAACCCTTTCCTCTCTGTTTTTTTTTAGATATCTTTTGTGTTTTTGGGAACTTCCTAGCTGTTTTGACTGCCCTAAAGTTTTAATTACTTAAAAATGGGGAAGTACTGGAGATCCCCTGATATCCTCTAGTAGATGGACAGCTGCGTCATTCAGTGACAAAATGAGAACTATGAGAAATAGCTGAAGTTTGGAACAAAGTAAATAAAAGAAAGTCAAGAGTTTGGAGTTAATCCATCGATTTTTGCAGGAAAATTCATTGTGTCCTGTAAAGCCTCATATCAGGCTCATACCCCCATTACCCAACAAAATATCCAACTGGCCACTTGAATTGGAGAAAATGCAGATGGCCACATGTTTGCATCAATACCTTGAAGCCCACCAAACACATTGGACACAACACCCGAGAGGGCGACAGACCAATGGAGACCCTGCATCAGATCTGGAAGACCCATAGCCAACAGAAGGCAGGGTCCTCCTGCGAGCAGAGACCAGGACTGATGGGCAGAGACCCAACCTGTACTCAGTAATGCTGCGTTTACACGGAACGATTATTGTTCAAATTTGCGCGATAACGATCGAATTCGAACGATAATCGTACGTGTAAAAGCAGCGAAAGATCAAACGACGAGCGAGAAATTGTTCATTTTGATCTTTGAACATGTTCTCAAATCGTCGTTGATCGTTCGCAAAAAAATTTGCAGATCGTTCCGTGTAAACAGTCGTTCACCGATTTAACCTATGTGCGAGAAAGGCTTAAGCGATCGCAAAACGATTTTTCCGTACGATATATCGTTCCATCTAAACGCTGATCGTTAGGAAAAAAAATCGGTACTTCAATAAGACACCGCAGTAAGATACTGCAATAAGACACTGCAATAAGATGCTGCAATGAGATACCGCAATGAGATACCGCAATGAGACACCTCAATAAGACACTGCAATAAAACACCGCAGTAAGATACCGCAATGAGATACCGCAATAAGACACCGCAATGAGACACCGCAATGAGACACCGCAATGAGACACCGCAATGAGACACCGCAATGAGACACCGCAATAAGACACCGCAGTAAGCTACTGCAATAAGACACCGCAATGAGACACTGCAATAAGATACTGCAATAAGACACCACAGTAAGATACTGCAATAAGACAATGCAATAAAAAACTAATACAATACTGCAGTAAGACACTGCAATAAGATACTGCAATAAGACACCCCAATAAGATACTGCAATAAGACACCGCAGTAAGATACTGCAATAAGATACTGCAATAAGACACCGCAGTAAGATACTGCAATAAGACACCGCAATAAGATACTGCAATGAGACACTGCAATAAGATACTGCAATGAGATACTGCAATAAGACACCACAGTAAGATACTGCAATAAGACACCACAGTAGGATACTGCAATAAGACACTGCAATAAGACACCGCAGTAAGATACTGCAATAAGACACCACAGTAAGATACTGCAATAAGATGCTGCAATAAGACACTTCAATAAGATGCTGCAATGAGATACCGCAATGAGACACCTCAATAAGACACTGCAATAAAACACCGCAATAAGACACCGCAATAAGACACCGCAATGAGACACTGCAATAAAACACCGCAGTAAGATACCGCAATGAGACACCGCAATAAGACACCGCAATGAGACACCGCAATAAGACACCGCAGTAAGCTACTGCAATAAGACACCGCAATGAGACACTGCAATAAGATACTGCAATAAGACACCACAGTAAGATACTGCAATAAGACAATGCAATAAGAAACTAATACAATACTGCAGTAAGACGCTGCAATAAGATACTGCAATAAGACACCCCAATAAGATACTGCAATAAGACACCGCAGTAAGATACTGCAATAAGATACTGCAATAAGACACCGCAGTAAGATACTGCAATAAGACACCGCAATAAGATACTGCAATGAGACACTGCAATAAGATACTGCAATGAGATACTGCAATAAGACACCACAGTAAGATACTGCAATAAGACACCACAGTAGGATACTGCAATAAGACACTGCAATAAGACACCGCAGTAAGATACTGCAATAAGACACCGCAGTAAGATACTGCAATAAGACACCCCAGTAAGATACATAAATGTTGGAAATGGAAGCATGTCTTTTTCATTCTGTGGATTAACTTTTTGCTTTAGAAGGGCAGTGATCAGTCCTCCAGGAGGGGGCGCCCATCTAGAACCTACATCCAGAGCTGGGCTGTTTGAAATGTTCTGTTGTTAAAGCTGACTATGGACTGACCTGAACTGACTTAAAGGGGAACCCTGGAGGGAAAAAATTCTTCTAATCAACTGGTGCCATAAAGTTCTACATATAGAAACATAGAAGATTGTGGGCAGAAGAAGACTGGGTCCATCTAGTCTGCCCCTTTTAGTATTTCCTTTCTTATTATCTTAGGATAGATATATGTTTATCCCAGGCATGTTTAAATTATCTCTAAATTCCTTCTATTTGAAAAGAAAACTCAAACCTTCTACTACTTATCAGCTGCTGTATGTCCTGCAGGAAGTGGTGTATTCTTTCCAGTGTGACACAGTGCTCTCTGCTGCCACCTCTGTCCATGTCAGGAATTGTCCAGAGCAGGAGAGGTTTTCTATAGGGATTTGCTTCAGCTCTGGACAGTTCCTGACATGGACAGAGGTGGCAGCAGAGAGCACTGTGTCAGACTAGAAAGAATACACCACTTCCTGCAGGACATACAGCAGCTGATAAGTACTGGAAGCCTTCAGAATTTTAAATAGAAGTAAATTATAAATCCACATAACTTTCTGCTACCAGTTGATTTGAAAGAAAAAGATTTTTGCCGGAGTACTGGAGTAATAGTAAAATGTTTTATATAGTTGCTGCAGGGGACAGGGGTCTAGGAATGACCTTCAAGGATTTACCCTCAACCTTTTCTTTGATTTAAAGTCCTATTTCCGTGAGTGTCTTTCTTCTAATTTTCATGGTCTGTAAGTTGTTAGTGTGGAATGTTCCTCAGTGTGCGGGTCCTGAGGAATGAGCCGAAATAATCCATTATGGATGCTGGATTAGCCATTGTCTTTATGGGGGTTAAAGTCTATAGGACCCCTTCCCTTAACTCTATCCATATCTTAGCCTATGGCTTGTTACTTTTCGGTATATACTACATGGAGCTTCTTGTGTTTTAGTATTGTCCATGACCCGAGTCTGACTATTGTAGTTCACTCAAGAGCCGACACCCAGGGGAGGTTGTACGTTCAAAGAAAACCCTCAGATGGACAAGTTACAGAACAGAGATAAATGTGGAGCTTCTATAAATCCTGTGAGCATTGGCCAGAGGTTCTAAAGACTTAAAGGGGAGATTTATCAAACATGGTGTAAAGTGAAACTGGCTCAGTTGCCCCTAGCAACCAATCAGATTCCACCTTTCATTTTCCAAAGAGTCTGTGAGGAATGAAAGGTGGAATCTGATTGGTTGCTAGGGGCAACTGAGCCAGTTTCACTTTACACCATCTTTGATAACTCTCCCCCATAGTGTATATATACTGTATAATATATATGAATATGTAAACTATAGTTATATATACACCAGCCAGACCAATGCTTTTAGAGCAGAGTGGTGGTCGGTAACTTATACACTGAGCTGTCAATAAGGGGGGGGGAATGAGCGGCATATGAGGAAAAGGAGACAAGTTTGTCTTGCAAGTTTATTTACTGTATGTTAGTTGAGATGGGAATACCCCTCTAATGATGTGTTTTCTATTTGTTGATCCCGTATAACCTCTTAGGCCTTACTGATGTTAGACCTTAAATCATTGGGCGCCGACCTTGCATCACTACATGTAATAGCGGTGCACGACCAATGGCAAACGACTGAATAAATTGTTATACTGTACATCACCTCTCCGCGTCCCCGATCTTCTTCTGCTCTCTGCTCGCTTCCCGGCACCGTGCACTGCAGCTTCTCAGAGCTGACAGGCTGCTCAGCCAATCGCCGGGGAGGAAGCAGAGAACAGGAGAAGACTGGGAGCATGGAGAGGTGATGCATGAACAGTTTAGGAAAAGGGCTGCACGGACATCGCTAACGATGTCCGTGCAGTCTTTGCTAAATGATAATCGAGCCGTGTAATAGGCCCAGTAAATGAGCACTGATCTAGAAAATCGAGGCTTGTTTACATGATCGATAGGGCCGTCTAATAGGACCCTTACACTCAACGATTAGTGAACAAATGTGAAATTACAGTAAACAATGATTTTGGTGTCAGCACTAAACGAACGATGATCGATTTCTCGTTGGTCGTTTGATCGTCGCCAACATTTACACTAAAGATTTTTGTTTAAATTCGAACGATATAACAATAATTTGCACAATAATCGTCCAGTGTAATAGGGCCCTTATGATGTAATTCAGTGTCTGCTCCTGTATACTTGGCGGTGGGGGGGGGGGGGGACGGAAGGAGAAGGTTCTCTGTATCTTTCAATCTGTTGTTCTGTTGTATCCAATAAAATCCCAGTCAGACAGTAGATGAAATTCCTTCCCGACTCCAAATCTTTCAGTCTCCATTACTTAGTAGATATAACTGGAATATTCCTCTAAGAGGGAGATTTATCAAACATGGTGTAAAGTGAAACTGGCTCAGTTGCCCCTAGCAACCAATCAGATCCCACCTTTCATTTTCCAAAGAGTCTGTGGGGAATGAAAGGTGGGATCTGATTGGTTGCTAGGGGCAACTGAGCCAGTTTCATTTTACACACTATGTTTGATAAATCTCCCCCAATATCTCAATAAATCTACCGTTACATCTCTTTATATCAGCCAGATCACTGCTTTTAGAGCAGGGTGGTGGTTGGTAACCTAGACAACGAGCTGTCAACAATGGGAGAAAAAGAGCGGCTTATCAGGAAAAGGAGGCCAGTTTACTAGATAAATAAAAAGTTTCGCAAAAGATGAGTCCTACAACTTTAGCTATGTTAGTAACGATAGGATTAACCCTTTAATATTAGCTCCAAAGTCCTCCTCATACGGAGTTTTCTTCTATCTACACCTTTGGGCTTTCTTAGGGAAATATTAGACAAAGCGATTTTTAATGATTAGCGTTAAGCAATCACAAACAAGATCGTTTATCGTTAACCTGAAATCGTTGCCCATATTACACAGAAGGATAGTCGTTAGTTGTGACGGTTACTTCAATTACACTGAACGATAAGCGAACGATTAACGATGATTTTGGTGACAGCACCAGACGGACGATGAAGGATTTCTCGTTGGTCATTTGATCGTTGCCTGCATTTACACAAAACGATTGTTGTTTAAATTAGAACGATATAACGATAATTTTCAGGATAATCGTCCCGTGTCACAGGCCCAGTCTGACCCTACACTATAGCCACTCAGTATACACAGTACTGCTATTGTGATATCTGTGTAACTGTATGTATAATGACTTGGTGACCATCTCACACAATAATCTCCTCCGCTCCATGTACCATAAAAAAAAAAAAAAAAGACCTTTACATACAGTTTCACTTTTCTATAACCTTTAAAGGGGTTTTTCCAACAATGAAAACTATAAATTACTTTACATCAGTAAAGCTTTTTTTACTACCTTTCTGTAGTCTTTCATGCTTTATCTTCTGCTTTCAATGTGTCTTTATTAGCCCAACTTCCTGTCTAATGTACATCCTGTAATAAACTTCCTGTTCCTGTGTACACACTAGCTTGGAACTCAGCCAAACCCCTTTAGGAATCATGTTTAACCAAGCCATCTGGACCAATAATGATCAATGGGAAGGCAGCAAAATACTATGAACAATAACTACAAAGACTATAGCCAAATGCACTGAACCCTGGCCTATCACCAGACAAACCAACCCTCACCGTCCCTGCAATGTCCCTATGGGAACCCTAGACTAATTCTTCCTAGAAGAAACAAGGAGTTTCTAGGACCCAGAGAAACGTAAGTCATTTCGCATTTTGGGCGCCTGTTGGTACATTATTCTAATTCAGGCCCCTGTGGTGTGGTTCTTTTTCAAAAATCCAGTGGCGTATCTACCATGGAGGCAGACCATGCTATTGCTATGGGGCCCATGCTGCAGGGGTGCCCGAGCCCCCCCTGGCAGAGCGTGGCCTGCCTCTATGGTACTAGCTGGTTTTAGCTTTACTAGTAGTTAACCCCCTCAGTAGCATCTCAGATCGGCTCAGCCCCCTTTTTCTCGGTGAGCATCCCCTCTGAGCGTCATCCTGAGGAAGAGGGATGGTCTGTGAGCAGAGCACTGGGGCGGGGGGTAGGTACCGCATGAGGTGCTCTAAGTGTCGTCCCAAGGGGAGGGGTTGTCCATGAGCGCTGTCCTGGGGGGAGGGACGGGATGAGTAGACGCTAGGATTTATGGCACCCATACTGTTTTTTGCTATGGGCCTTCATGAATCCTAGGTACGCCCCTGTAAAGGTCCGTTGAATTTAATTATAAATTAATAGTAAAGACAGTGAAAGGAAGATGAAAACAAAAAATGTGTGTGAACAACTAAAAATAAAGTCCGTCGTTTGAAAAAAAAAAAAACGTCAGCGAATAATTATCATGATCATTAATATGACCTTAGTGCAAACAACATCTGTTATTCCATACACCATGGGGGAGATTTATCAAACTGGTATAAAGTAGAACTGGCTCAGATGCCCCTAGCAACCAATCAGATTCCACCTTTCATTCCTCACAGACTCTTTGGAAAATGAAAGGTGAAATCTGATTGGTTGCTAGGGGCGACCAGTCTGATTAATCTCCCCCTATGTGTATTGGACAGCCGTCATTCCATTGACGGCAATTAAAATGCGGTAATAACGGACATTATTTTAAAAAGAAAAACACAGACGCCTTTTCTTTTCTTTTTTTACATAGTGTGAACGTTGCCTGATGGGGGATATGTATTAGAGCTGTGTATGAGTCCTATATTCTTTATGTATATAAATGAATACTAATAACAACAATCACAGTATATAATTGGTAGTATTGGTAATACTATAGATTGGTAGAATGAGGTCTTTGTTATGTGACATGACTCCTATAAGATCCCACAGCACAGATTGCACTTGTGGTTTAAACCTCATTTCAGAATTAAACTTTCGCAATGTAAGTGAATTGCTTTTTGTATGGAAAACCCCTATTTCATTGTCTCCAATTTCTCTCAATTGTCTTTTTTTATATACTATACAGTATATCCTTCTCTTAGGGTCCCGGGCTAAACGCTGTTAGTGAGGTGTAGCATTATTATTACCAAGGCACTGGATATGCTGTGACCAACACCATAAAAGTCACTACAAAGAGTCACAGTGATGAACTTAGAGGATTCATACATTAGATTTAAAGGAATAGTTCACCACTTTCAAATCAACTGGGGCCATATAGTGCCAGAGATTTGTAATTCAGTTCTATTAAAAAATCCCCAGTCTTCCAGTACTTATCAGTTGCTATATATCCTGCAGGAAGTGGTGTATTCTTTCTAATCTGGAGAGCAGGAAAGGTTTTTTAATGAGGATTTCCTATTGCTCTGGACAGTTCCTGACATGGACAGAGGTGGCAGCAGAGAGCACTGTGTCAGACTGGAAAGAATACACCACTTCCTGCAGGACATACGGCAGCTGATAAGTACTGAAAGACTTTCTGGCACCAGTTTATTTTAAAGAAACAATTTTTTGGTGAACAACCCCTTTAGTGATATCACATATTAAAGTACCTACTCACAAGTTCTCGTGCACTAAACTCTGCTGACCTGGGGCATATCCAAAGCGGCCCAACCATCCTGCGGCGTCTGTGTCTGCATCGTTCTAGACTTTGTAGACTTCATTTAAAAGAAAAAAAAAATCCTGTAAAATCAGATAAAAAAAATTTATTCTAATGATAGTAAATATTTTTATTGTTATCCAAAGGCTAAAAACCTGTAAAGACTTAGGCTGTGTTCACACATCGTAAAACAAAGGTAAAATACAGACATCATTTTGAAGTAATACGGCTGTATTATCAATATAATAATGCGCTCGACTGAAGTCAATGGGAAGTTGAATAGTTATTTTGAAAATGTAAAGTTTTTTTTTTTTTTTTGGACTGTCACGTTTGGCGGCAAAATGACCGTTAAAAAAAATACAGCAAAATGGCCCGAAAAAGCCTATAAATATTTGACTATACTAGTACTCACAGGGTTAAACACATCACCCTTAAAAAAAAAAAACTGTAACAGCTGTGAACAGCGGAAAAAAAAACTGCAAGGGAATTTTCATAAAATCTTCAGAATGTTTATTGAGCAATACATGGAAAAGTGAAACCAAATCAACAAAGTCGTCTACAGAATGTACAGACTCCTCTGGGACCTCCTGAGAACACTACAGCACATAGCAATAGACTTAGGGCCCTATTCCACCAGACGATTATCGTTCAGATTATCGTTAAATCGTTTGAATCTAAACGATATTCGTTCGGATGAAGTGCAGTTAACGATTAACGACCGAACGAGAAATCGTTGATCGCTTTATAAGACCTGGACCTATTTTTATCGTTGCTCGTTCGCAAAACGTTCGCAAATCGTTCGCATTGAATAAGACATCGTTGGGTCGTTCGCAATAGATACGAACGCAATAGCGAAGAAATAGCGAAGAAAAAACTATCGCAATTACGATCATAAGTACCGATTATCGTTCCATGGAAATGAGTGAACGTTTTCAGGTCTTTCGCAATAGCGGTCGTTTGAGATCGTTAACGATTATGCAAACGATAATCGTCCGGTGGAATAGGGCCCTTACACATCAAACAAAAAACATTTTCCGAAAATTCCAAAAAATTGTTAATTGTCCATTTCTAAAATTTTCCTCGGGGTTGTAAGTTGCTGATTTAGAGGGTTGTATTATTATTATTATTATTATTATTATTATTATTATTATTAATCAAACAATAATTTTGGCAGAAATCAATAGTACAAGCAATTTTAAGAAACTCTGCTATAAGTTTTATTAGGCAAAAAAGCCTCTTTCTGTACTCAAAAAGCTTTTGTGCGGCCAGACAGGGAAATGTGCGGCTGATAACGATGATGTATATGGCCGTGCAAGTGTTTTCCCTCTTCTCGGCTGACCGCAGGTCCTTTTACAAAGGTCGATTATCGGATTTATGAGCATTCCTAGAGATGCTCTTTACCGATAACCAACCCATGTAAAAGGCCTTAAAGAGAATCTGTCACTAGGTATATGGTGCCTTAAAGAGGGCAGCATAAACTAGGGACAGAAATGCTGACAGATCGGTGTATTACTTTCATCAATCTATTCAGCTGTTCTCCTAATATGCAGGAGAATAGGATTCTTGCCACACTTCTCCCCCTGCCCTTCAGCAGCTCATTGACAGTTGGCTGCCTATACACAGCATGGATAGATAACTGCCAATCAGCAGCTGGTGGGCGGAGTTTTCTGCTTCTCATGAATATCCAGGACAACTGGGCCCATGCACATAATGAAGAGGACTACTTATTGTCCATGTTATTCAGGAGAAGATCTCTGGATCAGCTGCACAGAACAATGTAAGTGATACATCATTCTGTTTAGCTTCTCCGTCACTAGTTTATACTACCCTGAGATAGGACAGCCTAAAGCTCCTGACAGTCTCTTTAAGTGGTCATACGTTACACCTTGCACATTTTGTCCCATACATAAGTGTGGTGTCAGAGACCGGGCCGTGCTATTGGCTCCCAGCCCTGCTGGAACACGTGGCTGGCCTGACAGGGAAGCCAACGGCGTCTCTAGCGATCGGCCTGGCCAGTTGCTAGGGGCGCTCCGACGTCATCCCTAGCGATCGGCCTGGCGGGTTGCTAGGGGTGCACCGACAGCGTTTCTAGCAGCCAGTCTGGACTCCCATAAGTATCCTCCCCATTATGTGTTCCTTGCCTGCGATAGTCCCTAGTTTACTAGCGTACCTTGACCTAGTGTTTTCCTGCATTCTTATTCTGGTTACCTGACTTCTTCTATTGACCCTTTGACTACCCCTTGGACACAATTTTGTACTTCGCTGCTTGATTGTTTTTTTTGACTTGGACTTCTGATTTCCCCTTGATTGTGTTGTGTCCCTGTGCACTTTAGTGAGATCAGGGACTGCCGCCCAGTTGTCCATTGCTGCTTAGAGCATATGAGGTAAGTAGGTAGGGACAGCGGGGCGGGTGCCAGTGTCAGGGCTCACCTGTCCTTGTGCCTTTCTGTCCCTATCCTAACATGAGGATTAGAGACTAGCGCAACTTAAAGGGGTTATCCGGCACTACAAAAACATGGCTTCTTTCTTCCAGAGACAGCATGACTCTTATCTCCAGTTAAGGTGTGGTTTGCAATTAAGCTCCATTGACTTCAATGGAACCGAGTTACAAACCCCACCCAAAGGGGAGACAGGAGAGGTGCTGTCTCTGGAAGAAAGCGGCCATGTTTTTGGAGCACTGGATAACCCCTTTTAGCCCGATCATTCTGCATTTGACTACAGGTGGCTAAAAAAAAGTTGGCCGCAACCATAGGGAGTCCTGGAAAACATGGTTGCAGCCAAGGGCCACAGGCTGTATCCATATTCCCTGCACTCCCTAGGGCTGCATCCAACTTCTTTAGCCACCGGTAGTCAAGCGGTGCTGCATAGAGATGAGCGAACCGGGTTCGGGTTCGAGTCCATCCGAACCCGAAAGTTCGGTATTTGATTAGCTGGGGCTGCTGAACTTGGATAAAGCTCTAAGGCTATGTGGAAAACATGGATACAGCCAATGACTATATCCATGATTTCCACATAGCCTTAGGGCTTTATCCAACTTCAGCAGCCAACGCTAATCAAATACCGAACGTTCGGGTTCAGATCGACTCGAGCATGATTCAGGTTCGCTCATCTCTAGTGCTGCACAATCGGACAGTGTATGCCAACCCTTTGAGCTACATATGGAATGCTGTAATAAAAAAAAAAATGATAAAAAAAACCAGCTATCACTGCTCTGAATGACACGGCCTGGTATGACTTTCATCCTTCTACTCCGATACAGTGAATTGCGCCAAACAAAGGTTATTATATGCGGCCTTCCCACCCACGCTCGCACTCTGTTGTACTGAACGATCTGTGATTCGGCTGCTGCGGTGTCATCAGGCAGATCTCACATTCACCGCAGTCATTTCTCAGTTTCCTCAGCCGGTCGTTTGTTTGAAACCCAACTCCAGTGCTTGACATGAAGTCAGAGGGCAGCGAGAAGCCCCCACAAGCCCTCAGCAATATACGGCTGATGTCATCCAGGCTGCTGGGATTACATAACAGCGGAGAGTGATGTTCCATGCACAGATTGTACCGTCTATTATTAACTACCAATGACCTAAAACCTCGATCAGCAAGTATAAAAAACGACATTCCTTAGAGGAATCCATGTTTCATGCGCTTATGGGGGTTTCCCTTCAAGATGGACGGCATAACATATCACTTGGACAGATATCTAATTCTTTTAAATCAACTGGTGCCAGAAAGTTATAAATATTTGTAAATTACTTTTATTAAAAAAGTCTCAATTCTTCCAGTACTTATCAGCTGCTGTATATCCTGCAGGAAGTGGTGTATTCTTTCCAGTCTGACACAGTACTCTCTGCTGCCAACTCTGTCCATGTCAGGAACTGTCCAAAGCAGCAGTAAATCCCCATAGAAAACCCTCTCCTGCTCTCCAGACTGGATGGAATATACCACTTCCTGCAGGACATACAGCAGCTGATAAGAACTGGAAGACTTGAGATTTTTAATAGAAGTAAATTACAAACCTTTATAACTTTCTGGCACCAGTTGATTTGAAAGAAAACTTTTTTTGATGAAATACCCCTTTAACCCTCTCCCGCCGCTGGGCAGTAAATTAACGTCGCTGCAGCCTATGCCCGATGCTGCAGCGACGTTAATTAACGATCGAGGATATCACCTGTGTCATCTGCGGCAGGTCCCAGCTATCAGTGATAGCCGGGAACCAGCTGTAACTCTCAGCACCGGAGAGCATCCGGTGATGAGAGTTAACCATATAGATACTGCAGTCAGCACGACCGCAGCATCTATAGGGCTTCTGACAGAGAATTCTCCCTCTACAGAGGGAGAATTCTCTGTCCAGTGTCCATCGGGTCTCTGCGAAGTGATCGCAGAGCCCCGATGGTAGCCATGGAAACCGGAAGCCTCAGGCTTCCCGTTTCCTGGCTACGGAGGCCGGCGGGGGGAGGAAAGCAGGGAGCAGCCGGGCGCGCGGCCATGCGATCTGCCCCCTCCCCTCTCTCTCCTGCCACTGTCACAAGATTGTAACAGCGGCAGGGGACAGAGGAGAGGGGGCAGAGACAGGGACATCAGCTTATGGGATTATTGTGATGTCCAAAACGACCTGGGCATTGATGTATCAATGACCCCAGGTCGTGAAAGGGTTAAAGTCTTGATGGTTTCAGAATGGTCTACTTGAGTGTTACCAAAATTTATCCTGCAATCTTAAAACACTTCATTACTAGAGATGAGCGAAACTGATGCATGCGGCATTTGATTACCGGAACCTGAAGAAGTTGGATGCAGCCCTAAGACTGGAAACATGGATACAGCCGTTGGTCCTCAATAAATTAAAACGTCATAAAGACAGGTGAAAAGTTTTAAATGGTTCGGGTTCTTAATGTACAGGATCCCACCATTTGCTAGAACCACTGGGAGAAGTGCTCACTGGGTGTATTCTCTCCTTGCTCTGTCCTCATAGCAGGAGATGAACTTCCATAGATATCTATGAGAAACTCTTCTCAAATGAGAGGGGGAGAGAATTAGAGATGAGCGAACCTGGAGCATGCTCGAGTCGATCCGAACCCGAACGTTCAGCATTTGATTAGCGGTGGCTGCTGAACTTGGATAAAGCCCTAAGGCTATGTGGAAATCATGGATATAGTCATTGGCTGTATCCATGTTTTCCAGACAACCTTAGAGCTTTATCCAAGTTCAGCAGCCCCAGCTAATCAAATACCGAACATTCAGGTTCGGATGGACTCGATCATGCTCGAGGTTCGCTCATCTCTAGGAGAGAAGCTTTTTCTAGTGACCATCCAAATCCTGATGGATCAAGATGCATCATATTTGTTTAGGACCAAATTATATAGGAAGCTATGGGAAGATTTGAAGTGTTCTGTACGGGGTTAACACCCTATAAAGTAAGAATATGGGAGCAGGGAGGACACTGTCTCCGTGAACATTGGGGCCTGAACTCTGTTACCGTAACTTTTACTGTTAAATTTCATCCTCACATATAATCAAGCGAAAAAGTTCTGAAATGTTTCCAAGGACAATGTGTGACATAGAAGAGGAAACCGCAAGGACAGTGAAGTTCCCTGTGTGGGAAATTAATCTTGTTTATTAGAGTGGTGGAGAGCCGGAAGAACAGTGCAGACTATCCACAAAGTCTGAGGGAAGGTCATGTGACCCCAGAAAATGGAGGGGGGGGGGATTATTTAGGAAATGCAGTATGGGGGTTTAGAAATAACTTTTATTCTTATAATATTTCCTGTAAAATTATACAATCTCTGCTGTATAGACTATAAGGGTAAGTTTACATAGTGCAGATACTCAGGGGGTTTCCACTACAGATTTATATACAAAAACCCACAGTGTGTTACGGTAGCAGCAAAGTGCACAGGATCTCACCCACAAGCTGGGAAAAAATTGAAAACCGCATTGTATATTTTATGTCCACATCTTGCCAATTCATGTGGATTTATTACAGATATTTACCATTGACTTTGATGGAAAAGATCTTCAATAAATCATTTTTCTATTTAAAAGCGTATTTCCAGCATTGCTGTCCTGACCCTTCTGCAAAATTTAGGGGAGAGATGATGCAGGTGCCGAGCAGTCAGGTTGCCAAGGCAATCGTTTGCGTTTCCTACTTATTAGAAAAGGGCTTGTGCACGGAACTTGCTGTGCAGTCAGGTTGCCAAGGCAACCAGAGGACGCTCTGTATGTGCAATGTCTCTCCACAATGAACGTTGCAGAACAGGCAGTAAGCATCCAGGGCTGGATGAACAATCACTAGATTTCTTCTGCAGCTCTAGTGTTAATATGCAAAAGAAGAGCCCGTGGAGCCTCATCAAAGATTCTCCAAACACAGGACTAACCAAAATATCCTTCGGGAAGGACCCAGCCAAGGGGATGGCTCCTGTAAGGAAACCACCATATTAAGTGGCCCTATAAGTCAATGTAATGACAAGGGAAAAACCAAACCAGAATCCTGCTCCACACGGATGAAGGGCAACACCCCAAAACAACTGACTCTTTAATGAGGTTCCACAGGCTCTTCTTTTGCATATTCATGTTTCCCAGGGAGCAATGCACCTAGGACTTCACTGCATTGAGCGCTTTCACTAGCAGCTGGCAGTGTTGTCGTTTGGCTGGTCTCCTTGAGATCAGCGATCTGTTTCTCTTATGGCTCTACTAGGCATTACTCCCACCTAGCCAGAATCCTGCTCCACACTGATGAGGGGCAACACCCCGAAACAGCTGTATGTGGATGGTTACCTGGCCTTGGTTTTTCCCTTGTCATTACATTGATTTATAGGGCCACTTAATATGGTGGTTTTGGTGGTTTCCTTACAGGAGCCATCCCCTGGCTGGGTCCCTCAGTGCATATCAGTAAGCCCTGAGATGTGCACTGATACTGTCATGCTTAGTCTAGAAGGTGGCTAACTAGGCAATTGCCAAGGACCCTTATTCTTAGGGGACACCAAGAGCCGGGGTCAGCACCTGGCTTACTGGGGCAAGTGTCGGGGCCCACGAGCGTCTAGTTGTTCACCCAGCCACCGGGTACTGCGTCTGACTCTTTTTCTGTGAGCGCCCATAAGGGATGCTCACAGTAATAATGCGGCAGTGCGGAAGGCGGTAACAGCAGCAGCCTGTTCACCCTGCCCCCCCCCCCCCATGGCTATACCCTTTCCCCTGTGGTCGGTGACCTGCCGGGCTGTGAGGGGCTCCCTTGGGTGCTTATCACGGTGGTCCGTAGTGGAGTTGTGACCCACCCGGACTATTGGTACCGCCACCCACATAAAGGGGAGATGACCCAAGGAAGATGCATTTGCTGTGTAGTCCTGTTACCATAATTAAACTTGTCTTTACTTCAGGAATGCTCAATACAGTAGCAGACGATAAACTTTATAATATACTTTGGACATGACTGACAAGACTTGTGCTGAGAGATTGAGAGGTAGTATAGCTGTGCTGGCTTAGTTGCATGCTGAGAAGTAGAGTAAGTTCAGAGAAGTGGAGAGGAAGATGTCACAAGAGTCCCAACCCAAGTAGTAATGTGCTCTGCTGGAACTTTTAGAGGAGAGGTAGAATACTTGAGAATAGAGAGAATACTTGTGCTTGTGTTTTGACCTTTGTCTTTGCACCACCTATTGCCCTACAGTGTTGGATGACCTGTCCTCCTAGGGTGACACAAGCCCCAGACCTTGTTACCTGGGTTTAGCAAAGTGGTCATAACTTTCTGGTTACACCTGCGATGCGAGATAGATTACATAGGCTTCTAGCAACTTTGCTCTTTCCAGATCAGTTCCTCTTGCTTCAGGATACTGTTTAGCACTGCATAGTGTGTAAAAGTGCTGCCTTCAAAAAACGGGTGTCTGTTCTGCCCATGTGTGTCTGTCCACTACCTTGCTTCAGACTACACTGGACTTGTCCTCTCCGTACAGGAACCAGACTAAGACTGACTAAGTGTATCTACACTTCCTCTCCCCATGTGACAACTTCCTACAGGGTATGAAATACCTGCTGTGAGTGGGTGAGAAGAGAGTGTTAAATGGGTTCTGTAATTTGAAGACACTTTTAATACATCATAGCGACACAGCAAAAGTTTTCATCAATCATGAGAATGAGTTGAGGGAAGTCTGGGCTTAGTGCATTCCCTCCCAGCTCTGCGTCAAGTGACCAGTACAGACTAAGGCCATGTTCACATGCTGTAAGAGACAGGCCGGGTCACGGAGTGGCTGGTCTCTGAAAAGATCATCCTGGCCGGTACTGCGGTATGGGCCGGATGATCTTTCCCACCGCAGAGTTCGGCGCATCAGCGCGCGTCCGCTTCAGCACTCCCTACAGCACACTGTGAAGCAAGAGGCCGGGGCCGCTCACTTTATAGTGTGCACTGACATGGTTTCCTACGCCCGCTATTCACTAAATAGCGGTCGCAGAAAACTGACATGTCAGTTGTTTGCGGCGCCGCTTGGGGTCCCGGCTGGAGCATATACTATGAGTATACGCTCTGGCCGGGATCCCATAGACTCCCGGCCAACGTATTTTTTCGTATTAAATACGGCCATTGTTGCAATTGGAAGCAACGGCCATAGATATGCAAAAAAATGCGTTGTATGAACATAGCCTCACAATGTAAATCTATAGGATCGCTGGGTCTCATAGATGCTGAGTGGGGAGAGGAGATAATTCTCCACTCCACATAATGCATACCATCACAGAAGCATAAAGGACATAGTCTGTGAGTTATCTACGCTCCATGAGCTAAAACAATACAAGAATCTCTATCTTTAATATCATGCTCCAAGTCAAGAGATGCAAGAAGAAACTTGTAGCTGTCAGTGAGGATTGGATCTTACATTAACAGGAAATTACAAAGGAGGAGCTAGTCCCAAAATCTGTGGCTCCAAGTGCAACTAAGTATATGATGTGCATCTTAACCTCTTAGCAGCCAGAGAAGCTGCTCATGTATCCTCAATGTATTATATGGGAAATATTAAAGGGGTATTCCACTCAAACATAACTTTTGATATGTTGCTGCCCATGTTGAGACTAACAAGTCCTTCCATACTTGTTATTACCTATTCAGTCTCCTTTCCCCAGTTCTCAGCTGCTGCTTTCTGCTAAATACATAAAAATCTGTGTGTGAGCTTTCCTCTCTGTCTCCCCCTCCTCCCCCCTCCCTTCTGAGATGGCTGGTGTAAACAAGTCCCTGGCCAGCTCTATCTGCAACATTGTAGCTTCTTTGTAATGCCGGGAGGCATAATCTGAGGTCAAGTTACTGATGGTCTCACTGTGACCAATCCTCCCAGCATTACCAAGAAGCTACAATGTTGCAGATAAAGCTGGCCAGGGCCTTGTTTACCCCAGCTGTCTCAGAAGTGAGGGGGGAGGAGGGGGAAATGGAGAGAAAGGCTTATGCCAATATCCTGGAGAAAAACCATGGGAAGTTCCCTCAGCGCTGATGAAATAGGTTTATATGACCTAAGCAAAAGTCTGGTTAACCAAAGAGAAGATGTCACCAACAAAGAGGAAGGGAGTTATGCCAACTGCACGACTATTATTCCAAATTGTGTACACATTGTAGGACTTGAAAATAAGGAATTACAAAATTTTTTATAAAAAACATAAAATGACAAGGTGACTCGAATACATAAAAGCTCATGAAAGATAATAGATAGAATAGACAATGACCAATGACAAAGCACCAGAGGACAATAAAGGAGATTTATCAAATGGTGTAAAATTTAGACTGGTGCAAACTGGACACAGCAACCAATCACAGCTCAGCTTCCAGCTCTGGTGAAAGGAAAGCTGAGCTGTGATTGGTTGCTGGGGGAAGTTTGCACCAGTATAAATTTTACACCCTTTATTAAATCTCCCACAATATGTATAAAAACAGCTGTAACACTGGTGCAACCTGGCCTGCCCATCATAGAAAAAGAGGGGGCTAAACAAGGACCTCATCCCTGAGGAAGTTACCATTTGAAGTGAAACATGTTGGGGTCTAGACATTCTGGGGTCCAGAGAGTATTGGCTCAGACAAGGCTGAGAAGTTCCAAACACTTCCTGGAATAGAGGACAACACCTCCTTTCTCATGACCCCTACAAAACAATTTTTTTGTGAAATCTGTCATTTACCTTATTATTTTATACTTACTGTATATCTATCCAGCATATTGCACGCTATCTAGATATTGTGTTGTTTGTCTTTTTTGGGGGGGCACATAACTGTCATGCCATAGTACTTTACAGGTGGACCCATTAGCCCTAAGGAATTAGCAGCTGGTTGAGATCTTGACATCCCCCACCCTTACCCCCCAGGGTACACTTTGTTCACACTCCATTTTTTAAAGTGGAAAAGAAAACAGCCCTTTTTTATAATTATGGATGTAAAATATTGTCATGATTGTTATTTACGGCCAACCTTATTAAAAACTATATAAAAAAAATCATTGTTTTTAATATTTAACAGAAAAGTCCCATGAAACTAAAAAACTACAGGAAGGCAGGAGGGTGCAGGAACAATATTAACAAAATATACTTACCTATCCTCATGCCCCGTGGCGTCGCTCCCGAGATTCACTGATAGCTGCCGGTCTCAAGCAGCTCCTCCCGCCTTCCGAATGTGACTGATCAACTGTCCACTCAGCCAATCAGTGACTGGAACAGGACACCACAGGCAGTCGATCAGCTGGGCCGTGACATTGTGGCTGGAGGAACAGGGTACATGACGTGCCCAGATGCCAGCTGAGAATTATAGGTGGCAGCCATCAGAAAGACCCAGGGATGACGCTTCGGGGGCACCGGGACAGGTAAGTATCCTTTCTTTATTTGCTTTTTTAGTCTTAACAATTGTTACTTGCATATTTTATCATATAGTCTATGTGCACCACCTTGGTTTAACCCTTCGAGAAGCATAGGATTGCATAAATCTAACAAAAAAATGGTATGGATATGTGTAATATGTTAAACCTAAATTCTTTCAACTATACGTTAGAGTTCGGTGAAGACCTGACACCCTGGACATTGACATCTGGCTCAGTCTTGTATCTCTGCTCCTCACAGACACCAAATATATCGAAACTTGTATAATACGCTGCTTAAAATACTGAAGGGAGCACTCAATGATCTCGATAAAAATTATTCAAAGTTGAAAAAAAAAATATTTTCATTGAGAACAAAGTGACAGCGGCCAATGGGAACCAAACTGGCAATCAAAATAAAAAGAATTAAATTACAAGTAGATCCGGTTTGCGTGAATTTCATCATGGCAACTCTTGTAACTCAGTAGAGTATACGGCCCCCATATGCCTGTATGCACTCCAAACAACATGGATTAGGGCATCGGAGAGGTACTGGACAGTCAGTGGTGCTACAGGGAAGCATCAGATGCAATGAAATTTACCCGACCACAGGTTCCCAACTGGATTATCTGGAGGACATGATGGCCAGTAGAGATGATCGAACAGTGGGAATTTGAACTCGAACCATTTTATTTAATATGGTTGGCGTTCGAACGAACCTGAAAATTCCCGCTGTTTGATCATATCCAATGGCCAGTCGAAGGCAACAATGCCTTCCTCATCCACAAATTATCTATACACTGTGGCCACATGAGATCTGGCATTGTCTCACATCAGCAACTTCCCACACTGCGCCAGAATAAGGTCTGACTATGGCTCTGAGGAATTCAATCCAGTAACAGCAGTCAGGGTAAATACCGTGTTTCCCCAAAAATAAGGCAGTGTCTTATATAAATTTTTGCTCCCAAAGATGCGCTTATTCTTTTTTTCAGGGGATGTCTTATTTTTCCATGAAGAAGAATTCGCATCTCACATGCACAGCAGGGACAGGGCGTACGGTATGGCGGCTCCTGGCCACCAGGGGGAGCTCACAACAGCACACTTGTACAGCACAGCAGGGACAGCTTATGGTATGGTGGCTTCTGGTCACCAGGGGGAGCTCACCAAAGCACACTCGTACAGCACAAAAGGGACAGTGTACGGTATGGCAGCCTCTGGCCACCAAACAGAGCTCACCACAGAAAACTCATACAGCACAGTAGGGACAGCGTACAGTAGGGGAGCAGGCGACGGGATAACCGCAGACTTTGTGCAGCTCTACATCTAGTGGTAGGGGACAGCAGGAATGGTGACAGGCGATGAGCCTTGCCTGCACATTTTCAAGTGACGGCCACAGAAGCGAACATCGGGGTTGGCGGCAGGTGACGGTTTTCATGTCCTGCATGCAGCTGCTCTGCAATAGACAGTGAAGGTAGGGGGCAACGGTGGCGGATAAAAAGAATCCCAGCTGCATGTCCTAGTGTTCTGTTTGGCGGGCATGCTTCCAAACAAAAGCATTGCTAGGTCTTACATTCGGGAAAGGCCTTATATTTAGCAATTCAGCAAAACCCCTACTATGTCTTACTTTCAGGGGATGTCTTATTTTTGGGAAAACAGGATAGGTTGTAGGGTTTCTGTAACTTTCCAAGTATATGCTTTCTAGCCCACTACCAAAGCTGTCATGCTGGATGATATTGCAGGCGGTATAACGTTCCCCGCCCCATCTCTCGACTTACCCGAGCTTCCTGGAAATCTGAGTAATTGTCACTCAACTTTTCTTCAAGTCTGAATGGCATATTTCTTAAGAGCAAAGGCAATAGAATCGCATAACTTAGTCACCACAGCCGCCCACCTTTCCTGATTCCGGGGTACAGTCCCTCATTCTCTGGAAAGGTCTCTGTATTTCATCAGTATTCTGACATCTGCAGCCAACTTCCTTCTTTTCTTTAATTCTTTGCGTATTTATTAATTCTCCATTTCTGCACATTTTCTACATAAAAAAATGGAAATACCTTTTTTTTTTTTTTTTTTTTTTTAATTATGCGGGCTACAGTATATTTGCTGACTTTCAGCTTTAGCAATAGGTTTAACCCCTTCAAGACAGAGTCCAATGATGCACAGATGTCCGGGTCATACTAATGCAATGTTCTTCCTCGCCTTCTAAAAGCCATAGTGCTCTTATTTTTCCACCTACAGGGCTGGGGTGTCATTTTTTGCGCCATGATCTCTACTTTTTATTAATATCATATCGATGTAACAGAAAACTGTTTATCACTTTTTATAAATTTTTTTGATATATAATTTAAAAAAATCAGCAATCCTGGTGTTTTTTTTTTTACTTTTTTTTTTTTCTCCGTTTACGCCGCTCACAGTGGGGGAAAAGTAATGTTATATTTTAATAGATCGGACGCTACGATATATAATATGTTTATTTATTTCATTTTTTTTTTTATATTTTTATTTTTATAATGGGCAAGGAGGTGTATTAAACTTTTGTTGGGAGGGGGTTATAGGTGGGTTTTAATATTTTTAAAAACTTTTTTATTATTAAATTTTTTTTAAAACACTTTTTCTCATTTTAAAACATGACATCATTAGATTGCATATACTGATCTATGCTATGCCATAGTATAGCATAGATCAGTGTTATTGGCGATCTGTGCATAGAGCCTGCCTGAGAGCAGACTCTACACAAAGAATGCCGATCCGACAGGATGGAGGTAAGTGACTTACCCCAGCCCATCGGCCATGCTGCGGGGGTCCCGATTAGAGATGAGCGAACCGGGTTCGGGTTCGAGTCCATCTGAACCCAATGGTTCGGCATTTGATTAGCAGGGGCTGCTGAACCTGGATAAAGCTCTAAGGTTGTCTGGAAAACATGGATACAGCCAATGACTATATCCATGATTTCCACATAGCCTTAGGGCTTTATCCAACTTCAGCAGCCACCGCTAATCAAATGCCGAACGCTCGGGTTTGGATGGACTTGAACCCCAACCCGGTTCGCTCATCTCTAGTCCCGATCAGTCAGTGACAGGAGCTTGTCCTGTCATTGAGCTCCTTAAACGCTGTGATTGCTATAGATTGCAGCGTTAAAGAGATTTAATGACAGGCAGCTGCAGGATCGCAGCTCCCTGTCATTATGCTGGGCTCCCGGGACACTGATGTGAGCAGGGCCTCTCTCACTGCAGCGGTCCCGCACACATCTACAGCCCCTCTGACAGGAACGTGTATATACATTCCTACTGCACGGGGCTTGTGCAGTGGGAACGTATATATACCAATTGCTGATGTGAAGGGGTTAAAGGGGCTTTTCCGGGAAAAAGTATACTGATGATACTGGATTATGTGGGTCTTTGCTACAGACAGTGTGATTGGCTGATACTTCCTGCATATCTAGATGAAAACAGGCAGCGCTGCTGTACAGGATCGGGCACCGTCAGGAGGGACACAGTGGACATGACCGTGTTACATGGGAGGTGGTGCAGACAGGCTGCCACGTGAGGGAAGAGGCAAAGGTTATAAAACTCACATCACTTTCATACATAATTCTCTGTCACTTCCACTCATGGTTTTGACTAACAGTAAAACTAATGAAAAGAGAACAGACTTATTCTTGGTTTTGGCTAAAAGTACTGACCGAAATACTACAGAGAAAGACAGGAAACATTGGGTACAGTACTGATCCTAAAGCTCAACCAAAAGCCATTCTCACCGAAACTAAGAATAGGGCCTCATGCTTTATTAACTATAACCACCAAGCTTTTACCTCACGCTTTATAAACTATAACCACCAAGCTTATACCTCACGCTTTACAAACTATAACCACCAAGCTTATTACCTCCCTCTTTATAAACGATAACCACCAAATTTATTGCCTCACGCTTTATAAACTATAACCACCAAGCTTATACCTCACGCTTTATAAATATAACCACCAAGCTTATTGCCTCCCACTTTATAAATGATAACCACCAAAATTATTGCCTCACGCTTTATAAACTATAACCACCAAGCTTATACCTCACGCTTTATAAATTTAACCGCCAAGCTTATACCTCACGCTTTATAAACTATAACCACCAAGCTTATACCTCACGCTTTATATATATAACCACCAAGCTTATTGCCTCCCACTTTATAAATGATAACCACCAAATTTATTGCCTCACGCTTTATAAACTATAACCACCAAGCTTATACCTCACGCTTTATAAACTATAACCACCAAGCTTATTCCTCACATTTTATAAACTATAACCACCAAGCTTATACCTCACGCTTTATAAATATAACCACCAAGCTTATTGCCTCACACTTTATAAACGATAACAACCAAATATATTGCCTCACGTTTTATAAACCAAACCACCAAGCTTATACCTATATATTTGTAATTGACTTCTATTTAAAAATTTCCAGTCCGCCAGTACTTATCAGCTGCTGTATGTCTTTCAGGAAGTTGTGTATTCTTTCCAGTTTGACGCAGTGCTCTCTGCTGCCACCTCTGTCCATGTCAGGAACTGTCCAGAGCAGGAGAGGTTTTCTATGGGGATTTCCTACTGCTCTGGACAGTTCCTGACATGGACAGAGGTGGCAGCAGAGAGCACTGGGTGAGACTGAAAAAATACACCACTTCCTGCAGGACATACAGCAGCTGATAAGTACTGGAAGACTGGAAATTTGTTAATAGAAGTAAATTACAAATCTCTGGAACTTTCTGGCACCAGTTGATTTGAAAGAATTTTTTATTTCGTGAGTTAACACTTTAACTATTTATTAGAAACACATGTCAGTCAATCCTTTTTTAAGCTGGTATATGTATTACATAGGATCTCAGCCTTTGGCTTCATCGTCTGTACTATTAGTATGCCAAATGCAGCAATTATTTACCAGTCATTGTTACCAGACAAAACAATAGAACGTTCCACAATTGCCGTATAGTTTATCAGTAATAATAATATAATATAATTTATCTGATAAATCTGCTCTCAGACTGAAAGTTCTCACTTCCCCTTCTTATTGTGATACTGGACAATTTCCCAAAAAATCCCTGTGCTAGATGGGACTTTCGACTTCACTCACAGAGGTCGGTTTGGTTAGATGCCGAGAGCGCATTTCAGGAAGGCTCCGCGGCCGCCGCAGTCCCGTCCCTGCAGACAGAGGAATCCCTGAAGATCCCAAAGAGCAAAGACAGAGAAAGTCCCTTCCGCAAGATGCAGTTATTTACATGAACTCATCATATTTACAGATGGGAAACAAATGTACAATGTGTCAGTAACATGAAGGGCAATGGGGCCTATGGTGGGGGGTGGGGACCCCAGGTACCATGGAGAACAGGGGTAGAGGCCTTCACCACCTCCAGCTCTTTCTGCATTCAATTGCATAGGGAATGTGTCATCAGAAAATTATTTATTGTATAAATAAAGTTTTTATGTTAAGAGTTTTTGGTGACATTTTCTCTCATTTTCCATTTTTTTTTATCTATATTATAAAATAATCCTGAGATCTTGCAGTTTTCATTCTCACCACTGGGGCTAAAACTAAGCTGAGACTTCCTGTTGTGTCTGTGGTGATAAGAGGAGGCTGCTGTAAAGTGATCTGTACAGCATTGCAGCGTCATGTGACACCAGTAGATAGAGAAGACAATAGCAGCTCCCTGTGGAATGACCTCTTCACAGGTCACAGAGTGCGCTCAGTAATGTCTCACATTCATCTCAAGGGGACAGGGTTTGTCTATTGTTGTCTATGTCTGTGAAGCTTGCTGTAAAGCGTGTCACTAAATGCTGTTAAGAACAGCCCAGGCAAGATGGCCGCTCCCATCACAATGTACAAAAAGTAAAATTAAAAAAATTACAGTCAGAAAATAGAAACTGATTAGAATAAACGATCAAGTTGTAGTATCTGACTCTAATCAGTAAAAGAAAATATAGGTGACACATTCCCTTTAACTTTTAAAATATAAATCAACAGTAGATGTGAAATAAGGCAAATTTGTATTATACTTTTACAAAGCTGAACTTACTAGAAATCCAGGTCCAGTCTCCTGAAGGCAGCTATACTTACTGTATCCAGGTTCAGTCTCCTTAAAGAAGCTATATAACAGCTGTGCTTACCGTATCCAGGTCCAGTCTCCTGAAGGCAGCTATATAACAACTATACTTACTTGTATCTAGGTCCAGTCTCCTGAAGGCTGCTATATAACAGCTATACTTACTGTATCCAGGTCCAGTCTCCTGAAGGCTGCTATATAACAACTATGCTTACTTGTATCCAGGTCCAGTCTCCTGAAGGCAGATTTTCTGACTTGTGCTGGTTGAAAAAAAGAGACTACACAGGAATTTCGGCCAGTACAGAGAGTCACAGCTCAATATGTCTGTCAATCACATGACTTCTCTCTGTGAGCGCTCAGATGACCTTGGAATACACAGGACTTCCTGTTTTCTGACTGTCTACTGTTTTTTGAGAAAAAAAGAGTCAGAAAACAGGAAGTGCCGTGTTCTCCGTGATAACTAAAAAAAATAAAATAATGAATGTAAATTGCAAACTTGCTTTATATCACATCTACTGTTGGTTTAGATTTTGAAAGTTACAACTGGTCATTCAGCACTTCCTGAGATGCTAGGACGCTCTAACTGTGATACACAAAGCAACAGATGTTCCATGGACGAGAGCAGCAGGAATGTAGACCGAGTATTATGGGTTGTTTTTGTTTAGTTTTTTCAAAGTTTAAAAATAGCTTTAATTATAATCAACCACAAACATACAGTATACCGTATCCCGCCTTACAGTGCTGACTGGAACACCGTGCGGTAATATGAAGATATAAATGGAAGTCACCCAGGAAAGAACCATCAGACCCCCAGGCTGCCATATTCAGGGGAATCTGACCATGGAAGCCACTGTTTAGTATTTTCTTAATTATTTAACAAGTATTTTTATTACAAAAATATTTCACTCCATCAACTTATTCTGCAGAACACAGTGTGATTCCCCATAATGTCACATATGTACACACAATGCAGGTGCTTTTCTGTGACTAAGATAAAAAATCAGTCCAACCTGATTGTAAACACCGAACGAAACCCCCAATGCAACACGCCTGCAACTACCGAGGACTGGAACAAAGTCACCAGCCCGTCAGTAATTATATTAACCTGCAGAGTAAAGATAACATGTCAGTTTTGGTGAAAATACATAAATAAATTAATATTGAATCTGTAAAATAAATAAATAGATAGATCGATATATCTCACTAGCCCGTCAGTAATTTTAACCTGCAGAGTAAAGGTAATATGTCAGTTTTGATTAAAATAAATAAAATTTAGTAAATTAGTATAAACATTTATATAATCAATATAATATAATGTATATATACATATATATATATATATATATATATATATATATATATATATAGTGGTACTTTGGTTCAAAAGTAACTTGGATTAAGAGCGTTTTGGCTTAAGAGCTCACAGTTTTTCAAAATTGTGACTTGGTTTAAGAGCATTGCTTTGGTGTAAGAGCTCCCTGTACTGGGTGGGAGCAGGAGTGGAGGAGGGGCATGGTCTGCATAGCGGGGTCTACAGCCCTGTACTATGACCCAGGAAGTCTCCCTCACCTTCCAAATCATAGCAGATCCACTTCAGGCTGGGGCTTACATCAGGGGACAGGACTGTGGAAGTAATCTCTCCATAGCTGTAACCTCTCTCTGCCTGCAGTCTCTGTCAGCCCTTGTGTTTTCCATCCTCTCCATTACTGTACAGTAACTTATAATACCACAGATTCTGCATTTCTATGATTTCTTATGGGAAAATTTGCTTTGGTTTAAGAGTGGATTTGGATTACAAGCGCCGTCCCGGAACGAATTATGCTTGTAATCGAAGGCACCACTATATATATATATATTCTAAAGGGTTAAAGGGATAAGTACCTATAGTAGAACATACGTGAGGGGTAAAGAAATAGCATCTGACATCTTACACCGTATGTTCCGTATGGAATTTACAAGGTTCCAGAGACCTTAGTGCAGGTGATAGAAGCCTCCTCCCGCAGAGAAGTTATGTGACACTATAAGAAGATGTAAAAGCTCCGATGAAATTAACTCTCCCAGAAAATACCGAACACTAAACAGCTAATTGATAGTAAAAAAAAAAAAGTCTCTCCAGATCATTGTAGCTGGAGGCGTAAACTCTACGCCAGTGATATGTGATACGGCTCAGCAGTGACCTGGTACAGTGACCATGCACGGCCGCCTCACATGGAAGAGTTTACTGCCTGACACTGACATCATTACACCGCGCCATGCTGTGCCCCTGACTCCTGCATTATGGCCTATACAAGACGGCTGTCTGCAACATGAGGAGCTTGTTACCTAACGCTGAGAAATCTATCAATATATCCAAGAAGAATCATCAGGGAAGAAAAACAGCAGCAGTCTAGTAGTAGCTATAACAATGCCTCAAATCTGTACATTGTACAATATTGTTCCACCAGTCACAGGAAGGATATGCTGAGGATATGCTACTCTATGGGTGTCGGCAGGGCTACTCCATATCCAGGCTGCCAAAAATTAATCTGCATGGTTCCATAAACTAGAAGTGACTTGTTGAGGATTCCTTGTCTAAGCCCCCCCTCCCCGGGCCGCTGCCTTGGGGTCACCTTTCAGTCCCTGCCATTCAGTCCCTGACCACCTCCTGCCACCTTCTCCCCCAAAATATCTGCTCTTTTCTCACCCCTGACTCAACAAAACTGCTGGTACATACCCTCATCACCTCCCTCCTGTACTAATGGAACATCCTCCTCTCCGGCCTTCCATCTAACACCTTTGCTCCCCTCCAGTCTATCCTTAACTCTGCTGTCCAACTAATCCCCCTCTCCCCTCGCTTCGCCTCTGCCAATCCCCTCACTGGCTCCCGTTGCCCAATGTATTCATTTTTAATTGTCTTCCACCTCATACAAGGCCGTCCACAACCTGTCGCCTCCGTACATCTCTGACCTGATATCCCGCTGCTGTCCCACACACAACCTCCGATCCTCCAATGACCTTTGTTTCTGCTCCCTTCTTGTTCATACCTCACACAATGGCCTCCTAGATTTTGCCTGAGTCTCCCCCATACTCTGGATCTCACTACCCCAACACATTCGTCTCTCATCCACCATCAACACCTTCAAAGGTAACCTAAAACCCATCTCATACACTAGGCAACAACCTACAATAATTCTGCTCCACACTGTGACCGGCTGCCCTTTACCTTCTGTCTCTCTAACCTTACCTCATAGATTGTAAGCCTTTGTGGGCAGGGTCCCCTATTCCTATGGAAGCCCTCGCGGGCAGGGTCCCCTATTCCTATGGAAGCCCTCGCGGGCAGGGTCCCCCTATTACTATGTAATCCCTTGAGGGCAGGGTCCTTACTCCCTATGTAATCCCTCGTGGGCAGGATCCCCTATTCCTATGTAATCCCTCGTGGGCAGGGTCCTCTCTCCCTATGGAAGTCCTCACAGGCAGGGTCCTCTCTCCCTATGGAAGTCCTCACAGGCAGGGTCCTCTCTCCCTATGGAAGTCCTCACAGGCAGGGTCCTCTCTCCCTATGAAAGCCCTTGCAGGCAGGGTCCACTATTCCGATGTAATTCCTCATGGGCAGGGTCCTCTCTCCCTATGTAAACCCTGACGGGCAGGGTCCTCTCTCCTTATGTAAGCCCCTGTGGGCAGGGTCCTCTCTCCCTATGTAATCCCTTGCCGGCAGGGTCACCTATTCCTATGTTATCCCTCGTAGGCAGGGTCCTCTCTCCCTATGTAAGCCCTCGCAGGCAGGGTCCTCTCTCTCTATGTAAGCCCTCCCGGGCAGGGTCCTCTCTCCCTATGTAATCCCTCGTGGGCAGGGTCCTCTCTCCCTATGTAATCCCTCGTGGGCAGGGTCCTCTCTCTGTAAGCCTTTGCAGGCAGGGTCCTCTCTCTCTATGTAAGACCTCGTGGGCAGGGTCCTCTCTCTCTATGTAAGACCTCGTAGGCAGGGTCCTCTCTCCCTATGTAATCCCTTGTGGGCAGGGTCCTCTCTCTCTATGTAAGCCCGGGCGGGCCGGGTCCTCTCTCCCTATGTAAGCCCTCGCGGGAAGGGTCCTCTCTCTCTATGTAAGACCTCGTGGGCAGGGTCCTCTCTCTCTATGTAAGACCTCGTAGGCAGGGTCCTCTCTCCCTATGTAATCCCTTGTGGGCAGGGTCCTCTCTCTCTATGTAAGCCCGAGCGGGCTGGGACCTCTCTCTGTAAGCCTTTGCAGGCAGGGTCCTCTCTCTCTATGTAAGACCTCGTGGGCAGGGTTCTCTCTCTCTATGTAAGCCCTCCCGGGCAGGGTCCTCTCTCCCTATGTAATCCCTCGTGGGCAGGGTCCTCTCTCCCTATGTAATCCCTCGTGGGCAGGGTCCTCTCTCTGTAAGCCTTTGCAGGCAGGGTCCTCTCTCTCTATGTAAGACCTCGTGGGCAGGGTCCTCTCTCTCTATGTAATCCCTCGTAGGCAGGGTCCTCTCTCCCTATGTAATCCCTTGTGGGCAGGGTCCTCTCTCCCTATGTAAGCCCTGGTGGGCAGGGTCCTCTCTCTCTATGTAAGCCCGAGCGGGCCGGGTCCTCTCTCTGTAAGCCTTTGCAGGCAGGGTCCTCTCTCTCTATGTAAGACCTCGTGGGCAGGGTTCTCTCTTTCTATGTAATCCCTCGTAGGGAGGGTCCTCTCTCCCTATGTAATCCCTTGTGGGCAGGGTCCTCTCTATGTAAGACCTCGTGGGCAGGGTCCTCTCTCCCTATGTAATCCCTCGTGGGCAGGGTCCTCTCTCTCTATGTAAGCCCGAGCGGGCCGGGTCCTCTCTCTGTAAGCCTTTGCAGGCAGGGTCCTCTCTCTCTATGTAAGACCTCGTGGGCAGGGTTCTCTCTCCCTATGTAAGCCCTGGTGGCCAGGGTCCTCTCTCTCTATGTAAGCCCGAGCGGGCCGGGTCCTCTCTCTGTAAGCCTTTGCAGGCAGGGTCCTCTCTCTCTATGTAAGCCTTTGCAGGCAGGGTCCTCTCTCTCTATGTAAGACCTCGTGGGCAGGGTTCTCTCTCCCTATGTAAGCCCTGGTGGGCAGGGTCCTCTCTCTCTATGTGCGTTCTTCCAGTGAGTGCCGATCAACTTGAGAAATGGTTTTATAGACCACAACCACATATGCAACACCAAGGGAGTAGAGAAAGCATCACGGGATCGGTTCAGGGTTTGATCGGCCCACCTGAATATCAGGGTGTCCTTTAGCAGACCCGGGCACTGCTACAGCCAATGTCCCCAGGAAAGGGAGTAACATACAGAGCTGATATGGAGTCAGATGCCTCATGGTGATTTACAAATTGCCTCTCTGACCTTATTGAGGATAGATTGTGATAGATGGCATCAACGCTCTTTATAGAGAGAGGTGGCTTCAAAGAATGTTTTCCTCCGGTAGCATTTAAAAAAAAATTTTTGGGTTCTTGAAAGCTTAAAGGGGTTCTCCAGCACTACAAAAACATGGCCACTTTCTTCCAGAGACAGCACCGCTCTTGCATCCTCCTGGCCGTGGACGTTCACACCTAGTTCCCCCCAGTGCACTGAAGCAGCTCTATTAATTTAGTACCTAATTACTCCAAAACAGCAGCACCCAGAAAACTAAGAGCTCCGGAACAAGGAGGTAGGCGGCTACACTGAGATATCAGCAGGTTCTTTTACCTTTAAGAAGTTTAACAAGAAAAATATTTTTTGTAGAGTAGCGAGGACAGAAAGCTGTAATCGATCGGCTGTGGTTTGTTTTATTTAGTGTGCACATGGTCTTATACTGCGATATGTTACAAGGATTACAATTACATATGAAGATCTATGAGGTGGTAAAGTCATCGCTCATTATCGGATATATGATCTGTTTTGTCACAGCCATCAAAAAGAACACGAGAACCAATCTCAAAAGGTTTACATGGCAGGAATGTAGAAAACTGGCAAGGAAATCCTGTTTGTCACACGTCTAACTTCAAATGACTGTAAGCAGTGGTGTAGCTACCATGATGGCAGACCACGCAAGTGCTACGGGCCCGGCGAAACATGGTCTCCCTTTATGGTACTCCACTCTCAGAGCCCCCCTTCCCCTTCAGATCGCAGCAGCACCACCTCCTATCACCCCGGAGGGGGACAGCACCCCCTGATCACAGCAGCACCACCTATTACCCCGGGAGGGGACAGCCCCCCCCCCCCCCCCCCCTGATCGCAGCAGCACCGCCTGTCATAGCAATGGAACAATGGAAGTTAGTATGGGATTCGGAGATGTCACACCACTAACAGCAACACCCCCACCCCACCCCCAGGACAGTAGGAAGTAGTGTATTCACAGTCTGGAGAGCAGGAGTGGTTTTCTATGGGGATTTGCTCCTGGTCTGGACAGTTCCTGACATGGACAGAGGTGGCAGCAGAGAGCACTGTGCCAGACTGGAGAGAATACACCACTTCCTGCAGGACATACAGCAGCTGATAAGTATGGGAAAACAAGATTTTTTTTTTAATAGAAGTAAATTACAAATTTCTGGCACTTTCTAGCATCAGTTGATTTGAAACTAGCCCTATAACAATTACAATATAGTACAATACTGGTCATAAAACACCACCAGTTATATGACTATTATCATGGAGGATTAGATTATTACCATCACCGTTACTATTATTATATTATCAGCTATTGTTTTCCAGCACAAAAACCTTCCACTGCGCTGAATTCACCTCTGCCGCTTCTGTTGCATCCTATGTGTTACTTCCCGCACTCCTCCGGATACATCAGGATGGATGGAGGATATTTTGCTCAGTATTCTGCACAGAGTAATTTTTTTTTGTTGATCATGGAAATTCCCTGTCTCAGAAAATGTTCTTAGCAGACAAAGCATCTTCCCCTCTGAAAGAAACAAACATCAAGATGGAGGATGGCTCCCACCGCCAGCTGGGAAGGAAGACCACACAAACCGGGGGGAGTCACAGAGAAACGAAACCCAAGTGTTTCCTGCCGAGGACTAATAACCTTCATGTGATAAAGTCATAGAGGATAAGCGTGATAGCTGAAGGGTAGTGTAGTGTATATGTAAGGAGACCCATCATCTGCTGGAGCAACTCATCCAATAGGAAGGCTGGGTGCGTTTTTGCAGTCCGTTTAAAGGTTCACACAAAAAAAAATAAAAAATCTTTTAAATCAACTGGTGCCAGAGATTTGTAAATTACTTCTATTATTGGTGTATACTCTCCAGTCTGACACCCAGTGCTCTCCAGTGCTCTCTGCTGCCACCTCTGTCCATGTCAGGAAATCCCCATAGAAAACCTCTCCTGCTCTGGACAGTTCCTGACATGGACAGAGGTGGCAACAGAGAGCGCTATGTCAGACTGGAAAGAATACACCACTTCCTGCAGGACATACAGCAGCTGATAAGTTTTGGAAGACTTAAATTTGTTTTAAATAGAAGTTATTTAAAAATCTGTGTATTTTTCTGACACCTGTTTATTTTTAAAAAAAATATTTTTTTTTTTTATCTCTCGAGTACCCCTTTAACAAGTGTAAAAAAAACGTAAAACTCTTAAAGCAACCTTGTCTTGTGTGGTCAGAGATCCTCTATATGCTGTCATTTTACTTGCTTTGGCTCCTCACCCACTGTCTGTTACCATGTCTAGCGTCTTACCGCCCAGGGACTGTTTGTAATATTCAACCATAAGGAGGCATAAGCCTTTGTTTCTGCTGCATACAAAAAAATATGGTGCTAAAATCTACAGTCCCGACACCTACAGGATCCGCAGCAGATCTGCAGATTTGATGGTGCAGATTTGATGCTGTGTTCAGTTAGTAAGATCAAAAAATCTGCTGCTGATACGGTGTGTGTGAAGCTACCCTTAGGGTGCGTTCACACGTACAGGATCTGCAGCATATCTGCAGCAGATTTCATGGCACAGATTGGATTTCCCTTAAATCTGCAACTTCAAATCTGCGCTATCAAATCTGCTGCAGATATGCTGCAGATCCTGTACATGTGAGCGCACCCTTAGGCTATGTTCACACTACGTATATGTGACATATACGTGTTAAACTCCGGCTGGGAATTTACACAAGTTGCGGCCGGCTACGTACGTACCGCGAACTTACGCCCGTAGTCTACTTACGCTTCCCGAGCGCCCTACGTAGCGATCTGACAGCGGTCTTTTACTTGGAAATCTTCGCCTAGCCCCGGACACCCCACAGAACCTTTTGGATCGGCACAAAAAGCTGCAAAATGAAGAAATCACCACTACGTACGGGACCGCATGTTACGCTACGGGCGTAAGTTACGGCATTTTCGTATGCAAACAATGGTCTGGTTAATTTTTTACGCCGCCGCGTATGATCCGGGCGTAAGTTCATACGTAGTGTGAACTGTGCAGCCGTACTTAGTATACTTTCCATTATACGCAAACTACGTAAGTCTCCAGCCGCTTATTCACAGAACGCGATACGTCTGGAGACTTACGTAGTGTGAACATAGCCTTAGGGTGCATTCACACCTACAGGATCCTCAGCAAATAAGCAGCAGATCTGCAGCAGATTTGATGCTATGTTCAGTTATTTAAATGAAATCTGCTGCGGATCTGCTGCAGAAAATCAGCTGCGGATACGGTAAGTGTGAACGTACCCTTAAAGGGGTTCTCCAGCGTTAGAAAAACATGGCCACTTTCTTCCAGAGACAGCACCACTCATCTGCAGTTTGGATGCAGGCTCTGTAACTCAGTTCCATTGAAGTGAATGGAGCTTAATTGCAAACTACACCTGATTTGGAGACAAGAACGGTGTTGTCTCTGGAAGAAAGCGGCCATGTTTTTCTAATGCTGGAGAACACCCTTTAAGCATTTTCCATGTACAAAAACTTGGTCTTGCAATGATTTCATGTATTCCAGCAGTGTTCCTCCATCCTAGCATCCTCTAGGAGTCGTTGCTTTGTAGGTCCAGGCTGGAGCTGCACACTGACTAGTCATATGGCTCCCCCCCCCCCCCCCCCATTGCTATATGTAGATATTTATGTGTCTGATTCTACAATTACTATGACTTGTGAATGCGATGACGACCACAGAGACTACAATGTTCTTACAAGGGGGTTACATGTAGTCAGCGACCAAAGGGTCCTTGCCCCCCAGTGTGACCCTCCATGCTGCGCCCTGACATTGTTTCCCAGTAGGCATCAGATAGAGACATCTGTCTTTTTTATTAAAAACATGCGACCCCTCCTCCTATTTCTGCAGGAGAGGAACCGTCCCTTAAGCCTGACCGGATTGTGCAGAGGAGACACTCATTTTTGCTGTAATTATCATAGGGGATGAGGGCGATGAGCAGGAAACCTCCCAAATTTACAGGGGAAAACTAGAAAGTAAGGGGAATTTTCAAATTTGTAACAACCCCCCCCCCATCTATAACAGGAGGAGGAGGGGGATACTGGACAGCTAGCCCTCTGGCACTGCATGTGTGTGTACTGGGGCGGGGTGATATATTGCAGAAATGAAAGTGAAGTTTAGGATAAATACAAGAACCTGGATGTCAGAGATCAGAGTGTGAAAGCCTCGCAGAGCGGATCTATCCCCATCACAGTCCTCGCTCCAAACATGTCCCCAACCACCCTCCTCGTGGTCCTCACCGTCGCCTTCATCTGTGTCATCAGCCACGGTAAAGACTGGAGTGCTATATTTTTTATACTATTATTATACTTTTTAATTTTTTTATTTCTATATTTTTCTATATTTTTTTTACTATTATTACCCTTTTTTTTACTGTGTCCATTTTATATTTCTATATTTTTTATACTATTATTATACTTTTATTTTTTGTTATATTTCTGTTTTTCTATATTTTTTATACTATTATTATTACCCTTTTTTTTACTGTGTCCATTTTATATTTCTATACTTTTTATACTATTACTATACTTTTATTTTTTGTTATATTTCTATGTTTTTCTATATTTTTTATACTATTATTATTACCCTTTTTTTTACTGTGTCCATTTTATATTTCTATATTTTTTATACTATTACTATTATTATACTTTTATTTTTTTTACTTTGTACATTTTATATTTCTTTGTTTTTCTATATTCCTACATGTTTATACTACTATTATTATTATTATTATTTTACCTTTTTACTTTGTACTTTTTATATTTCTATATTTTTATGCTATTGTTATCATTATTATACTTTTATCTTTTTACTTTGTACATTTTAGACTAGTCTGTATATAAACTTGCTGTACATAGAGAGTGAACCATTTGGCTGCATAGTGGAGAAGCTTTGCCTATCCTATGGCACAGTTGCCTAAATAACAATTCCTCAGGGTACGGTTAGGATTACAGTCGGTCTTTGCTTGTTGTGTGGTTGTGCCAATAGTAACATGCAGGGCTGAAGGGGCAAGGTCCACTACCATGGTCTCCAAGCTGGGGCTCTCCAGTTGTTATAAAACTACAACTCCCAGCATGCCCTGTCTGAGAACAGCTGGAGAGCCCATGGTTGGAGGTCACTGAGAAGGTCTGTGTTAAAATGCCCCATGTAGATAGGATTGATATCCTAGACAGCACTGTAAAGATCTGATTGCACTCTATGGGATTGGGTAGGATTGATGCATCAGGCTGCTCTGTATGAACAGGAGCAATCTATTATAGTGGGAGCAGATGTAGGCAGGCAGCTCTGTGGTCTTCATTGTATTACCTGTTTCCTTATATCTAGTGATTTGCTGTCACCAGTTTTCTCAGTCTATTAGTGTGATGTTCTCTTCCCTGATGTGCAGTTCTATGTTTCCCCCCCTATCTGTGATGTCCAGGGGGGTTGGTACTAATAGATCAGTCAGTGTGACCCGCTCTCCTATGTAAGGGCAGATTATTACAGCTACAGCTCCATACTCCAGGATATTAAACAGCATGAAGAAAAATAATAATAATAATAATAATAATAATAATAACCTCAGACTCGTGGGTCTGTGTAGTCGGAGTTCCCATTAGCCATAGCCCAGGTTTAGGCTGCTAGAAGCATGGCCTATATAGCCGCATTATAAACAGATGACGTATCACTATAACCTTATCTAAGAACTATACTGTATTGTTTACTATGTGTAATAAATTCTCCAGCCTTGCGGTATTGTTTATAGCGCTGTGTTATCTCAGGGATACATTGTCATCTATCCCGGCAGAGAAACAAGAAGCTGCGGTGTCAGTCATGGTTACTTTATTAGACCAAAAGGTTTCAACACAATTCCAGTATCAGTGTCACTAATATATATGATAAGTGTGCATGACTCTATTACTGCTACTTACTAAAGTCCATGGATACAGGTGGGGACCTGTATTATACTCCAGAGCTGCACTCACTATTCTGCTGGTAGGGTCACTGTGTACATACATTACATTACTTATCCTGTACTGATCCTGAGTTACATCCTGTATTATACTCCAGAGCTGCACTCACTATTCTGCTGGTGGGTCACAGTGTACATACATTACTGATCCTGAGTTACATCCTGTATTATACCCCAGAGCTGCACTCACTATTCTGCTGGTGGGGTCACTGTGTACATACATTACCTTACTTATTCCATACTGATCCTCAGTTACATCCTGCATTATATTCCAGAGCTGCACTCACTATTCTGCTGGTGGGGTCACTGTGTACATACATTACTTATCCCGTACTGATCCTGAGTTACATCCTGTATAGAGATGAGCGAACCGGGTTCGGGTTTGAGTCTGCACTCACTATTCTGCTGGTCAGGTCACTGTGTAAATACATTACATTACTGATGCAGTATTGTACTCCAGAGCTGCACTCACTATTTCATTCCTTATCTTGTACTGATCCTGAGTTACATCCTGTGTGCAAAACCACACACAAACTGGGAACAAGAGGGGAGCCGTATCTGGAAGAAATCATATATGTTTTTTTTTAATCCTGGATAACCCTTTTAAGATCACTTCAAATTATCAGAGCAAACTGTGCAGATACTGAACAAGCAGGAATTACTGGGAACTCAGCAGAATTGTGAATTCAGCTCTGAGGTCATTCTGGGAGTAGTAGTCTCACGATGGCTATGGGTCGGAGACCACTGGTTTAGACACATAACACATATTAAAAAGTAATTGTAAACTTCCAAACAACTACATTGAATATTCTCCTTTTTGCAGTGTCTTCCTCTAATCTCATGACGTCTGACTGCTGCCTGAGGACCAAGGACAAGGAGATTCCTTACCAGAATGTCAAGTGCTACTTCAGGCAGACTACAGCAAAGGGCTGCAATATTGATGCCATTGTGTAAGTGTCCAGCTAGATAGTATGTAACCTATAAAGTAATAACATATCTTATAAGATAAAACGTCTTCTATTCCCTATTATGCTTCCATGTAATAACATATCTTACAAGATAAAACGTCTTCTAATCCACTTTCTTACATGCTTTTTGGATTAAAGTCCAAATGTTGTCTCTCTTACTATCGGCAGAGGTGGAAGGAAGGGAGAGGGGCTAATATTATGATTTGGGTCAACATGAACTGTGTAATGAATTAAATTTACTTTCTTTCTATGTAGATTCATCACCCGCCGGAACAGGCACCTGTGCGCCCCGACCAACTTGCAATGGGTGAAAAAATTAATGGATAAAGTAGACGTTCTCAAGCCACAGTACAAGGTAGGTTTAACTGTATCATACTGACTAATCTTGCCAACATAAAATTTTTTAAGATGTCTCCAGTTTATTATAGCATAGTCACTGACTAATAAAAAAATAAATTAAGCTCCTTAATTTATAGCATAGTCACTGACTAAAAAAAATTAAGCTCCTTCCCTGCATGACTGATGTATAAAACCAGCAGGGAGGGGTGGTGGAGGGAGGAGGCATGCATGCTGCAGCTCAGCCCAGTCTCTATGTCACTTGAGCTTAGAAGGAAAACATGATTTTATATAAGAGATAGGTGAAACATTTTTTTTATACACGATTTGCATTGTGTTTTTTTTTTCCTATAGAACAATTGTGGTCGCTAAACCTTACCGGGTATTGGCTATTGGAGGCGCTAGAGGAGCGTGAGAAAGAAAGTATGAAGGGTGGAGTCCGGCCTGGACGTCGTTCTGTGCCCGTTTTCTTCCATAATGTAAATCTGCTGATATTCCGGCCTTTACTGTCTATAGTAACCATTATATTCTGTGACGCTCTATCTCTGGCGCATCTATGGTACTGGGAGCTAAGCCAGAACTTCAGTATAAGCCTTGGTGTAATGCCACATATGTAATTTGTTACCATTATATTACATTCTAATACTACATGGCAAGTGCAGATTAGTGACGCGTTTCATGTCGTTGCGATAATTACTGTAATTCTGTAAAATTTCTTGCTGTGGCTTTGAAAAACTAAGGTGGGAGCACTTCTTTAGGATTTCCTTGTCTAAGGGTTAGATAGGCCGGGCCTTAAGTTAACATGTCTTACTATGCTTCATTTGCCTTTGCTAGACAGTGTGTATTACCGCATCGAGGCTACAATAGACAGACAGCCTCTGTAATAAAAATTAATTTGTCTTATTTAAATTGGTTGTACAGGATTACAAACAGAAACAGTGCCACTCCTGTTTACAGGTTGAATGTGGTATTACAGCTCAGTCACATCAATCCATTTGATAGAGTGAGGTAACATTATGCTCTCAACCCATTCATAGGAGGGGTGAAATCACTAAGAATGAAGCCTCTCTCTTCACTAGAAACCAGTGACAACACTCAGTCCGGGGGTCTCCAACTCGGGCCAGGAAAAAAAGGCCACACATAGAAAATAAATTTAAAGTTGACAGGCTGCATCTCTTTCAGATTCTAGACAAAACAATCCAAATTTTTTTAGTTATTTGTAGCAAAATAGCACTAATTCTGCTGTGCCCCCATATAGTAATTAGGTGCCCTTGTGCTGCAATATAGCAATGAGGTCCCCTATGCCTCCATATAGTAATTAGGCCCCCCTGTTCCCCATATAGTAATTAGGCCCCCTGTGTCCACATATAGTAATTAGATCCCCCTGTGCCCCCATATAGTAACTAGGCCTCCCTGTGCCCATATAGTAATTAGGCCCCCTGTGCCCTCATATAGTAATTAGGCCCCCTGTGCCCCCATATAGTAATTAGGTTCCCTGTGCCCCATATAGTAATTATGCCCACTGTGCCCACATAGAGTAATTAGGTCCCCTTGTGCCACAATATAGTAATGAGGTCCCCTATGCTTCTATATAGTAATTACTAGTATAGTAATTCACCTTCCTCTGTATAGGTGCATTAGGCTGCACCCTCCTCTGTATAGGGGCATTAGGCTGCACCCTCCTCTGTATAGGGGCATTGGATTTGATGATTCCTTACATTTCATGATTATGCCGCTTTCTATTCTTCTGAACTTTTTCTTTTAATACTGAGTCACTTTAATGTTATAAACAATGAAAATGAGAGAAATGTGAATGGTCCCCCCCCCCTTCCCCCCATGAGTCTCTGCCTTGTGACAGTCATTGAAGAACATCTTCTTTAATGATTGTGGCTCACATAGTATTTTGAAGTTTATATATTTTCATTCTTTATTATATTTTTATATAGGATTTATATTTTCTTCATGTTAATATTTCACTGTCTTCTGGATTACTTGGCAGCTTTGGTTTACAGAAGTGGACTGGAATGTGTCTTGATGGTAGAACTCGACCCTGACCCCTTGTGGTCAATAGTATAAACACCACGTTCCATATTGTTGCTACTTCTCTTTTACTGTAAAGAATCCTTTCCTATATGGGCAATAAATACATCTTTCCTCCTTCTTGTTTACTGATTTATTATACCGACTCCCCCTATATAATACGCAATCTGGTATTGGTCATGTCCCAGTTACTCATACAGTAGGGGGTCGCTACTATTCCTGAACACCTTCCTCCCTTCTGATACCAAAGTCAATATATCTCTTGTTTGATGATATGCAGGGACAATACATGGTGCAATAATTAGTTGTCATTGCAGAATTTTAGTGATAGTAATTCTCCCGACTGACGTTGGTTTGGCCCCTTAGGCTGAGTTCACACTGCGTTTTTGCAATGCATTTTTTTAAACCGTTTTATGAAGAAAAAAAAAAGGATGAAAAAAATGTATGCATTTGTGCATTTTTAAATTGACTTCCATTATTAAAAAAAAAACGGTTAAAAAAAATGGATCAAAACGCATCAGTTTTTTAGCGTGGTTGACCACGTTTTGCTCTGTTTTTGATCTTTCTTATATTGGAAAAACGGATCTAAATGGACGTACATAAACGGAACAATTTTTTCATCCGTTTTTGCATAAAACGGATGAAAAAAACAGATTACAAAAAAAACGCAGCGTTAACCCAGCCTTAACGCTTCTCGCTAATCTAAAGTTCCATCTCCTTCCCTTCCTATATTACCTGATCACACTTTTTTTCCCAATATAGTATACACAGTGTGGGGGCCCTTTGGAAGGATTGTTAAACCCCTATAAAAATATAATTTTAACTTGCAATTGTGAGATTGTAAAGTTTAATGAAATTAAAAAAAAATTCACAAATTTTACCAAAATTTTCCCGAATTGCTCTTAGTCCTCTGTTCTTGAATACAGTCACCAACAGGGCAACACCAATTATTGGTTCAGTCCACATTTAGACATGATATCGGGGGAGATTTATCAAACATGGTGTAAAGTGAGACAGTCTCAGTTGCCCCTAGCAACCAATCAGATTCCACCTTTCATTCCTCACAGACTCTTTGGAAAATGAAAGGTGGAATCTGATTGGTTGCTAGGGGCAACTGGGCCAGTTTCACTTTACACCATGTTTGATAAATCTCCTGCGATGTGTAGTATGGAAACTGCGCTCATAACGTCAAATCGTAGCTTGGTAACTTCTGTTTTTCGCTTTTGCTCAGTTGTGAATTGTAATGCATTCTCATCCTACAAGCTCCAGGCAGCTCATCCAGGTATATCCAGACACACGATCATTTATAGAATTGTTTTTTACAATGATGTTTTATGGTTTGGGGTTTTGATACGCTGTACTATATGTGATTTCAAATAAATAAAATAATAAGTAAATAAAAAAATGAGTTTTGATTTCTTGGTTAGTTTGATTCCCAAAATCAAAGGGGTACTCTGGCAAAAAAAATTTTTTTTTATAAATTTAAAGTAAACTGTAATTTACTTCTATTTAAAAGTTTCCAGCCTTTCCATACATATCAGCTGCTGTATGTTCTGCAGGAAGTGGGGTATTCTCTCCAGTCTGACACAGTGCTCTCTGCTGCCGCCTCTGTCCAGAGAAGCAGCAAATCCCCATAGAAAACCTCTTCTGCTCTGGACAGTTCCTGACAAGGACAGAGGTGGCAGCAGAGAGCACTGTATTAGACTGGAGAAAACACATCACTTCCTGCAGGACATACAGCAGATGATGAGTTTTAAAAAAGAAGAAAATTACAAATCTATATAACTTTCTGAAACCAGTTGATTTTGAGTACCGCTTGAGCTCAAAACTGCTCCCAGCCTTATACAGAGGCCACGGGCTACGGGAAGTTACCAGGCAGTGTCCAAAGCTTTCTGTATTGAGAGCTTCATTAGCCTTGGAGATTACAGCTCTGCAGAATTGTGAATGGCTCTGTGGATTATAACGTGGCCTGTGATTCCAGATAAAATTTGGAATCCACTATAAAATTTGGTTCTGAGAAAATTCCTTTATTTTATAGACAGGTAGAGGGAGATTTATCAAACATGGTGTAAAGTGACACTGGCTCAGTTGCCCCTAGCAACCAATCAGATTCCACCTTTCATTCCTCACAGACTCTTTGGAAAATGAAAGGTGGAATCTGATTGGTTGCTAGCGGTTGCTAGGAGTTTCACTTTACACAATGTTTGATAAATCTCCCTCATATATATATATATATATATATATATATATATAAAAATTATATTAGGGTGACGACAGTCAAAACATTTTTGTGCAAATTTAAAGCAAAAGTGCCCATCAGTTAAGGCCCAGTAGTACACGAAACGATTATCGTTGAAAGACAAACGACTTAGATAGCAACGATCTGCTGTCGTCGCTCCATGGGATAGGACTGTGTTATCTACTATGGACTGCCTGGACGATCTAGCGATCACCCGGGCAAACCCCCCCCCCCCCCCCCGCCCCGCGCGGCCCCCTCTGCACTCACCCGCTCGCTGCCATCGTGTGTAGTAGCGCCGGCAGCGAGTGGGGAACAAAGAGCTACTCTCCGTAATAGGGGATTTACATGTTTGGTGTTTTTTTACAGTAGTAGAGCAGTCCTGGCACAGGGATCCGGGTGGCATGGGCCTTTTTGTGAAAGGAGGTGACAAATCCGTGGCCCGGAGGAGCGTCTGAGACTTTTACATACCCCATAACATTGTTTTTACTGTTGTTTTGGAAGCAGCAGAGCTGGATCAGCACCAGCATAGTCAAGCTATGTTGACACAACATAAGTTCAAAATTAATCACGGCCATTGTTGCCAATTTTCAACACCATTCAGTTCACACCATTGTGTGCAGCGGGGAATTCGGATGCGGGCGCATCCAAATTCAGCAGAAATGAAGATCATCCGGCCGGTACTACAGTACTAGTGGAGTCACCCAGCACCATCTAGCAAGTGACCTGTCCCGCCTCACAGTAGTGCACCACAGAATAATCATGATTAATAAAAAAGATACGTTGTGTGAACATAGCCGTATGACACCGGCCGTTCTACTCTGTTAGTGTTGTGCGGCCGCTATTCAATGAATAGCAGCCGCACAAAACTGACATGTCAGTTTTTTCTGCGGCCGCAAGGAATTCCATAGTAATTAAAGACACCGGCAATTTCATTAAATAATGGCTGTCGTTGCAAAACTGCAACTACGGACGTTGTTTAATGAAATTATACGTAGTGTGAACCCAGCCTTATAGAGTTTCTTGATACGGCCTTCCATTAATGAAATATGTATTAGGCATACATACCCCTAAGTGTAAAACACATACACCCCCTGACCATGTCATTATAGCCATTCCATGATATTCACTCTTTATTAAAGCGTCACTGTCACTTCACAAAACTTTTGACATGTCATAGAGACATCGTAGAGAGGTCATAGAGACGTCAAAAGTTTGGATCGGTCCGGGTCTGAGCGTTCAGACCTGTAGTGATTTGGAGATAGGGTAGGGAGAAGACACACTGCATAGGCTCTGTCACATGATCAGTCGGACTTACAAAGGAGCTCTATGGGGGCGACTGATCAGGTGAAACAGAGCCGAGAGTGGACGTGCCGCAGTGCGTATTCTCCTCGCTCTATCTCCCGATCAGTACAGGTGTGAACACTCAGACCCGGACCAATCAAGACTTTTCACATGTCTCTATGACACACAGTGCCACTTAGCCCTACCCACATCACCACTGTAGGCCCCGCCCCTCCGTTATGTCATCGCCCCCTTGGCGACCATTGGTATGGGCCGACCTAGAGGGGGTTGGGCCTAGACCTTTAGGCCAGCCCGTTCCAATGGCCGTAGAGGGATGGGGCCTACTAGGCAGCTATGACGTCACAGAGGGGTAGGGTCTATGGTGTTTGTATATTGAGATCAATATACAAACTGATATATATTGCAAGCCCACCACGACCAACAGTTTCCTTCATTGGCAGAGCTGGCATCCGGAGCCCCTACGTAGGGGTATTCCTGTTGGCCAGTATCTTCGGGATAAACGTAATTGTTCTCAAGAGTCAGACTTTAAAAGAGAATGTGATAACCTACATAATCGCTTCCAGAAACGTGGGTATCCAAAGAAACCACTGAAAAGAGCATATAGACGAGCCCTAATGAGTGACCGCAATGCCCTGTTATGTGATAATGTAATTACAGATACCAATAGTCCACAACAGATACGCTGTATTGGAACCTATGATATACAGGGAGAAGGGATTAAACAGATATTGAATAGACATTGGCGACTCCTCACTATGGACGAGGATCTTGGACAGGTTATTGGACCACGTCCTAGTGTTACTTACCGTAGAGGTCCCAACCTGCGGGATATCCTCGTACATAGTCACATGACAGAGAAGGAAAAGGTTGGCCCGAGAGAGGACATGGGGTCGTTCCCATGCAGTAGCTGTAGTTTCTGTCCCTATCTACTGTCCATTCAGGAATTTACAAATCCTGTAGATAATAAAATCTATCAAATTCGGCAACATATTACGTGCAGGACGAGAAATATTATATACTGTATACAGTGTGAATGCGGGAAGTTATATGTAGGCAAAACCTCGCAGGAATTCCGGAGACGCATCTCTAAACATCTAAGCTCGATACGCACAGGGCAGGATACATCCATCGCCCGACATATCAGATGCGAACATGCAGGCAAATTTGAGAATTTGCAGTTTTGGGGTATTTGTCACATTACTCTGGGTGACCGTAAAGGTGACATAGATAAGAAATTGTTACGTGAAGAGGCGAGGTGGATCTATCGATTATCCACTCGTAGTCCAAAAGGGCTGAATGAGGGATTTTCCTTCTCCGCCTTTCTGTAGTAGACCTTACTCAATAAATGCACAGTATAACGAGTATATATCAGTGTTTTGATCTAATATTAGTATGTATTGTTGATTTATAAATATAGATACGATGTGGAGGGGTGCCCTGACCTATGAGTTTATAAGGGGGAGATTACTATAATTGACTAGGCCATAGGGGATGTTCTATTAAATTAGAATGATAACTATATGAAAAGGAGTATTGTGAGCCACAGCATTAGATGTACATGGTGTATCCAATATTTTAATAGATATGTATTATGCCCAGTTTATCTCAGGTCTGCATTTCCGCACCTAATACGTATGTACGATCTCTGATCGGGCTATTATTGGGCTCTTTTAGGTTCTCCAGGAGAATGTAGACTAGAGATGACTATCATGGGCAGATACATAGGGCTAACAGGAGTATTTTGAGCTGAATATAGGTGCCGGACGGTTCTTGACAGTTACCTAGTGCGCATGCGCCCTGGTTCATCTGGTTTATCCGGACTGTGGATAGATGCCCTTATTGCGCATGCGTACCTATACAAGGGGAATGGGAGACCGTATGTAAGGCGCTTCTGCTGCGGATCAGCTGACTAGCCAGATCAGCTGACTGTATCCCGTTCAGCATGAGTAGCGGAAGCGGTCTGGGTCCTGATTACGCTCCTAATCGTGAGTAACACGCCCATCACAGCTATTTATCAGCGATTGGCTAGTAGCTATGTTGCCTCCCCATCCTTCCTACATTACGTCATAGAAAAAGGGTTTAAAACAGGGCGCCATCCCAGGACACGCCGCCATCTGCCCTGTGCCTGAAGACGCCCGTGTTAGGGCGAAACTAGTCGCAGGGGCAGTGTGTGTCATTTTTAACTAGCAGTACTGGAGTAGCCTTATCACGACTACTATATATATGATTGCGTTGGGCTTACCACTACACTTTAGATAGGAAGAACAGCAGATAGCATAGATTTTGGGTAGTGACCCCAGGAGGCCTTCGGGCCCCACAGTCACCTCAGCACAGCTGAGTATATAGCGCTGTTACAGCTAATAGATGTGATAGGAGATTGTGATAGTGGTTAGCCCTTCGCTTCAATTCGTCATATCACCCTGAGTGTGTATCATTACAGATCACACGATTTAGTGATACCACAGAGGTGTATAATTAATGCTACCTATATCCAGCGACTGTGTTTTTAATACACGTATCTTGTTTATTCACTTTTTTATCTAGTATATAAATAAAAGTTATATTTTATTATATTTCAGTACATCTTTACTATTAGTATAGGAGGAGGTACAAGATAGAGGGGGCCCCTTTTGGGCTTATGGCCCTATGTGTTTTTTTGTGTAAATAATATACCCTCTTCCTCTTTCCTCGTTTGCACCTTCTGGTTTTGAAAGTCTGGACCCGGCACAGTGTGCAATCCATTAGCTGCCAGAAGTTCAGGTATCCACTTTTCCCATCAGGGAGCACAAAGGCTAGGCGCACCTTGGTAACATCTATTATTCCTGAGCAACTTGAAGACAAACTAATAAAAAAATCCTCTGTAAATTCTGGATTCAGAAGGAAAGAACCAAAAACAGATCTGAAAGCCTTTAAAACAGTAACACTGCCTCTGGTGGTAGGAGGCCGGAACTACACTCTGGTTACTTACAATCTGGCTTCAGTCCACAAGGTACTTTTCACTTCTCTCTATCACATCAGGCTTACACAATGCAAAGATTTCTCCTGCTTGTGCTGGTTTGGCTTCTCTAATCTCCAGGATTAAGTTTATGAATGGGAAGATAATAACACAGGATAAAAGGGGTATAAAATTGTACATGTAGATACCAGTCACTTGGCTTTCTACTTACATCAGTATCATCAGTATACCAATATACAATCAGTATAATGTGTATAAGGATCTCCTGAGACCCCAGCGACAGATGAATTTTCAGTGCCCGACCCCTTTGTTCTTGGAGGGATAAGCCGCTGCCAAAGCAGTCTGCTTGCAGCTTTCCCCTCTTTATACAGAACACAGCAACATGAAATGAAATGTACAGAAATGTACAGACATTTCTAGTAAATATCCTGTTTGAGAAGTATAGGATTTACTAATCCCTCATGTGGATGCTTTGCTCTTATAACCTGTTGCCCTTGGATATTACCCACTGAGGTGGTCGGGCATGCTCAGTTCAACTGCAGTCTTGGCAGTTGGTCTCCACTGTGCTTGTAAGCAAGTTGGATTGTGGAAAATGTGTGTACTGTTGCATGGCAACAGCAAGGTCAAAGTTCGGAGAGGAAACCAGGAAGTGATTTGTTCCATGGAGGAGAAAAACAGTACAGTGACCTAAGCTACTTTACTAAAACCAGCACATTTTTGCTCCTATACATTCATGTATGTGGTACATATCTGATTTATCAACTCTGCTTCACAAGAAAGCTCTTAAGCCACTGTCAAAGTCCAATGGTGGAATTTGTATATACTTGAGCTATATACTACTGTGGGAGAGTGTACAGGGGGGCTATATACTACTAGGGGAGAGCGCACAGGGGAGCTATATACTACTGGGGGAGAGCGCACAGGGGAGCTATATACTACTAGGGGAGAGCCTACAGGGGGGCTATATACTACTGGGGAGAGCGCACAGGGGAGCAATATACTACTGGGGGAGAGCGCATAGGGGGACTATATATTACTGGGGGAGAGCGCACAGGGGGGCTATATACTACTGGGGGACAGCGCACAGGGGGACTAAATACTACTGGGGGAGAGCGCACAGGGGGGCTATATACTACTGGGGGAGAGAGCACAGGGGGACTATATACTACTGGGGGAGAGCGCACAGGGGGCTATATACTACTGGAGGAGAGCGCACAGGGGGGCTATATAATACTGGGGGAGAGCGCACAGGGGAGCTATATACTACTAGGGGAGAGCGCACAGGGGGGCTATATACTACTGGGGGTGAGTGCAAAGGGGAGCAATATACTACTGGGGGAGAGCGCACAGGGGGGCTATATACTATTGGGGGGGGGAAACAGGGGGACTATATACTACTGGGGGAGAGTGCACAGGGGCTATATACTACAGGGGGAGAGCGCACAGGGGCTATATACCACTGGGAGAGAGTGCACAGGGGGACTATATACTACTGGGGGAGAGCGCACAGAGGAGCAATATACTACTGGGGGAGAGCGCACAGGGGGACTATATACTACTGGGGGAGAGCGCACAGGGGGGGCTATATACCACTGGGGGAGAGCGCAGAGGGGACCTATATACCACTGGGGGAGAGCATACAGGGGGACTATATACTACTGGGGGAGACGCACAGGGGGATATATACTACTGGGGGAGAGCGCACAGAGGGGGGCTATATACTACTGGGGGAGAGCGCACAGGGGGGCTATATACTATTGGGGTAGAGCACACAGGAGTCTACATACTACTGGGGGAGAACACACAGGGGTATATACTACTGGGGGAGAGCACACAGAGGGGCTATATACTACTGGGGACAGTCACCCCCTTTGTGCCTAATTTCAAAGGGCTGATGAAAGAGAAAAAATGTCAGTTTTCCCACTAATAAGCATCAACTCTCTATGTAAATAGTTCAACAACGTTTGTGAAAAGTAACAAAACACGTTTCCTACTGATGTTCATGGAAAACCCCATTGCTCATTCGTTTTCCACATGGCTGTCGTAAGTTTCTGTGCCCCCCAGTATAACTACCTTGGTTTTTTTTTTTCAGTCTTCTGGATGACATCTCTCTCCATAGCCAATAGCTGTTTAATACCTCTGCCCCCTTCCTGTCTTCCTTACCTGGCAGTAAAACTAAGGGGCAGCTGCAAAATGTTGCTGGTGATAATGCAGTGTCCCAGAACAGCCCTCCTTATGCTCACACTTTTATTATAACCAGTTCTGTTCTGGAAAGCTATGGTCCACTGCAAACTGCGTGTATTGTGTCACCCCTGCAGTATTCAGGTCTGCTATTTCATTCATTTATTGCATGTATATTCAGGTATCAGTGTCTAATGGTATTATGTCGCCTCCTAGTGTTCAAGTATGGTACTTCTCATGTATATTTCTCTGTATATGCCTAATGGTGTGATGATGCAATGGCTGGATGTCATGTGACTGTGCCCTGCTTCCATGGTAACACCAATGGTCATCAAGCTTTTGGCTGGGGTTACCATGTGACTTCCTGTGCTACCTCAGTCTTGTCCTCCACCCTCAGGAGACAAGTTCAGAGTCTATTCCCTTCCATCAAGGGAATAGGTTGTGTGTTTGTCCTCTCTCCCTGCTAAGAGAGAGGCCTGCGTGTGCTCTGTTGCTCCAGTCCACTGGCTGTGTTCCTGGCTCAAGTCTCAAGATTCTCATCTGGGTGTCGATTCTTCAGTCATTCTTCAGTTCAGCTCATCATCATCTTCTCAAATCATCAACAGCAAGTATTTCATTCAAGTCTCATTCCACCCAGCATCTCTGCTTCAGTTTCACTACTACTCCCATCATTCAGCACGCTACTCTCACAGCCTATTGCAGCATCACCCATTACTCTGCCTTATTCAAGATTGCCTTATTCCCGGTTGCATCCGGAGAGACTGTTGCTACTAGTTACCACCGTTACAATAAATATACAACTACCGTTGTTTCTGAACCTTGGCATTGGTGTGATAATTGGTGCCCTGACTAAGGACAACGAAGAATCGCATGCCCAGTATTCCCGCATGGTCAGGAGTCCGGTTTCCAGCTGTATCACCCTCGTGCCTACACCGTGACCACTATATCCCACAGCTGCCCCGATTCCTGCCTGTCAGCACCATCTATACTGCGGAGTGGCCCCTAGGGGCCAGGGCATCGCATTTGGCATCACGAACAGGATACAGACTGCATTGTGCCGACTGCCAGCATTCTCAAGGTACACTACTGATCCCCAGAAAGACTTTGCCATATCACCATGGGGGTAATCGAGGCACTCAGGGCCCTAGACTGTACACAAGATGGCCGCTGTCTTCTTCAATTTCTAACTGCGCCATACCCCAGACAGGAGGGGGTTAACCTCCATGCTGCCAAAGTGCGGAAATCGCCCGGCGCCATAGACTTTACTGTGAATTCTCCTGATTGGCTGCCCGTGCCGAGTGACGTCACAGTTGCTGGGCAGATTGCTGGACCGGAACTTCAGCCTCTGCCCTCCGCCTCCTCCCAGGTCCTCAAGACTACGCCAGTGTGTAGCAAGATGGTGGCCCACAAGGAAAGTCTGCCTGCCGCCGCAGCTCCCGTGATACCGGAGCTGCCAGAGAGCGTACCGCCACGCAACCCTGCCCGCCTGCTAGCACCACTCCCATCCTACAGCGACACCAGCTGGGGCGCTGCCACATCGGATGATGGAAGTCTTAGCCGGGCCTCCGCCAAGGCCTCTGCTGACCAGAATGAGTAGTCCGCATCTGATACCAGCACTTCACCGGGCCCTGACCGCTTCTGTGCCTCTGACTTTGCCTTCTCTAACGGAGGATTCACATCACCGGACGGCAGTCCGTACGTAAGTGACTCGACTTTCTTGTCTTCCGTCCCGGGCCTTAAAGTAAAGGACTCGCCAAGGCTCCAGTGTCCCCGGGTCTGTGGCGGCCTCCAGGGTGTGATTCGCCGCCCCTGCCGCAATGGGTGCTCGGGCATGGGCCTAAGATTATGCAGCTGATCGAGAACATTCAGCAGGCCCTTGCTGCCCTGTCGTCTGCCACTACAGCTGCCACTGCTATGCCTAGCGCTGCTCCTGCAGCTTCCACTACAGCGGGCCCGTCTACTACAGCAGCCACCTCTACTGCTCCCACTGCCGTGGCTAAAGCTGCCTCTTCTACCACGACCGTCACCTATCATGTGGCCCCCATCATCTCTCCTATCATCACGGTGACGCCCAGCATTGTAGTCACTACGGCATCCAGTGATGCTTCTGCTTCAGGCCCTCCACGCTTCTACTACCCGTGGGAGAGGAGGAAGAAGAAGCCTACTCAGGGCCCTCCTGCATCCTTTGATTAAGCTTCACTACATAAAGCAAAGCTCTTAACTGTTCATATAACTGTTTCATTTTAGGTTTGGAAAAAGTTCTATGCAATGTTCAAGGTTCATGCCTGGTCCTCCTGACCAAGTTTCCTTATTATCATCCAGCTATGTGCTGATGGACACTCATTGACTCAAACTGTTCTCTAGTGCCTGTCCCAGAGCCTTTACATGGACGATGTTCTACATTGCCTAAAGAGACTCTACCACACAGAGACACTTAACCCATTCCTTCCTAAAACACTTTTCATGATTATGTGATTGTCAGAGGGTTATTATTGTATTTCATGATTGCACTTTAGTAGTCAAAAGTCTATTTTCTTGTCAGAGTCATATATATATATTTTCCTACCTCTGAGTAAGCAGGAAAGTCATTTAGATAGTCTCAGAGTAAAGTGTGTCTTTAGAAAAAGTATTTTCTCACAGTGTATATTTTCATGTCAGAGTCAGACAGTTTCCTCCTCCTCTGAGTAAAGAAGTCTGTATATATTTATAGCCTCAGAGAAAGTCTATTTTCTAAAAGAGTATATTTTCTAAAGGAGTATTTTCTAAAAAGTGTATTTTTCAGAAGGATCTTCTATTTTCTCCATGCATAATATTATTGTATCTATTGTATCTACAGCTGGAAAGATTATTGGAGCCAGTTTTCTTCAGATGTCTTCAGAGTTATGTGAGCCAATCCTCCTTCAGACCTCGCAGTGTTTGTTGTCTTTCGTATTTCCTTTCCTTTTGTTTCCAGTGTTTGTTCACCTCTGTCTTGTCCCAACATAGTAGTTGCTACACATAGTCTTACCCAACATTCACACTTGTCCATACATATTGCACCTTGGATACCTTTTCGTGTGTTTGGCCTATTGGATAATTGTGTTGTATGATTGACCGGTATGTAAGGGGCCCCCATGTATGTTTGCGTTTATTATTTTGTTCTTTTCTCTTTCAGGTGTCCAAGTCACTTCACACAGACACCCAAGGCAGTACACAGGTCTTCACAGTTCTCTTTCTTCCAGTAGGGTAACTCATTTTCATTGGAAACCTACTGTCAAACTGACTGGAATGTTGAGGGTCCCCCGCCAGCAGTTAAGTTGTCCTGACTTCCATGTCAGATGGTTCACGCACTAACTACCTGTAACCAGAGTACGTTAGGCACCCCTAGGTGAAGTCCTGCCACTAGGGTTTTCTTTCTCTTCATATTATCTCTTGTCACCTGTGCCTTGAGCGTGGGAAACACACATCTACATATTCACTCACACTAACATTCCTTCCTCTTGTCTTGTTGTCCTGGTCCTCTATGTTCATTCGGCCACATCTACCTCAGCTTGTGGTTCGCCGAGGTCGGCTCATTTCTAGTAGGGAGGTATGCAGTGTCCCAGAACAGCCCTCCTTATGCTCACACTTTTATTATAACCAGTTCTGTTCTGGAAAGCTATGGTCCACTGCAAACTGCGTGTATTGTGTCACCCCTGCAGTATTCAGGTCTGCTATTTCATTCATTTATTGCATGTATATTCAGGTATCAGTGTCTAATGGTATTATGTCGCCTCCTAGTGTTCAAGTATGGTACTTCTCATGTATATTTCTCTGTATATGCCTAATGATGTGATGATGCAATGGCTGGATGTCACGTGACTGTGCCCTGCTTCCATGGTAACACCAATGGTCATCGAGCTTTTGGCTGGGGAATACCATGTGACTTCCTGTGCTACCTCAGTCTTGTCCTCCACCCTCAGGAGACAAGTTTAGAGTCTATTCCCTACCACCAAGGGAATAGGTTGTGTGTTTGTCCTCTCTCCCTGCTAAGAGAGAGGCCTGCGTGTGCTCTGTTGCTCCAGTCCACTGGCTGTGTTCCTGTCTCAAGATTCTCATCTGTGTGTCGATTCTTCAGTCATTCTTCAGTTCCTCTCATCATCATCTTCTCTAATCATCAACAGCAAGTATTTCATTCAAGTCTCATTCCACCCAGCATCTCAACTTCAGTGTCACTACTACTCCCATCATTCAGCACGCTACTCTCACAGCCTATTGCAGCATCACCCATTACTCTGCCTTATTCAAGATTGCCTTATTCCCGGTTGCATCCGGAGAGACTGTTGCTACTAGTTACCACCGTTACAATAAATATACAACTACCGTTGTTTCTGAACCTTGGCATTGGTGTGATAATTGGTGCCCTGACTAAGGACAACGAAGAATCGCATGCCCAGTATTCCCGCATGGTCAGGAGTCCGGTTTCCAGCTGTATCACCCTCGTGCCTACACCGTGACCACTATATCCCACAGCTGCCCCGGTTCCTGCCTGTTAGCACCATCTATACTGCGGAGTGGCCCCTAGGGGCCAGGGCATCGCAATAACAATCAGGGCCTGTAGTGCAGGGTGAAGGACCTGATCACATGACCCAAAGGCCGGAGCCGCACGCTCAATTGTGTGAACTGACAGCTTCTCTGCGGCCGCTATTCAATGAATAGCAGCTGCAAAAAACTGACATGTCAGTTTTTGCGTGGCTGCTATCAATCCCAGCCGGAGTGTATACCATGTGTATACACTCCGGCCGTGATTCCATAGACGGCAGCACAATGTAAGTTGCAAATCAGCAACAACGGCTGTGATTAATATGAAACTTACCTAGTGTGAACATAGCCTAAAGATGGTAGACCGGGATTGTGCCTCATTTTCAGCATTTAGTGAGAAAGTCAGACACAATAAATACAATATAATATATATGCGCATGCCGGCAGTAGTTCTCTTTATTGGGGACACATATGGACTATGATGTTAATTAGAAACATAAACAGCCGGTCGGGGTATTTTATCTTTCCTCAGCCATATAACATTACAGGAAATCCCCCATATCCACTGATATATGCTAATAAAGGATTACCTCTAACCCACTACTATAGGAAGTAATGTATCAAGGCATGAACTAAGTTGCTGGGGTGAAGTCCTCGCCCCGGGGCTTATAGTGTGCTCTATTTGTCACATAGTTGAAGAGGTTGATTTTTCCAGGCTGGTCGTATAGAGATTCCATTACACAAATCACAAGATGGAAGAATAAAGTGAGGAGCCGAAGAGAGCACAGCGAGTTCATCAGCAACTTGACCCTCCAAAACATTACAAAGAAGTTACAATGTTGCAGATACAGCCTGCCAGGGACTTGTTTACATCAGCCGTCTCAAAAGGGAGGGGGGATGAGGGGGAGACAGAGAGAAAAGCTCACACACAGATTTTTGTGTTTTCAGCAGAAAGCAGCAGCTGAGAACTGAGGGAAGGACACTGAATACATAATAACAAGTGTGGAAGGAATTGTTAGTCTCACCATGGGCAGCAACATATCAAAAGTTATGTCGGAGTGGAATACCCCTTTAAGTCTTTCCTGATATGGTTTATGCCTCACACCTTCCACTATTTTTGCAGCCCGTCTTTGATATCTTTTTTGTAGGTGAGGTCTCCAGAACTGAACACAGTATTCCAGATGTGATTATGTTTGAGTGGAACACCCCTTTAAGGATCTAAATCTGTATAGTGTGGAGAAAAAGGGGAAAGGGGGGACATGATGGAAACCTTTATATATGTTACAGGAGGGAAGAAGGGAAAGGGGGGACATGATGGAAACCTTTATATATGTTAAAGGGGGAAGAAGGGAAAGGGGGGACATGATGGAAAGCTTTATATATGTTACAGAAGGGAAGAAGGGAAAGGGAGGACATGATGGAAACCTTTACATATGTTACAGGAGGAAGAATGGAAAGGGGGGACATAATGGAAACCTTTATATTTGTTACAGGAGGGAAGAAGGGAAAGGGGGGACATGATGGAAACCTTTATATATGTTACAGGAGGGAAGAAGGGAAAGGGGGGGACATGATGAAAACCTTTATATATGTTACAGGGGGAAGAAGGGAAAGGGAGGACATGATGGAAACCTTTATATATGTTACAGGGGGAAGAAGGGAAAGGGAGGACATGATGGAAACCTTTATATATGTTACGGGGGAAGAAGGGAAAGGGGGGACATGATGGAAACATATACATATATCTATCCTAAGATAATAAGAAGGGAAATAATATAAGGGCAGACTAGATGGAGTGGGGGACTTGATCTGCCGAGAATCTTCTATGTTTGTATACTTGTTTTTTTTACTAAATTTAGTTTTGGTGGATGTAATAAAACCCTGTTTTAAACCCTGTATTAAAGGGGTATTCCCAACTCTAAGTTATCCCCAGTGCACAAGATAATCGACTGCTGGGGGTCCGACCTCCCCTCCAATGATCAGATAGTTGTCTCCTATCCAGTAGATAGCTGTGAGAGTCGGGAATACCCCTGTAATGTTTGGCGGTCATTGCTTTATTATTACGTTTCCATAAGTACAAATCCAAAACAAATCGAGGGTTAAATGCAGATATAAGTCTGGGTTCACACTGCGTTTTTGCCATCCGTTTTTTTCATCCGTTTTTTTTGCAAAAATCGGATGAAAAAAACAGATGCATTTGTGTGCATCCGTTTTGATCCGTTTTTCCATTGACTTCCATTATAAAAAAAAAACGGATCAAAACGGATCCGTTTTTGTTTTGACGGACACAAAAACATAGCTGACACTACTTTTGTTCTTTTTTGTTCTCTGCTCATTGTGATTTTTCACTTGGAGTGGTTGTTGACTTTACATGACATTTGGTGGGAGCTCCGCATGAAGCTTCTGCTTCCTCTCTCTAGAAGGAGGAAAAGTCCCTAATTTCCTTATGCTGTGAATGAAGAAATATTACTCACTAAGCAAATGCGGAGAAAAGTCCCTATAGATAAGCTGGAGGTATGTGGCTCCTACACAGCGACCATGAAACATGTATGAACACTAACACATCCCCCCCCCCTCCCCTGGATGTACACTGACATGTGAATTGATATTCTCTCAAGATAGTACATGGGGACAGATGTGTAGAAAGAACATCCCAAAAGTCAGGACTAGCTGCAGGGGTTCCATGTACCGTGAGAGCTTGGAAGAATTGCCGGCCCTTGGTGGTCCGTGGCCCGGGGTGCTGAGGGGGGTATGCAGCAGGTGGGCGGTAGCTGTCGGCTTAACTACGCTTTGTCTTACTAAAAAACAGTCCTTTGACTCCAGTCTCCTTGACTGGGCGGTGGGCTCATGGGGGTAAGGATGTATGTTGGACTGAGTGGGGAGAGCAGATTTGTGGCCCGGTGGCTGTCCGGGACGAGGGTGTGGACGATGCCCTGCCAAAGGCTGCCGGGGAAGGGGGTGGGGGTGGCTGATGTAAGCCATACCATGGAGGCAGACCACATTTTTCCAGGGTGGGCTTTGGGCCCCCCTGCCACACAGGACCTGTAGCAGCTGCATGGTCTGCCTCCATGGTAGCTACACCAGTGATGTTAATTCTCCTGGTTTCACACATATCCTTTATTCTATCAGTTTCTCTCGGACCTTGTTGAGAGATTTGTGTTTCCCAGGGAGAAAGACCGAAGCTACGAACTCTGGAGACTGACACTTTTCTTCCCACAAGATTTTGGCCATTAGTCAGCTGCTCCAATGTGGAACCCACATCCCCTTATGGTGCGGTGAGAAACCTTTACAGACAGTCTCACATTACAGGGACTCTTCTGATACGGTCAGCTCTGTAACCACTTACCTTTCTGACATTTAGAGGTGCTTTTCTGTAACTATAGGAGACAGAAGCCAAATCTGGGTCTGAATGCATTTAAATGGCTGCTTGAACAAACCAGCAGACCGGCCGCATGACTAGTTGTTTCTTTTAAGGACTATGCATACAAGCACTGATCTCGCTGATCTTGCTGATCGCAGCTCGTTTGCTGCCTCCCATTGGGCCGTTGTTTGCATTGACTTTAATAAGAATCAATAAAGATTGAGAACATTATATTATTTTAGCAAAAACGACATCGTGTAAACAAAGCCTGAGGCCATGATCACACACAGTATTGGGTCAGTATTTTGCAACACAAACCAGGAGTGGATTGAAAACACAGAGAGACTATGTTCACACAATGTTGAAATTTTGTAAAAGGCCATAATTTAATGGCAAAAAAACAGGCATTGTTTTAAAATAACAGCCGTTATTTGCCATGAAATGATGGCCATCTAATCAATTTCAACAGTGTGTGAACATAGACTTGGGATTTACCAAACACGGTGTAAAGTAAAACTGGCTCAGTCACCCCTAGCAACCAATCAGATTCCACCTTTTATTCCTCACAGACTCTTTGGAAAATGAAAGGTGGAATCTGATTGGTTGCTAGGGGCAACTGAGCCAGTTTCACTTTACACCATGTTTGGTAAATCTCCCCCTCTGTGTTTTCAATCCACTCCTGGTTTTGGTTGCAAAAAAAATGTGTAAAATACTGAGCAAAAATACTGTGTGGGAACATGGCCTAAGGCTGGGTTCACACTGTGTTTTTGGGTCCATTTCACTGTTTTTATTCTTTTTTTTTCTCTGTATACAAGGCCTAAGACTGGGTTCACACTGTGTTTTTGCAGTCTGTTTAATTAATCCATTTTTTAAATAATTACTTTTAACCTACAGGAAAAACATGGTCAATTCAATTCATTCTTTTTTTCCATTGACTTTCATTATAAAATGAAAACAGATATGTGCACAAAGCGTACACAAAGACGTTGTTGACCATGTCTTTGCGTACATTAAAAGCAACCATTTAAAAGCAGATATGTAAGGCTGGGTACACACTGCATGTTTTGCAAAAATCTGATGCAATTGTGTGCCTCATTTTTTATCTGTTTTTTCCTATTATAAAAAAAAAAAATCCTCAAAACGCATGTTTGTTTGTTTTAACGTACACAAAAAAAACTTTTGATGCTTTTTATTTATAATGGAAATGGAAAAATGGATCCAAACGGATGCACACAATTGTATCTGTTTTTAGCAAAAACAGATGAAAAAAAGTGTGTAGTGTGAACCCGGCCTTACTCCTTTCATTTTCAATGTACATGCATTTTTATTTTTCCCCCATTTTCTGGCCAGATAATTATAATTTGCACTAACCTGCCCCCCCCCCCCCCCCGCCAATTAGCCACACCCTTATCGTTACAAAGTGTCCACCTGCACATGTTCTAGTCCTATGTGCTTCTCCTGCCAAGGAAGTCATAGATGCTGGCTCTATGCTATAGATTGTAAAGAATATTAGACAATGCTGTTGTGCCAGGCAGGTAAGTGGTATAACATGGTTCTGAAATTGCTTTAACCCCTTAATGATGCAGCCCAAAATAACCTGAATCACCAGACACCAATTCTCTTTTTTGCAATTTTAATTTCCCACGTCTACATAATGCACTGACATCTTTTATAGGTCAGTCCGAATACACCGATAGCCATGTTTGCCAGGGCCGTAGGGAGGAGGGGCAGCTGCCCCGGGTGCAACTCCAGGGGGGGCGCCAGCAGGGTGACATGAGGCAGGACCAGGACAAAGATTAGGCAGGGGTAGGCGATGTCCTAGGGCGCCAAACGTCAGGGTGCGCAGTCTGGATGGGTAAGTAATTTAATTTACTTACCCATCCATCCTGCCCCCGCCCCACCCTGCACTGTAACTATTAAGTGCTGGTGAGGAGCGCCCATAATTACATACAGCAGCACTGACCGAGAGGTGTAAAGGCCCCTTGATGACGTCATGACCATGTGACCAGTGTGGGAGGAGCTATCTTCCTCTGCAGGACTTTCTGTGAGGCAGCTGGTTTTCCGGGTTGTTAATGAGGCAGCAGGAGGTGCAGGGTAAAGGATCAGCAGGAGGTAAACCACATTGAGGGCAATGTGCTGCAGGGTCAGGGGTGTGTGGGTGCAATGTTCTGCAGGGTCAGGCATGTTTGGGTGCACTGTTATGCGATGTTTTGCAGGGTCAGGGGTGTGTGTAATTGGGAGAGCGGCCCCTTGTGACCGCAGGCAAAACGCTGCCTGCGGTCACGAGTGCGGGGAAGAGGAGACGCGTGCCCCAGGTAAGTATAAGTGTTTTTTTTTTTGTTAGTTGGTTAAGTTGTTTTGGAGGATTAATGCTATATGGGAAGGTTTAGGGAGCACACAGGGGGTCTATATATAACTGGGGGGGCACACAGGGGGTCTATATATAACTGGGGGGGCACACAGGGGGTCTATATATAACTGGGAGAGCACACAGGGGGTCTATATATAACTGAGGGGGCACACAGGGGGTCTATATATAACTGAGGGGGCACACGGGGTCTATATATAACTGAGGGGGCACACGGGGTCTATATATAACAGGGGGCACACGGGGTCTATATATAACAGGGGGCACACGGGGTCTATATATAACTGAGGCTGCACACAAGGGGTCTATACTACTGGGGGGGCTGCACACAAGGGGTCTATACTACTGGGGGGGGCTGCACACAAGGGGTCTATACTACTGGGGGGGCTGCACACAAGGGGTCTATATACTACTGGGGGGGGCTGCACACAAGGGGTCTTACTACTATACTGGGGCAAAGGGACACCTTAAAACTATGGGAGCACAGAGGGGTGTAACTACTGTATGTGTTGGAGGCTAATATGTTTCTCTGGCAGATTCTGGAGAGAAGATTCACAGCCGGGGGAGAAATCAAGGTGGCCCAGGCTGGATGGAGAGAAAAAGAAAGTGACACTCAGATCAGAGAAGACGCCACCTGTCAGTCACTGGATGTAACTGCGCTCTGTTATAGGCTTGTAGTGATAGGGGTCATGGTGTGGCGGTATTATGTAATGGCATCATTGGTGATATCTTCCTGTTTTGTTCAGAGCAGTTTTTATGTAATATGTAATCACTGTATGGTGGTAGGAGGGTTATAAGAGAACGACTGTATGTATACTGTGTGGGGAGCTCCGATTCTGATAACGCTGAGTTCAGTTTCACTTTACACCATGTTTGGTAAATCTCCCCATGTCTAAGAGTGCTGAGAGTGATGGTTATTCACTTTGGTAATTTCTCACACCGTCAAAAAAAGTAAAAACCCTAAAAGACCAATATCATATCGCCTCAGTAAACATTCCACTCACCCATATTGCTGCAAGAACAAGGATTGTTCCAATGCATGTTTCGCTCATTTATGCTTCTTCAGGGTAATCAATTCCCTGAAGAAGCAGCATTAACAAGCAAAACGTGCATTGTAAAGATGACAATCCAGGTTTTTGGTCACGCTGCTTGAGTTGGTGGCTCCACAACCATCACTTCTGTGCCTCCTCATCTGCTCAGAATGTTAAGGTAATTACTTTTTCTTTCTTTTTTTTTCTAGATCTGTTAGATTTACTACCGTTGCTACCATCGGAGGTGTATTTGCCGCCCATCGTGACACCCAGTCCAACCTAGCAGACCTGGTTGCAGGCAGCAGCTATGGCCAGTTCCCCCAACTGCATAGGCGCTATGGATCGTAAAAACGTGTGCGGCAACAACAGTGATCAGAACAGCAGAATTTCGATTACAAAAAGTACTTTTCTGGTCCTTGGTGGTAGCCATTTATGTTGGTGTTTTTGATAGAGGACTTATTTTTATCTTCTGTGCATCATGTTCACAGTATCGGATGAGGCTTTTCCTCTGCTGCCTATACACCCTATACACACAGGACGGGATTCTCGCGGGACTTTAGATCCAGGCACGTCGCTTTGTGCATTGCACCTTTGGGAATATGGAAACTCTGACGTGGAGGAGGAGACTCTGGCAGCTTTTAGTGACTGTCCACTGGAGTAGTGGGGAGAAACACCTTTGCGGACTACTTCATTACTGCCAAAGTGGTCAAGGACTTGATTTAACGTTAAGGTGAACTGTTCTGTTTTTTCTAGATTGGCCACCTACACTTTAGTTGTGTTTCCTTAAGTAAAATGTATTTAATATGCACATCTAATATATTTCAAAAATTAGTACAATTTTTTGTCTTTTTTCAATGGCTTTTTGTATGTTACTATTCTGAATACCTTTCTGATGAGTTTGTTTTTCTCATTTTGTAAACCACATTGGGAATAAGAACTGATGCTAAAGATGCATGCAAAAAAAAAAACTCAGGCTCGGCACCTGTTCCACTTTTCAATAAAAATGATCTGTAATCTTTATTCCGTAGGTCATTAGGATTATAGCAGTAGGCAGTTTATATACTTGTGTGAGGCATAAACCATATCAGGAAAGACTTAAAGGGGTACTCCAGCAGGGGGGGGGGGCAGTTTTTCACTGGGACTGGGGACGAGGTGGCTGAGGGAAAAGACGTCCACTCACCTCCCCGGTGCCAGCGGTGGGTCCCGCATCACGGCGCTCCGGGGCCTGGTTCCCGGCCGCTTCTTGGTGTCTGACGTGGGCCTGAGACGTGACGTCTGAGGTCCGCTCAGCCAGTCAGTGAAGTCAGTGTGTCTGGGGGCGGGTGCTACCCCTCCTGGCCACCGTGACAAGTAGCCTCCAAAGCACCAGAACCCACCAACAGGCCCAACATCTGTTCCAGCACCCCGGCCCACGGCACTCTGCATATAAAGATCTGTTTACCTGAGATATAACTGATCATTAGATAAACGTCTAGGAAGTCTATGCCTCCTTTGTGCCTTTCTTTAACCATTTTCTCTTCGTTCAACTTCTCAGAGTAAGGGCCCTATTCCACAGTAACGATAATCGGCCGGATCGGCCCCATTTGGCCCGATTCGGCCGATTATCGTTCGGTGAAATAGAGAGAACGATCAGCCGATCGTGTCATCAGCTGATCGTTCATTTAGGGCCAGACCTAAAATCAGCGTTCCCCCACGCGCATCGCTACAGTTGAATAGCGGTGCGCGGCGGGCAACCGACGATTTGACAAGCAGCAGCATCATACATTACCTGTCCAGGCTTCTGCTCCGCGCTGTCCTCATCCCCGGGTCCCGCGCGCTCCATCTTCAGAATGGCCGGTCAGCTGACAGACGCTCAGCCAAACACAGGCCGGGACCGCCGCGGCCTGTGATTGGCTGAGTGTGGCCTGTCAGCTGACCGGCCGATCTGAAGATAGAGCGCGCGGGACCCGGGGATAAAGACAGTGTGGAGAAGAAGCCTGGACACGTAATGTATGATGCTGCAAGGACATTGGTAACAATGTCCTTGCAGCCCTCGCTCTACGATCATCGGGCTGTGGAATAGGCCCAGTAAATGAGCGGCGATCTAGCAGTTCGCCGCTCGTTTACATCGTTGATCGGGCCCTCCTCGGCGCGTGGAATAGGACCCTAAGGATTCTATTAGACAGCCCAATCTGCTAGATCGGCACTCATTTATTGAGCAATTAGACGGGCTAACTATCTGGCAGCAAGGGCTGCATGGACATTGTTACTGATGTCCGTGCAGTCCTCGCCTTTATATATAAAATAAAGTGTTAACTCGCCACATTCCCAGGTGTCCTCGGGCCTTCACCAGTATCCTCGTTGTCCTCGGCTAATCGCTCTCTTTATTACACTGCAATAATCGGCCAGATCGCCCTGATTCGGCCAGTTATCGCTCCGTGTAATTGGGCCCTTACAGTCCCAGAGGAACAGAAACATGGCTCTTAGTGACCTGTATTGTGGGTGGGAAGATGTTAGCCATGTACGGAATCTTTGCTAATATCACCGCATTCACAACTAGAGTTTTCCACTCATATTCATGACTGGTTATTATTGAGTCCTTACTTACCACCCTCACCTCAATAAAGACACAACACCATGTGGATTTTAATCGGCCACAGCAGCCGAGTTTATTACAAACAAACATTTAAATTAAATAACTCAACAACCTGAACCTATATCCCAACCATATAAAACGGCGGAGGTGGTCCTCGAAGCCCAAAATAACCAAGGCGGTCACCCACAATTAATCCCACCCACAGGTTGGCCTTCCAGCCGGTCTGCACAGGCTGAGAGGCATACAGTTAACACCTGTGGGCACCCAACTTCCTTTTACCCCCTAAAGGGTTAACTTCCACGAGCCACCAGGTAATTTTCCGTGACCGCCAACACCATAAAATTTGTTAAGGGAGACCGGAACCCACCTATGGTTCCCTCCCCTATTTTCCACCATTCCCAATAATCACCACCAACTCCGAGGACCCCCCCCCACGCCACAGCTGCTGCGACAAGACAACCGCCCCCCAGCTGCGCCAATCAAAATACCACCTGCCCCCCAACCCTATACACTGATCCTAAACAACAGGAAACCCAGGGTGGGTGGGTGGGGTTGTCAGCTCGATTTTCTAACCACAAGTGGCTAACACTCCCCCCTCCCCTCACAATTTATAACATAACCCCCCCTAATCAAAACAACCCTCCAAATATGGTACCCCACATGACCTCCGGCCAATGCCCGAGGCTTAACCCCCCAGCAACCCCCCACCCCTTTCCTCTAACCAAAACACCCCCCCCCCCCCACCTAAACCACCTTACATGTAAACTCTCCTCACCATGCTCAATATTTTTCCCCCTCCCCCAGTCCCAATAAACCCCAGTCATGCTGGCCTCCCCTCATGCATTCTGCTACTGTCCGGCCATTACTGGCTTCTTGGTCTCCAAAACTTTCCTGGTCACTCTCTGTCCTAGGCCATTCCAGCTTTCACTTCCTCCATATATCCTACACACAATCCTCACATTACTACATGGGGGAACATAAAAAACCAATTCGTAAATTTTTCTGCCTTTTTTTTGTTTGAATAATTTTTCACTTTGTGCACGATTTGCGTCATTTCACCTGGCACTTGCACCTTTCACTATCAACACTTATTTATCACAGATTTTTGTACGCATTATTACATCCATTGAGTCTTTCAGGTTTATACACCGATTGCTATATATGCATTTTACACCAATATCTACATATACCTACTTTCATTTAATCCCAATTCTCCTCATGTACTTTGACTGTGATCATGTTTGATATACGAGCAATTTCAATAAGGATTTTTCTGTATTGAAAGTACAAGTAGTCCTTTATGGTGTATATTCTGGGCTATGTCGCCATCTGCTGGTTGCAATTAATCAATGCTACTTATCTTTACTCGCTGTAATGTCGCCATCTGCTGGTTGCAATTAAGTATTGCTGCTTACTTTATCTTCTGTTCTGCTATTTTATATGTACACCAGTGAGGCTGCCACTTTGGCGGCTTTAACAGCAGCAGTCATGTTTGTGTGACCTCATCTCTGCACATTTGCTTGTGCACATAGTGCAGTGACCGGGTATAGCATGCATTATCCTCTCGGCATTCCGCTGATAGTATAAATCAGTGCCAGGTGAATGTGCACCATGTAAGTGATTGGCTCTGGGCATTATGCAATACATATTTATATCACATCTCCACACTATGATTTGATTGGCTATTTAAGAATTTCATTGTGCTGAATAATTGTCTTCAATATAAGATAAGTACCAAGTCATTGCAAATGCAACATAATTATAACAAGAACGTATTAGGCCATTTGTCTGTGTTACAGTCATAGAGCTCATACACTTATACCGACAATATTTATAACATTGCCGTTGTCTGGAAGCATAGAACCAGAAGCACTGACTGCGACACGGCCACATTTCACCCCATTTAGATGCGGGTACGGCACTCGAATCCCTCCCAGCACAACCGCCCAAAATAATGAAGAAATCCAATAAGACAGAGGAAGGTATAAAGCAGGAATTCAATGCCCAAGTCACCGGATGGGTAAAACGAAGAAGAATCTATCATTTTAAATGAGGGAAAGTGCAACCGCAGCCCCCACTACCACAATTTTTGGGGGGAAATGGCAGAGACTAATCCCCCCCCTAAAAAACAATGGGCAGGCCTCACCCTAAATTATCATAGAGGTTCCCTCTGCCAGGTAAGTATGAGTTGGGCACGCCCCTCCCACCTTAAGGAGGACTTCCTGAAGATGCATCCCAAACTCCCAGAATGCACCTCATCTGCATGTGGGCATCTGTATTCCTCTAAGCACAACAAAATACACTCACCGGCCACTTTATTAGGTACACCATGCTAGTAACGGGTTGGACCCCCTTTTGCCTTCAGAACTGCCTCAATTCTTGGTGGCATAGATACAACAAGGTGCTGGAAGCATTCCTCAGAGATTTTGGTCCATATTGACATGATGACATCACACAGTTGCCGCAGATTTGTCGGCTGCACATCCATGATGCCAATCTCCCGTTCCACCACATCCCAAAGATGCTCTATTGGATTGAGATCTGGTGACTGTGGAGGCCATTGGAGTACAGTGACCTCATTGTCATGTTCAAGAAACCAGTCTGAGATGATTCTAGCTTTATGACATGGCGCATTATCCTGCTGAAAGTAGCCATCAGATGTTGGGTACATTGTGGTCATAAAGGGATGGACATGGTCAGCAATAATACTCAGGTAGGCTGTGGTGTTGCAACGATGCACAATTGGTACCAAGGGGCCCAAAGAGTGCCAAGAAAATATTCCCCACACCATGACACCACCACCACCAGCCTGAACCGTTGATACAAGGCAGGATGGATCCATGCTTTCATGTTGTTGACGCCAAATTCTGACCCTACCGTCCGAATGTCGCAGCAGAAATCGAGACTCATCAGACCAGGCAACGTTTTTCCAATCTTCTACTGTCCAATTTCGATGAGCTTGTGCAAATTGTAGCCTCAGTTTCCTGTTCTTAGCTGAAAGGAGTGGCACCCGGTGTGGTCTTCTGCTGCTGTAGCCCATCTGCCTCAAAGTTGGCCGTACTGTGCGTTCAGAGATGCTCTTCTGCCTACCTTGGTTGTAACGGTTGGCTATTTGAGTCACTGTTGCCTTTCTATCAGCTCGAACCAGTCTGCCCATTCTCCTCTGACCTCTGGCATCAACGAGGCATTTCCGCCCACAGAACTGCCGCTCACTGGATGTTTTTTCTTTTTCGGACCATTCTCTGTAAACCCTAGAGATGGTTGTGCGTGAAAATCCCAGTAGATCAGCAGTTTCTGAAATACTCAGACCAGCCCTTCTGGCACCAACAACCATGCCACGTTCAAAGGCCCTCAAATCACCTTTCTTCCCCATACTGATGCTCGGTTTGAACTGCAGGAGATTGTCTTGACCATGTCTACATGCCTAAATGCACTGAGTTGCCGCCATGTTATTGGCTGATTAGAAATTAGATTAGAAAGTGGTAACGTGCAGTTGGACAGGTGTACCTAATAAAGTGCCCGGTGAGTGTATATTTCAAATTCAAATGAAGCGGCAGACTGAATATAGTTACAGTCATGGTGATCACAGACGAGGGTCCTGGAGGTCGAATGTCTTTTAAAGAATAATTTAAATGCATTTTTTTTTTTTCAAAATATATAATGTATTTATTATAAATATAAATTATTTAAAAATATAAATATTTTATCGTACATTTCCTTAGCGTGTAAAAAAAATAAATAAATCTCCAGTGAACACTCATCTTTATTTTTTGCAAAAGAGATCTGGACCTTCTCCTAGCGTCTCCGGCCCGTCTCACTGAACAAGAGTGAAATAGTTTGAGAACAGCTCCTCGCCACAGTGAACGTCCCTGAGAGCGACAAGAACCACACATCTCAACGGCCTGCAAGGAAAGGAAAAAAAAAAAATCAGTCTACGGCTATGTTCACACGTTGTAAGAGACCGGCCGGGTCACGGAACAGCCGGTCTCTGAAAAGATAATTTTTATGGCCGTAGAGTTCTGATGCGGGTGCATCCGTGCGCGCCCGCATCAGAACTCCCCACAGCACACTATGGAGCGAGCAGCCGGAGCCCCTCGATCTACAGTCGGCACTGACATGGTTTTCTACGGCCGCTATTCACTGAATAGCGGCCGCAGAAAACTGACATGTCAGTTGTTTGCGGCACTGCTAGGGATCCCGGCCGGAGCATATACTATGTGTATACGCTTCGTCCGGGATCCCATAAACAGCAATGCAATGTATATTCTCGTAATAATCACAGCCGTTGTACAACGTGATTTTACGAAAATATATGTTGCGTGAACATAGCCTATAGGTGCAGAAGTGATGCATGTGCACCTGCCTGGGGGAGGGGGGGGGGGCGGTATCAGCCTGTGATAAGTTAGAGGGGTGATAACATGAAGAAAGGTTCCTGTACATATTCGTATAGGAGGAGAGATGGCAGTATCAGGCTGGGATACCATAAGAGATCCGCTGCGGATGCCTGTCCTGTACATCCTATGGGCAGACAAACTCGCAGCAGGATGGACATCCCGCTGCGGGTTTGTCCGCAGCCCGCCCCGTTAACCCCCCACCGCCGGAGCCTATACATCACCTGGTCCCCGCTCCGGCTTGCTTCGTCCCGCTTGGCCAATTAGTGCGCTGCCCCACCGCAGCGAACTGATTGGCTGAGCGGGATGTGCCGGAATCCCCGAAGCAAGACTGAGTGGGGAGCAGGTGACGTATAGGCTCCGGCGGTGGGGGGTTAACGGGGCGGGCTGCGGACAAACCCGCAGCGGGATGTCCAGTTTGTCTGCCCATAGGGTGTACAGGGCAGGGATCCGCAGCGACAAATCCGCTGCGGATCCGTTACGTTTGAGCGCACCCTAAAGAAACGTTTCTTTCTATGAAATCCTAAGACGTCTAAACAAATAAATCACCACTTGTACTTGTGCTCTAATGTACTCCTGGGCAATGACAGAGCACGCTCTATCATCAGTACTGACCCCTCCACATCATGGGAGTAGCAGATATTGGGGAGGTACTGCCTCAGCTCCACTGGGAAGGTTAACGGGACATCGAATTCCTGATAACAGACGTTAGCCGCTCGCTCTGCGGGAATAAGACGTGGATTATTATCAGTAATGACCGACAAGGAGAAGATGAGGCTCCATAGTACTGGTATATAATATCTACCAGCAATATCAACCTGTAAGTGCTATGTGATATACAGGGTGGACTGTATGTGTAATAGGGTGGAGATTTAGCAAACATGGTGTAAAGTGAGACTGGCTCAGTTGCCCCTAGCAACCAATCAGATTCCACCTTTCATTTTCCAAAGAGTCTGTGAGGAATGAAAAGTGGAATCTGATTGGTTGCTAGGGGCAACTGAGCCAGTTTCACTTTACACCATGAGGGAGATTTATCAAACATGATGTAAAGTGAAACTGGCTCGGTTGCCCCTAGCAACCAATCAGATTCCACTTTTCATTCCTCACAGACTCTTTGGACAATGAAAGGTGGAATCTGATTGGTTGCTAGGGGCCACTTTACACCACGTTTGATAAATCTCCCCTGAAGTTCATAACCCTATTACACATACTGTCCACCTACTTTTGGAACACCCTGTATATAATATGTTAGATAATATTTTACTGAAGGAGTTGTAGATGCATGGAGGAAGCTTCCAGCAGATGTGGTAGGTAAATCTACAATGACACAATGCCAACCTGCCTGGTATATACATATATCTATCCTAATATAATAAGGTTAGGTGCACACTGCGTTTTTGCAATCCGTTTTTTTTGACGGACACAGAAACGTAGCTGACTTCTACTTCTACTTCTACTTCTACTTCTGTGTCCATTAAAAAAAGCAGATCTGTTTTGATTCGGTTTTTTTTATAGTAGAAGTCAATGAAAAAACTGATCAAAAAAGATGCACACAAATGTATCTGTTTTTTGCAAAAAACGGATGAAAAATACGGATTGTAAAAACGCAGTGTGAACCTAGCCTAAAAAGGAAAATAATATAATGGCGGACTAGATGGCCCAGGCTTATCACAGGACACATGTACATTACCATTAGAGCAGTTATTGACGTACTGCCCCACAGCCAGCGGGTTCCGGGGGGCGCTGGTCAGCCAGGTGCAGTCACACATCTTCAGAGGTCCTAGCTGATCTCTTCTGCTGCAAGACCTGAAACACAACCCCTTTAAGTCCTTCAGAACATGACACAACTTCTTTAATGCTTAAAAGGAAAAAAAAAAGTTGCATTCACAATACTGCAGCCTTCAGAGGTGAAATCTCTCAGTATTCCCTGCTTGTTAAGTGTCTGCATGCAGCTTGCAATAGATATCCTTACACCAGCAGAATAGTGATTGCAGCTCTGGAGTATAATACAGGATGCATAAATACACCGCTGACCTGTACACAGACTTGGAGATTCCCTTGTCATTTCCATCAATGAGAATTCCATCCAGGCACCGAAAAATAAATGGATTTCCGATTGACTGAAAAAAGATGGGTTCAAAATTCTGGTAGACGGTACCTGTGAAATGACGCAGCAAGAGATTTAATAGTCCTAGTTTAGCTTAGACCTTACAAAGAAACTAAACTTTTTTTTAATTAACAGAAGTAATCGCTGTGTTCTCTGATAATAGCAGCTAGATGGATGCAGGGTGACTCTATAAGGTTCTGGTAGATGTCACAGGTAGCTGGAGTCATACTGGCTGTATCTCACAGCTGCTAGAGGGTCCATAGAACCAACACCACCATCCAGGTGGTCCCACAGATGATCAAGTGGCTTCAAGTCTGGAAAATTAGGGGGCAGGGTAGTACGCAGGCCCGGACTGGTAATCTGGCAAACCGGGCAAATGCCCGCTGGGCTGGCCGGATTACCAGTCCGGGGGCCGCCCAGACTGCAAAGAAAAAAAAAAAAAAGACATTATAAATAAACAGCCCCGCCGCGGCCCTCTGCCGCTGTGCTGCTTAATCAGTAGCAGAGGGCCGCTGCCGGGCTGAAGACTGCGTGGTGGGCCGGGAGGGGGGAAAAAAACAAACAACAACATCTCACCTGTCACCCGTTCCTGCCGCTCCTCCCCCGGGCGCGCGCGTCTTCTCGCTCATCTTCCGGCGCAGGCAGCATAGTACAGGAGACTCTGCCTGGGCCGGACGTCGCAGCCTCTATCAGACGTCAGCGTGTGACGTCAGCGTGTGCGTCTTAAAGACACACGCACACGCTGACGTCTGATAGGGGCTGCGACGTCCGGCCCAGGCAGAGTCTCCTGTACTATGCTGCCTGCGCCGGAAGATGAGCGAGAAGACGCGCGCTGCCGGGGGAGGAGCAGCAGGAACGGGTGACAGGTAAGATGATTTTTTTTTTTCGGGGGTAGGGCACTATGGATGGGTCACTGCTGGTGGGGCACTGTGGGTGGTGGCAAAATACGGGGCACAGAGGAGGCATAGCATAACAAGGGGACACAGAGGACATAGAAAAGTATTTGGGGCAAAGAGGGGGCATGGAAAAAGCTATATATGGGCACAGAGGGGATATTTAAAAACCATATGGGGCATATAAAACTAAGGGGGCACACAGAAGTACTTTATACATTGTAGGGGGCAAGAGGGGGCATAGAACACTATGGGGCACAAAGGGGGCATTTAAAAACTATATGGGGCATAGAGGGGGCATACGAACATGGGGGCACAGTGGGGATATATATACACTATATGGGAGCACAGTGGGGATATATATATACTATATGGGGGCACAGTGGGGATATATATACACTATATGGGGGCACAGTGAGGATATATATATACTATATGGGGGCACAGTGGGGATATATATATATACTATATGGGGGCACAGTGGGGATATATATACACTATATGGGGGCACAGTGAGGATATATATATACTATATGGGGGCACAGTGGGGATATATATATATACTATATGGGGGCACAGTGGGGATATATATACACTATATGGGGGCACAGTGGGGATATATATATATATATACTATATGGGGGCACAGTGGGGATATATATATATACTATATGGGGGCACAGTGGGGATATATATACACTATATGGGGGCACAGTGGGGATATATATACTATATGGGGGCACAGTGGGGATATATATATATATATACTATATGGGGGCACAGTTGGGATATATATATACTATATGGGGGCACAGTGGGGATATATATACACTATATGGGGGCACAGTGGGGATATATATATACACTATATGGGGGCACAGTGGGGATATATATATACTATATGGGGGCACAGTGGGGATATATATATATATATATATATATATTTACACACACTATATATGGGCACAGTGGGGATATATATATATATATATATATATATATATATATATATATATATATATATATATTTACACACACTATATGGGGGCACAGTGGGGATATATATATAATATATATATGTATATACACACTATATGGGGGCACAGTGGGGATATATATATATACACACTATATTGGGGCACAGTGGGGATATATATATACACTATATGGGGGCACAGTGGGGATATATATATATATATATATATATACACACACTATATGGGGGCACAGTGGGGATATATACACTATATGGGGGCACAGTGGGGATATATATATATATATATATATATACACACTATATGGGGGCACAGTGGGGATATATATATATACACTATATGGGGGCACAGTGGGGATATATATATATATATACACACTATATGGGGGCACAGTGGGGATATATATATACTATATGGGGGCACAGTGGGGATATATATACCCTATATGAGGTCACAAAGGGGGCTATGTATACTATATGGGGGTGCAGAGAGGGCTATTATATGGGCACAGAGTGGGCACTATTACAGTGTGTGGCAATTCATGGGGACTGTGTATAGAAGTGAGGATGGTGCTAATGCCAGGAGCCTAAATTCTTTGTCTGGCAGATTCTGTGGAGATGAATTGTGCTCGGGAGAATAGTCATGATGGCCGGGCCTGATGGGAAAGAAAAAAGAAAGTGAGCGACTCTGATCACAGAAGACGCCACCTGTGAGTCCAGTGTAATCACTTATGTAGGGGCGAGAGTGGGGGGATACTTAGGTTATGGGGGGCTCAGGCACATCCTTGCACAGGGATCCTCTGCTGTCTGTGTCCACCCCTGCTGACAGCTAATATTGCATCTTCTGAGGACAGTCCTGCTGCTCCCACACTATATAATAGTACTAATAGTGTGTGACATAGTAATAATAACAGCAAGTGTTTACTGTGCGAGGGATAATATATTTGGGAGTCTGATAGGGGAACAGCACAATGACAGGAGAGCGGACAGAGCCTCTGTAACTGTTCTGTATTCTACCTGTGACTGCGTTTGATAACTGCTGTATACTCTTCTATAGTCTGCAGGGTGTAATACTCTGCAACATCTGTGTACATCTGGTAGCTGATATCACTGCTATATTCTATTCTGTAGTCTTGAGGGTGTAATACTCTGCTGCATCTGTGTACACCTGGTATGTAATATCACTGCTGTATTCTATTCTGTAGTCTTGAGGGTGTAATAGTCTGCTGCATCTGTGTACACCTTGTATCTGGTGACTATATGGTCAGTGTTTGGCGGTATTATTAATTATATTGGTAGTGTACACTTATTTTTCTTCTGTGATAATTCTGGGCTTCACACATGTAAGAAAGTAATGTGACTAAGTAGAGCTAAAAATTCTTCTGTTGGAAATAGTTGGCAAAATGGGTGTGTGTGTGGGGGGGGGGCAACGATATATATGGGGGCTGGTGGGGGTTTTGTGCCCGGGCTGCTTTTCAGCCCCAGTCCGGCTCTGGTAGTACGTACTGGGAAGTTGTGGTCATGATCTTACAACCAATGTCCGACATTTCTAGCCATAAAAAATGTCACATTGTCTTGCTGGAAGATCCCATCTACCGCAGAGAAGACAACCCTTTACTGATCATCAGAGGAAAAGACAACCCTTTACCGATCATCAGAGGAGAAGACAACCCTTTACCGATCATCAGAGGAGAAGACAACCCTTTACCGATCATCAGAGGAGAAGACAACCCTTTACCGATCATCAGAGGAGAAGACAACCCTTTACCGATCATCAGAGGAGAAGACGACAACCCTTTACCGATCATCAGAGGAAAAGACAACCCTTTACCGACATCAGAGGAGAAGGCAACCCTTTACCGATCATCAGAGGAGAAGACAACCCTTTACCGATCATCAGAGGAGACTATCCTTTACTGATCATCAGAGGAGAAGACAACCCTTTACCGATCATCAGAGGAGAAGACGACAACCCTTTACCGATCATCAGAGGAAAAGACAACCCTTTACCGACATCAGAGGAGAAGGCAACCCTTTACCGATCATCAGAGGAGACTATCCTTTACTGATCATCAGAGGAGAAGACAACCCTTTACCGATCATCAGAGGAGAAGACAACCCTTTACCGATCATCAGAGGAGAAGACAACCCTTTACCGATCATCAGAGGAGAAGACAACCCTTTACCGATCATCAGAGGAAAAGACAACCCTTTACCGATCATCAGAGGAGAAGACGACAACCCTTTACCGATCATCAGAGGAAAAGACAACCCTTTACCGATCATCAGAGGAGAAGACAACCCTTTACCGACATCAGAGGAGACTATCCTTTACTGATCATCAGAGGAGAAGACAACCCTTTACCGATCATCAGAGGAGACTATCCTTTACCGATCATCAGAGGAGACTATCCTTTACTGATCATCAGAGGAGTAGACAACCCTTTACCGATCATCAGAGGAGTAGACAACCCTTTACCGATCATCAGAGGAGACTATCCTTTACTGATCATCAGAGGAGACTATCCTTTACTGATCATCAGAGGAGTAGACAACCCTTTACCGATCATCAGAGGAGTAGACAACCCTTTACCGATCATCAGAGGAGACTATCCTTTACTGATCATCAGAGGAGACTATCCTTTACTGATCATCAGAGGAGTAGACAACCCTTTACTGATCATCAGAGGAGAAGGCAACCCTTTACCAACCAGTTGAGAAGACAACCCTTTACCAATCATCAGATAAAAAGACAACCTTATACCAAACAGCAGAGGAGAAGACAACCCTTTACCGATCAGTGGAGTACACTCCTGATACTGTTGGGAATACTGAACCCTCTGATATAACTTGGTTATCACAGGAGCAGTGACTATCCGTCTGCTCTGGAGCCCCATACACAGTAGGGATCACTGATCTGTTATGTTACACACATCTGGTAGCCTCCTGGCTCCTCCACTGTAGTAGAACGTGGTCATAGTAATGGGACTCAGCTGTGTATTTATGCATATACTTACTTATCCCTCCTAGAAAGGTGAGTGCAGCTCTGGAGTATAATACAGGATGTAAGTCAGAAACAGTAGATCAGTAATGTAATTTATGTACACAGTGACCCCACCAGCAGAATAGTGAGTGCAGCTCTGAGGTATAATGCAGGATGTAACTCAGGATCAGTAATGTAATATATGTACACAGTGACCCCACCAGCAGAATAGGGAGTGCAGCTCTGAGGTATAATACAGGATGTAACTCAGGATCAGTAATGTAATGTATGTACACAGTGACCCCACCAGCAGAATAGTGAGTGCAGCTCTGGAGTATAATACAGGATGTAGCTCAGGATCAGTACAGGATCAGTAATGTAATGTATGTACACAGTCATCCCACCAGCAGAATAGTGAGTGCAGCTCTGGAGTATAATACAGGATGTAACTCAGGATCAGTACAGGATCAGTAATGTAATGTATGTACACAGTCACCCCACCAGCAGAATAGTGAGTGCAGCTCTGGGGTATAATACTGGATGTAACTCAGGATCAGTACTGATCTGTAAACCATAGGGGTTCACTCTCATGAATGCCGCGTCCCTCTGTTCCTATAATGTGACTATTAGGGCAGGTTTCCATCTACTGTTCCTGGTTGTGTATATACTGATGATACTGGTAATATATAGAGGACATTGCTCTTATACACAGGGTGGTTCTCGGTGCGGAGAAGCAGGACATGTACCGGGATACATGGACACTAAGGCTCCTTTAGGCACAATTCCTTTGGAGACAAAGACTCCAGTTCCTGCCGCATCCAAAGAACTTGGGCGCCGATCGATGGAGAATCCCAGACACTTGTACATGACGTCCCCTGGAGGCCGTGTGAGGTATGGTCGCTGCTGCTGATCGGTGGCATCGGGCACAGGGTACATGGCGCGGGTACTGGCTGGGAGCAGGGACAGCAGCTCCTTCTGTCTCTTTATATCAGATGTGAACAGCGCCCGAAGGAAAGTGATGAGCGAGGAGCAGACATCAGCGTCCGCCGAGACTTTATCACTGCAGCTGGGGGACACGTAGCGCAACGTTCTGCCGGTGCAAAAAAAAAAAAAAATCTGAGAAAAGAGTTAAAGTGTTCCCCTCTATGTAACATTATTGTCTCTAATTCAGCAAGGGCATGGAGGTTGGGTTAAAAGGCTGGTCTCAGGACCGGAGATAACACTGAGATCAGCCTTTTAACCACCTAGATGCCAGGGTTAAAGGGGTACTCATATCGATTTGGAATTCACTTCTATTCAAAAATCTGAAGTCTTCCAGTACTTATCAGCTGCTGTATGTCCTGCAGGAAGTGGTGTATTCTCTCCAGTCTGACACAGTGCTCTCTACTGCCACCTCTGTCCATGTTAGGAACTGTCCAGAGCAGGAGAGGTTTTCTATGGGGATTTGCTGCTGCTCTGGACACTTCCTGACAGAGGTGGCAGCAGAGGGCAGTGTGTCAGACTGAAGTGAATATACCACTTCCTGCAGGACATACATCAGCTGATAAGTACTGGAAGACTGGAGATTTTTTAATAGAAGCAAATTACAAATCTATATAACTTTTTCTAAGAAAAAGATTTTTGCTGGAGTACCCCTTTAATGGTGACAGCCACCTAGGCTGCCAGATGCCCTTACAAGGTGCTAATTGGTTGTCATGGCAGCCAGGGACCCTGTGAAAGCCTCCGTGTCTGCCATCATTGTTCTCCTATTACACCCTGCCACTACGGAACAATACAACACATTAATAATGCCGTGTACTGTATAAGCAACAAAAAAGTTGGAAAAAAAGTTTTAAAAAATCTAAGCTTTCAAAAAAGGTGATCATGTGGCCTGGAGTATGCACTGAGCACGGGCCCAGCGTAATGATATCCCCTACCTTCAGTAATGCGCCTCCATTAGAATCAAGCCTGATCGCGTCACAAAGGGAAGGGGCTATCATTATACTGGGGGGGTGCTAGTCGCTGGGGCCGGCACTGAGCGTGGGAATCGGGTGACGCTTTGAAAAATTGGCCGCATCACTGGGATCACCGTCAGCACCGATTTTCATCCCACGATTGTACTGATCTTGATGCAAAATGACGCTTAAGATTCTCCAGATGGAAATATCAGAGAAGAGTAGAAAATAAACAGTGAAATGCAGCAGAAATAATAACAATAATCATAAAAAAACATGGTTAGAGATGCCACGAAGTAGGTGGCAATGCCTTAACCGTATATGTGTTGTGAAGGCCACAGGGGCCTCTTCCATCCTTGTCAAGGGGAGTGCTAACCTTCTCTCCTTTCATACAACACAATACAAACGTAGGCCCACACGGTATTTATACCCCGTATAACATCGGTGACTTTACATTGTGGCGACTCCAATTAAAAAAATGTACTACATACTCAAATGCGATTCTCCGTACCCTCCTTCCTGCGCCTGCAGGAAAAACACACCTAAAAACGCGTTTATTTGCCCAAAAAACAACCAGATTGTGCACAAATTACATATGCATAAATTCTGACCAATAGCAGCGAAGGGGCGTGGCTAGCAGTTGGCACGTTGTGTTTCCTTACAGCTGCGAAGATACCTGCGGTTACGAGCCAGGTTCAGCGCCACCCAGGGGACAAAACGATATTTGTAAGACCTCCAGCGGGTGAGAAGCGCCCGCAATACCGAGCCCGGAGACGGCATGACGCTGACGGTCGGGCGGCGGGGAGGTGACGTCACTAAATAGGACGGGAGAAAGGCGGGGAGGAAGGTGGGGTTAGTGACGTCACACAATAAGGAAGTGTCATAGAGAAGAGGCAGAGACGGTGCTAGGATTCCATAGATAATGTAACAGCGCCACCTAGTGTTACCTTACAAGATAACGTCGGAGAAATGTGTGTGTCCTTCGGGTGACATCTAGCGGTACGTTGATCTAATTACATGTAAATGATAAACAGTGTAAGTGACACCTAGTGGTTAGTTTAACTCATTACACGTACGAGCAGGGTTTGTCTATTAAAAAATGAACGGTACAAGTGACACCTAGTGGTACTTTTATCTAATTACATGTACCAGAAATGTCTGCCTTACAAATGGTGACGGATGCAAGTGACATCTAGTGGCAGATTTATATAATTACACTTACCAGAAATGTCCGTCTTATAAATGGTGAACCATACAAGTGACACCTAGTGGTAGTTTCACCTAATTACATGTACATTACATGTATGTGTATATATAACGGTGCAAGCGACACCTCGTGGCAGATTTATAATAATAATAATTTTTATTTATATATCGCCAACAGATTCCGCAGCACTTTACAATTCTGGGGGTACATACATAAACAAAAATAGACATTACAGATATATACATATAATTATCCATACATGAGGAGTGAGGGCCCTGCTCGCATGCATCAGCTTACAGACTATCAGGAGGGGGTGCGAGACAGTATGGCAGAGGGGCAAAGTGCTTCATTGTTCTTATGGTCCGACCATCATTATAAATAAGGCAGTGCAGGTAAGGGGGGGGGTGAACCAGTCACTATCCAATGCCTGCATGTGTAGGTCTAAGTGCTTAAATGCTTGGTGTGTGTGTGTGTGGGGGGGGGGGGGGGGGGGGGGGGGGGGCGGGGGGGATCGGGGTTGAGGATAGCCAGTGTAGTGACTGGCACAGGGGGGAGGCATCAGTATAGCGGCTGGACAGGGAGATGAGCCTGGCCGCTGTATTAAGAATGGACTGGAGAGAGGAGAGTTTAGAGGAAGGAAGGCCGATTAGTAAGGAATTGCGGTAGACTAGACGGGAATGAATCAGAGTGACAATGAGAGTTTTAGCAGATTCGACAGTAAGGAAGGGACGGATTTTAGAGATGTTTTTTAGATGCAGATTACAGGAACGTGAAAGAGATTGAATATGGGGAATAAAGAAGAGATCAGAGTCCAACATAACCCCAAGGCAGCGGGCTTGTTGTGTAGGGGTTATGGTTGCACCACAGACAGAGATGGAGATGGAGATGTCACGTGGGAGGGAAGACAAGAAGCTCAGTCTTAGAAAGGTTGAGTTTTAGGAATAGGGAGGACATAGCGTTAGAGACGGCAGACAGACAGTTACTGGTGTTCTGTAGAGGAGCGGGGGTGATATCACGGGAGGAGGTATACAGCTGGGTATCATCAGCATAGAGATGGTATATAGCTGGGTATCATCAGCATAGAGATGGTATATAGCGGGGTGATATCACGGGAGGAGGTATACAGCTGGGTATCATCAGCATAGAGACGGTATATAGCTGGGTGATATCAAGGGAGGAGTTATAGAGCGGGGGTCATATCACGGGAGGAGGTATACAGCTGGGTATCATCAGCATAGAGATGGTACTGAAAACCAAACTTGCTGATGATTTGTCCAATGGGTAAAGTGTAAAGTGAGAAAAGGAGAGGGCCCAGGACTGATCCCTGAGGAACCCCAACTGTAAGGGGGAGAGAAGATGAGGTGGAGCCAGAAAGTGATACGCTAAAGGAGCGGTCAGAGAGATAGGAGGAAAACCAGGAAAGGGCAGGAAAGAGCAGAGTCCTTGAGGCCAATAGAGCGGAGCGTGGAGAGGAGGAGCTGGGGGTCTACAGTGTCACATACTACAGACAGAGCGGAGCGTGGAGAGGAGGAGCTGGGGGTCTACAGTGTCACATACTACAGATAGAGCGGAGCATGGAGAGGAGGAGCTGGGGGTCTACAGTGTCACATACTACAGATAGAGCGGAGCGTGGAGAGGAGGAGCTGGGGGTCTACAGTGTCACATACTACAGATAGAGCAGAGCATGGAGAGGAGGAGCTGGTGGTCTACAGTGTCACATACTACAGATAGGGCTGAGCATGGAGAGGAGGAGCTGGGGGTCTACAGTGTCACATACTACAGATAGGGTTGAGCGTGGAGAGGAGGAGCTGGGGGTCTACAGTGTCACATACTACAGATAGAGCGGAGCGTGGAGAGGAGGAGCTGGTGGTCTACAGTGTCACATACTACAGATAGAGCGGAGCGTGGAGAGGAGGAGCTGGGGGTCTACAGTGTCACATACTACAGATAGGGCGGAGCGTGGAGAGGAGGAGCTGGGGGTCTACAGTGTCACATACTACAGATAGGGCTGAGCGTGGAGAGGAGGAGCTGGGGGTCTACAGTGTCACATACTACAGATAGGGCTGAGCGTGGAGAGGAGGAGCTGGGGGTCTACAGTGTCACATACTACAGATAGAGCGGAGCGTGGAGAGGAGGAGCTGGGGGTCTACAGTGTCACATACTACAGATAGAGCGGAGCGTGGAGAGGAGGAGCTGGGGGTCTACAGTGTCACATACTACAGATAGGGCGGAGCGTGGAGAGGAGGAGCTGAGGGTCTACAGTGTCACATACTACAGATAGGGCGGAGCGTGGAGAGGAGGAGCTGGGGGGTCTACAGTGTCAAAAGCTGCAGATCCAGGAGAATGAGCAGAGAATGGAAGCCTTTAGATTTGGCGGTGAGGAGATCATTAGAGACTTTAAGGGCAGTTTCTGTAGAGTGGTGAGGACGGAAACCAGACTGAAGAGGGTCAAGTAGAGATAATTACACTTCCCAGAAAAGTCCTTCTTATGAATGGTGAACGATACAAGTGACACCTAGTGGTAGCTTCACCCAATTACATGTACATTAAAGGATAACAGTGCAAGCGACACCTCGTGGTAGATTTATATAACTACACTTCCCAGAAATGCTTCTTATAAATGGCGAATGGTACAAGTGACACCTAGTGGTAGATTTATATAATTACACTTCCCAGAAATGCCTGTCTTATAAATTATGCACAGCGCCAGTGTCCTCTAGTGGTGGATTTATTTAATTACATGTAAGAAATCTCGATATATCGATTTGTACAATTGCATTCTACAGCAGCTGCTGGCATCCTGCCATTTATCATGTGGAATCAATGACATGATCATTCTTAAGTTCTGATTTTACTCCTATTGTGTTTTTTTTATCCACATATCCAAATATTTTTTAAACAAACTTTATAAAGTTGACTTTTAAAAAAAAAAAATCCATATATGACATTTGCAGCTTGTTCCATTCACTTCTCTCTCCCAGCATGGTCTTTGGCAGGGTCTGCAATCTGGGGTCTTTTAGGTCCTTAGCAGCCATGGAAACCTAGTGACACCCCAGGTCTGTGATGCAGGGGTGCAGGTGGGACAAGAGGGAAACCTTTATGTTTTGTTTTTTTAAGTTGCTAATTGTGGAGAATGTCATGTACACTATGATTTGCAAAGAGTGGACATTGGTTAACAAACCTATACCTGCTCTCAGCTGAGAAGTGATACAATTGTATCCAGTGTAGACAATGCCCTGTGAGCTCTACAGGCTGGACTCTAGATGAATACACTGTACATAAGTAGTCTCTAGCTATCTATCTACTCCCTGAGCATTTTTACCACTTTGGACTCTTATATGTGGGGTTAAGTTGAGGAAAGTGCCCAGCCCGAGATGTTTTTCCAACAGATTCTGCAGAGCTAGATCATGGCTAAAAGACATCACCATGGCGGTCTGACCACCTGTGAGGCACTGGATGTAACTGCACTATAATCACTACATGTCACTATATGGGGGGGCAATACTGGTCTGTGTATTTTTTTATTTAGTGGTAATATGTGCTCAGTATATGGCAGTATTTTTCCCTTGTATAGTGTTATTGGTAATATTAGCCATGGTATACTGGGTTTATATGCAGTAACCGTACGGTTATAAACACTGCTATTTTCTATGGGTCGGGCTGGTGAACACATGACCCAGTTACAGTAATGAAATGCAGCTGCTCTACAAGTCAATAGGTGGCGCTGTACAGTTGTTTAGCTGTTCATGTATTTTTGTACAATTTAACCCTATGCTATGTATCTGTGGATGTATCTGTACGGACGCCATAACCGTGAACAGCCCCCTGTATACAAAACACTCAGCGATTTCTTCAAAACTTTTTTTATTTACTATAAAGACAAAAAAAAAAGGGGGGGGGGAAACAAAAAAAAAAAACACCAGAAATCCATACAAATAATGCTATAAAATCGCCTCAAGGGTTAAAAACCTTTAATAATTAAAATATTCTGATATATCTTAAAATAACATTGGATACACTGAAGCCAAATTTAATTTTTTTTATATATTTTTAATTTTTTTCATCTTAACCCAGAGATTTTCGGCAACATGTTGCTTTTTGCACAGTTAAGGTGCTAAGAGAAGGTTTTTTTTCTCATTTTTTTTTTTCTTTTTTTTAAGCCCTTAAGCCCTGGAAGTCTTAGGAATCAGTCATACAGCAATATATATATATATATATATAGTCTCATTGTGGAAAAAAAAAACAAAAAAACTTTGGTAGAAGAAAATCTATAGGACACCTGAGGTAGTAGAGACTGAAATCACACGAAAAGCAAGGAGCGTTATTTACAGACTCAAGAAAGTACCAAACAACATTAAGGAGGTCACAAATAACCATACGATACGAGTCTCAGTCCAGCTTTGATCCAAAGGAAAATATAAGATTACACCAAAAAATCTGCATAAAAACAAGCGCACCACGATGGCAGCAAGCGGAGGAAGCGCCAGATCTACGGGGTAATACTGATTCAGCCGGGGGAGGGGGGGGCAGCGTCGACACAACCATCAATCTTCCAGTACATTAGAAAGAGTGCAAGACCATAATATATATATATCATATAGGAATCAAGTACAATACAGTCAGAGCTACGAGACTTCACATTGAGGAACAGTCGCTTTAACTCTTTGGAATTTTGCTTGTCTGTCGCACGAAAAGAAAAAAAAAAGGGGGGGGAATGTCCAACGTTGGCGAATATTCACATTGACGTTACGAGTAGCTTATCGAGAGCTGATCCTGAGGCCCCAGAATTATTGGAATTTTTTCTTTTCTTTTTTCATTGTGCAACAACCTCACCTGGCTTCCAAGGAGTTAAAAATCATTGGATCGATTGGAACGAGGAGCGCCGGGGGATGGGGGGGGGGCTGCTGCTTTCCTTCAGTGATACGCGGGACGCCGAGGTCCATCTATCACAACGGGGCAAATACTTTACCGGACTGAAAATGTGGCACTTTATGAGCATGTTCTGATTTAAACAGGGGGAGGTCAAACTCCGGCCTTCCAGCTGTTACAAAATTACTATTCCCATCATGCCTGGACAGCCAGCGCTAAAGCTTTGGTTGTCCAGGCATGATGGAGGGCCGGAGTTTGACAGCTGTGATTTGGAAGCAACAAAACTGGTCGGGATCAATAGATCTTATCCAAACTTTTTTAAAAATATAAAACACTGACATAAGATATTCCCTAAAAACAGCATCACCCTGTCTAGAGGCAGTGCTCAGTACTGCAGCATCCAGTATTGCTGCGTAGTCCCTTTAAATCACCATCTAGGTCGGACATCCACACAAAAAATTGAAAAATACTGCTTATTTTACCTCTCAATTGTGTCCTTAAAGGGAATCTGTCAGCAAAATATCATGCTCCGAACTCAAAAGGGCTGTGCTGAGCCGCAGCATGCAGCCTCTTCCCTCCCCCACCCTTCCCTGCTTTGATTGACATACAGAGCTCATATTCCAGCACAGATCTGTGCGCCTCAATCAGGCAAGACTGGGAGGGTGGGGGAGGGAGGAGGCTGCATCCTGACGCTCAGCACAGCCTTTTTAACACTTAAGCTCTAAGCACGATATAAAGCTGACAGATTCTCTTTTAAGTCCATTAAAGAGTAATTATTTGGGATAAGAAAAAAAAAACAAAAACATAGGAGCTGTTTACTTCCAAAAATACTGCCACCCCGTATCCTCAGGTTGTGTGAGGTATTACAATTCCTTTCGCTTCAGTAGAACTGAGCTGCAATACCGCATTCAAACTGAAAAGACAGGAGTGGCGCTGTTTTCCAAAGAAATCAAGCTATATGTTTTCAATCCTGAATGCTGCTACTTCAGAGACTGTTTCACGTAGGGAAAGGACTGTGCAGCTTATAGTCCCTATGGTAAAAACTGCCCCTCTCTAACAACTAAGGGGACGTGGCACAGTTTGGGAAGCACTGCTGGCCTGCAATACCACACACAGTGGCTATAGACAGGGGTGGTGCTGTTCCTAGAAGAAAGCAACCTCACTTCCTTAAAGGGGTTATTCAGCGCTACAAAAACATGGCCACTTTCTTCCAGAGACAGCCCCACTCGTCTCCAGCTTGGGCGGGGTTTACTGCTCAGTTCCATTGAAGTGAACGGAGCTTAATTGCAAACAGCACCTGATCTGGAGACAAGATTCGTGTTGTCTCTAAAAGAAAGTGTCCGTGTTTTTGTAGCACTGGAAACCCCTTTAACATTAAACCTGAATCAAGGCTCTTTGATGCCTCCCATAGATGGCGCTAAAGAGCAGCTAATTTGCATATTTATTTCCCAGGGAGCACTGCCTGGCCTAAGAAATCCATAACACTAGAGGGCAGTCTCCACAAGGAGAATCATCTCCCCTGAGATAGATATTACCATAACCTTTAGGGCCCCGACGTCACTGCGGATTACAGAAGGAAACCAGCAGCAAGTTGGCAATTTAACAAAAGAACACAGAGATTGTAGTCAAGTCACACACATTCTGATTTGGTTTGAGATAGATTTGTGCTCCACAATACTAGAAGGAAAAAAATCACCCGAGAATAAAAGGACTTGATACTTGGAGTCGGTCGTGTCCTGACCGACATACAACAGGAAGGAGGAGGAGGAGCTGTGCACCGAGGGTCCCGCTCAGCCGAGCAACCTGGAAATCAAAGCTGGGACGCTAAAAGGCGATGCCCACCGCTCAACACCAGAGGGGCAGCGCACTGTATATGTAACACCCCAAAGACAGTCCAATACTCAATCTGAATCAGATGAGCTGCAGGGTAAAGCATGGTGGACATAAAAAGCAGCCTGTGTCCTCATCATAGTCATCCATTAAGACACGAACACAACTCTTTCCCATATACCCCATTAGGATATATAGATGACAGACGGGTGAACGGCCGCCATGTAATACTACATTTCTCCCCTAGAGGTCAGCGTTTCACCATTGCCTGAATAGGGTGAGCTTGCAGGGTAAAGCGGGTGAGTAGTACCCAAGATACTGACTTAGAAGACCACAAGTAGAGCTCCACTGTAAGAATCAGAGGTTAAAGGTGTTATCCAGGTCCCAACCACCCCAAACTAGATAGTGGCTGTGAGATAGCGCCCTCCTTGTCCTCCGTTCGGGTGTGGTATTGCAAGCTCAGTTACATTGAAGTGAATGGAGCAGCGTTGTAATACCGCACACAACCTGAGAGGTGGCGCTGTTGAGAAGAGAGCTGCTCTGTGTATCTAATCCTGGATAATCCCTTTAAGCACAGCCAATCATTTTTATCTTTATCATTTCCAGGTTACTCAAAAGGGGAAATATTGGCAACAGAATAAAAAAAAAAAAAAAAAAACTTAAAAAGAATAAAAACCAATAAAAATCACCCGGTCCTCCCCGACATATGAAATGACATTACCTTATTATATAAAAATATAGGAGACATGAGAAGGAAGTCAGCGGGTTGTGGGGAGTTGTACAGTGTAGACAGTATGTACACATTGCAATCCTCTCTATGGCCACGGGAGCTGTGATGTCACAGGGTCGCCCACCCCCCTGCAGTACACCGTGCCGCAGCGCTCACGCCAGGAGGCGCCATTCTCATATATAATAAATAGAGAAAGGAAAACGAGAAGATGATCTCAAATTTTGGAACTGAACCTCCCAATAGGCCAACACCTGAATAATGGCGGCCAGCTCCTGGACTGGTGAGGTGCAGGGCGGCTACATGACACATTTGTGGCAGGGGGGCGGGGCTCTGATACAAAGAGCCCCTCCCCCTCAGTAGCACGTGGAAGATGCCGTCTCTTGGCTCTTCTACCACTTTGTTCTGAAGACCGGGTGTTTCAGTAGCTCTCTAGAGGGAGGCCGGTCTTGAGGTTGAAGTTCCAGACACCGGAGGGTCACGTCCCGCAACCCAGGCGAGAGATGAGCTGGGATGGTGGGGGCCGTTGTTGCGCTTGCGATCTGAATGCAAAAAAAAAAAAAGTTGTGAGATCAAAAATCATTGTAGAAGAACAAGCCTTTTTTTTTTTTTTTTTTAACCATGTGACTTCGGCCTCCCTAGTTTTCCTATGAAGGACCACAATTACAGCAATAGTACTACCGCACAGCACCTACACTACCTATTATGCTGACATAATACACACCCACCCTCCCCCCTCCAGCGCCACACAGTGCAACAGCAAACACAATAGAGCAGAAGCACTAGCAGGAAAGTTGTCCACTGTCAGCAGCACTGTCCTGTTTCCTACCAGTCCATTCAGCAGAACTGCCCCCCTTTCCTACTACTCCCCCACTGTCAGCAGCACTGTCCCCTTCCTAGCAGTCCCCCACTATAAGCGGCACTGTCCTCATGCCCCCAGTGAGCAGCTGTCCCTTTCCTCACCACTCCCCCACTGTCAGCAGCACTGTGCCCTTTTCCACCCCTCCCCCACTGTCAGCAGCACCATCCCCATTCCTAACACTCCCTCAATTGATAGCACTGTCCTTCTTGTACTACTGTCAGCAGCAGCACTGTCCCCCATTCCCCATCAGCAACACTGTCTTCCCTCCCTCCTCGTCAGCAACACAGTCCCATTCCCCACTGTCAGCAGAACTGTCCCCTTGCTAGCAGTACCCCACTATTAGCGGCACGGTCCTCATGCCCCTAGTGAGCAGCTCTGTCCCTTTTTCCCCACCACTCCCTTAGTGTCACAGCAGCACTGTCCTCCCTCCCTCCCCATCAGCAACACTCTCCCCTTCCTACCACTCCCCCACTGTCAGCAGCACTGTAAGCTTTCCCACCCCCCACTATCAGCAGCACTGTAAGCTTTCCCACCCCACCCCCCACTATCAGCAGCACTGTAAGCTTTCCCACCCCACCCCCCACTATCAGCAGCACTGTAAGCTTTCCCACCCCACCCCCCACTATCAGCAGCACTATGCCCTTTCCCACCCCTCTCCCATTGTCAGCAGCACCACCCCCATTTCTAACACTCCCTCAATTCGTAGCACTGTCGTTCTTGTATTATCCCCACTGTTGGTAGCAGCACTGTCCCCCATTCTGCTCTGGGAAGTAAGAAGCAATCCTTTACCTTAAAGATCAGAGCGAGGTGGTTGGAGTGCTTCTCAGCGTTCCACGGAGGTTTGGCGCAGGACATCTCTATTATGCTACAACCAACGCTCCAGACGTCGCAGCTCCTCCCGTACTGCTGCCCCCTCAGCACCTGGACAAGACACCAACATTACATCAATAAGATACACAAACACGTGATACAAGCTCATACGCAGACGAGTGACGTCACTACCGTACCTCCGGTGCCATAAATGCAATAGTCCCCAGTAGTTGGCCCTGAAATTCACCGGCGCCAGTGCCCTTCGAGGCCAGTCTGGCAGCTGCTCCAAAATCAGCAATGCGCAGCCGCTGTCCAGTGCTGTCAATCAGTAGATTGGCACCTGCAAGAAGCAAAGCAGATGGTGTAATTATATAGAGGAAAGGTCCCCATAGGGCTGTGCAAAGCTAACAGAGTATGATGCCGAGGACTACAACCCCCAACATCCATGCTGCACGTTACCTTTAATATCCCTGTGGATGATCTGGTTCTCATGCAGATAGGAGAGTCCCCGCAGTATCTGCTCCGTGTAGTTGATGATGACGGATTCCTTGAAGGCTCCATATTTACTCAGCAGGTGAGCGACGGAACCGCCTGGAAGGAGAGCAAAGAATCAGGAGGAGATCTGGGGTTACAGCTGTATACACAGCAGGGCGGGGGGGGGGTCTGGACGATGGGGGTTACCTGCCATCCACTCCACAAAGAGGTTGTAGTTGTTCTTCTCGCAGGTGGCCCCCAGCATCCGTATAATATTGGGGTGACAGAGGTGGCTCATCATACGGATCTCCTCCCGCAGAGCCTCCACCACCTCTCCCTGCTCGGTGGAGGTATTCCTGACATAGGTTACCTAGAAGACAGATGGGAGGTGTTACAATGGGGAATCACCATGTCTCTAACGTCCAAAATATGTACAGAATTATACCAAACCACATGACCCTCTACATACAGCCGGGCACAGAAATGTATCACATGACCCTCTACATACAGCCGGGCACAGCAATGTATCATACCATACGACCATCTATATACAGCCGGGCACAGTGGTGTACCACATGACCCTCTATACCAGTCATGTCAAACTCCGACCCACTATTTATGAGACTAATGGGGAGGGCTGGCTACTATATAAGAGACTATGGGGAGGGCTGGCTACTATATGAGATTGTTGGGGAGGGCTGGCTACTATATGAGACTATAGGGGAGGGCTGGCTACTATATGAGACTACTGGGGAGGGCTGGCTACTATATGAGACTATGGGGAGGGCTGGCTACTATATGAGACTATGGGGAGGGCTGGCTACTATATGAGACTATAGGGGAGGGCTGGCTACTATATGAGACTATAGGGGAGGGCTGGCTACTATATGAGACTATAGGGGAGGGCTGGCTACCATATGAGACTATAGGGGAGGGCTGGCTACCATATGAGACTATAGGGGAGGGCTGGCTACTATATGAGACTACTGGGGAGGGCTGGCTACTATATGTGACTACTGGTGAGGGCTGGCTACTATATGAGACTACTTGGGAGGGCTGGCTACTATAGGAGATTGTTGGGGAGGGCTGGCTACTATATGAGACTATGGGGGGAGGGCTGGCTACTATATAAGAGACTATGGGGAGGGCTGGTTACTATATGAGACTATGGGGAGGGCTGGTTACTATATAAGAAACTATGGGGAGGCCTGACTACAACATAAGAGACTATGGGAGGGCTGGTTACTATATGAGATTGTTGGAGAGGGCTGGCTACTATATGAGATTGTTGGGGAGGGCTGGCTACTATATGAGATTGTTGGGGAGGGCTGGCTACTATATGAGATTGTTGGGGAGGGCTGGCTACTATATGAGACTATGGGGAGGGCTGGCTACTATATGAGATTGTTGGGGAGGGCTGGCTACTATATGAGACTATGGGGGGAGGGCTGGCTACTATATGAGAGACTATGGGGGAGGGCTGGCTACTATATGAAACTATAGGGGAGGGCTGGCTACTATATGAGACTATGGGGAGGGCTGGCTACTATATAAGAGACTATGGGGAGGGCTGGTTACTATATGAGACTATGGGGAGGGCTGGCTACTATATAAGAGACTATGGGGGAGGGCTGGCTACTATATGAGACTATGGGGAGGGCTGGTTACTATATGAGACTACTGGAGAGGGCTGGCTACTATAAAAGACTATGGGGAGGGCTGGTTACTATATGAGACTATGGGGAGGGCTGGCTACTATAAAAGACTATGGGGAGGACTGGCTACTACATTGGACACTTGGGGGCTGGCTAATATTTGGGCACTATTGGGAGGGCTGGCTAATATGTGGGGCAATTTTTGGGGTATTGGCTATTATATGGGTTGGGGTTTAATCATGTCATAGCAATTTATCATGTCATGTCATTTACCATAGTGCACGGGGCTGGGAGAGGCACACCACTGACATTGCCAGGACCGCCGCATTCGCGCCTCAATAATTATCAAGGTTGGCCCGAGACTTTGTCCAATTTTTTTTTAATTTTGACCCACTGTGCATTTTAGTTTGACACCCCTGGTCTATATACAGCCGGGCACAATGATGTACCACATGACCCTCTATATACAGCCAGGCAGTGATGTACCACATGACCCTCTATATACAGCCAGGCACAGTGATGTACCACATGACTCTCTATATACAGCGGGGCACAGTGATGTACCACATGACCCTCTATATACAGCCAGGCACAGTGTTGTACCACATGACCCTCTATATACAGCGGGGCACAGTGATGTACCACATGACGGGCAGGCACAGGTTCTTACCTGCTTTACAGCCATTAAGGTGCCAGTTCCGACATCCTGAGCTTGGTAGCAGGAGGAGAAGGCACCCAGTCCGATCTGCTGCCCCTTCAGCCACTCCACCTCTTCCCGATAGTGATTCTTTGCTTTGGTATGACCGGGCAGCGTCTCTGGAGTCTGCCACCATGAGAGGAGCACAATGTAAGAATGATATACCCGGAGCTCCTGCCCATACACTATGGATTTTGCACATATGTAACCTCCCCCCTGGGACACTGGTATGATCAGCCCACCCACACCAGAGTACACTTACATCCTGCTGGATGATGATGATGTCCTCGCCGTTCTCCACCTGTAGTTGGGGGATGACCGGCAGTGCGTCCTGAGAAGCAGACATGGCCAGAACGATGGCCAGCGCCTCCTCCTCCTCGGCTTCCATCTTCTCTTTGCACTTCTGATTGTGACTCACGTCCTCCTTATAGGTGTTGTCGATCTCTGCCCGCTCCGGTGACAGCACGGCCACCTCCGACTTGAAGGTGACTGTGCTGTCGCAGGCCGGCATGGACGCTTCCAGTAAGTCTTCCATGCTGGAATTAAGCTCCGTGTTGGCATCGAGGCGACTCTTTTCCTCCACGGGCGTGAACACAGTGTCGTCACTAGGTATCACAGCATTGCTACTACCACCCCCACTATTGTCACAGTGGGAAACGTTTAGCTCTAGAGTCATATTGCCTTTTGGAGATTCTGCAGGTTTGCCCATGTCGCCTGGCGTGGGCCGGGATGGTTTTGGCCTGTGTATCTGAGGAGAAGGCAGCGGTCTGGCTTGGGTAAATACGGGCGAGAGTTTTTCAGGTTCTTTACCCCCTGAATGGTGCTTCTGAATCTGAAGAGAAAACTTCCTCTGTGTCTGAGGAGAAGCAGAGGAAAGTTTACAGGGAGCAAATCCCTGAGGTTTGGGCTTGGCGACATCGGAGACAGGGCCAGCTGTCCCACATGGGGCGGAGGAAGGGGAAGGCAACGTCTGAAACAAGGAATGGGGCTGAGAGGAGGAGGGAGAGTTCAAGCATTGACTTAGGGGTCTGCGTTTTGTCTGGATGGCAGGCTTTGGTTGCTCAGTTGGGGTGGTGGACAGCGGGAGACCCAGGGACATGGCTTCTAGCGTCTCACACAAGTTCACGGGGCTGGAAGCCGCTCTGGAGAAACCCGGGTCCTTCCCAACCTTCCCTGATAGCTGCATAGTATGATCGGGGGAATTCCGCTGTGAGGTGACGGGGGAGTTTGCAGGGGCAGACGGCTGCACAAACGCTTCCCTGCGGTGTTCGAAAGCTTGTGAATCCTCCAGCCCCTGCTGTATGACCTCCACAATGTCCATTTCTTCGGCAATGGCCATTAACCGCCTCCGCATGCGGCTGTAATGCGTTGAGCTGGTGGCGCTCAACATGTCCAGCAGCTTGACGTAGACGTGGGGGACTCGTGCCACCATCCTCGCCGCGCTCAGGAACACTCTGCGGGACAGTTTTCCGACCATCGAGTGCGAATTGTCAATGGACTGCAATGCAAAATTCAGCAGGGACAGCAGGTTCCTATACCTGGAAGAGAAAGGAAGAGCATCACTTATAGGACTGGAGCTAAAACCACCATCTGAGGTGGGCAGCAACTGGGCATCTACTTACTAGACACGTGGGGTCTCCTTACTGCTGCAGAAACTCTTGTATAAACAAGCAACCTACACTGCAGCATGGGTGCCATTACAGCATTACCAGCTATGGGCTTAGGACCCCCAGGGCAGTAACAAGCCCCTTAAGTAAAAAGCATAAAACCCCCAGAGCGGTACCTCTTCCCTTTACCAGTGGAGCATAAGAACCCCAAGTATCTATACCTATAGGCAACGAGCATAAGACCCCCAAGAGCAGTACCTATTCTGCGTACCAAGAAGCATAAAACACCTAGAGCAGTATCTAGCCCTCTTGGCAGCAAGCACAATAACCCCAGAGAAGTACTTTTTGCCCATGGCAGTGAGCATAAGACCCCCCCCCAAGAGCAGTACCTATCCCCACTGGCAACAAGCACCCCAACAGCACTACCTATCGCCCCTTACCAATGAAGGTAAGACCTCCATAGCAATTACCCCTTACCAATGAGCATAGGACCCCCCACAGCAGTACCTATCCCCCCTTGGCAATGAGCATAAGACCCCCAGAGCCATAACTACCCACTTTAAGGAGGGTGTTGCTCTATTCACAATATGTGGCAGAGGGGTATCTGGGCCTGCACCTCTAGAGTGAACAAATTTCTTTTTAAATTCCCCATGTTGCATATAAGCACAACAGCCCGGATACCTCTCGACGGCTGCGTCGGCCTGTATGACGTCTCCACTGATGATGTGGGGATAAAACTCAGCAGGAAATTCCAGCAGCAGCCGGTCGATGAGACACAAGCGGCCCAGCAGTGCTTGCCAGTTGTTAGACTCCGGCTGGGTGGCCAGGATACAGTTCAGGACATATTCCACACCCCCGATGCCCATGGAACCTAGGACAGAAAGTTGTAGATCGCAGTTTACAAATGGGCACTTTTGTTTGACAAGTTGTAGATCAGGGATGTCAAACCTGCGGCCCTCCAGCTGTTGCAAAACTACAATTCCCATCATGCCTGGACAGCCAAAGCTTTAGCTTTTGACGTCCAGGCAAGATGGGAATTGTAGTTTTGTATTTGACACTTGTATTGTAGATGTAAATCAAACCTTTCGACCTGTCAAAGTCTGGGTGTTTAGCCCCAATCAATTGCTGCATCGGGGTGAGAGAACATTTTGGACCAGTGTCACTAACCGGATTTGAGGATCTCTCTCCCCACGGCCAGCTCCCCGGCTTGTCCTTTGCATAGTTCAAGCAGCGTTGACACGGACAGCTGACTGGTGCGGCTGCAGGAGGGAAACAAACAACGTACATTTACAAAACTTTCCCCATTTCATGAATGGCGCATAAGTCCAAGCACCGTTATGTTACCTATTTGCGTCTGCGCACTTGACCAGAATGGTCTCCACAACGGGGTTGAGAAGTCTCTGCAGCTTCTTCCGCTCGGCGGTGGTATGGCAGGGAGTGTACACCAGCATGGCTCTTAAGGTTTTCTGCAAGTTAGAATTTGTAAGATGTAAAATAAAAAAAATAAAATAAAAAAAGTAAAACAAACTCCACTTGAACATTCGGAGAAACGTACTAAAGCAGCGACGTAGACTTTGTAGACGGGGTCTCCGCACACCATGGACAGCACGCTACAGCACGCCTCGACCACAACATCCCCTGAGATAGTGGACTGAGATGAGCCGCTGGCAGAGTGGGGAGTGGTGCTGCAGGGAGGACCGCCACCGGACGTTCCAGTGCTTTCACCATTAGCCAACAGCAAGGCCCCGCTGACGTCATGTGACAGGCGCCGCAGCGCCATTTCTCGGATATTCCAGTTGCGGGAGAATAAACAGCCGACCAGTTCCATTCCAAAAACCTAGAGAGAAAAAAAATGGAAGTGAAAATTTTGGAAAAAAGTTGTTTTTTTTTTATAAGAAATAAAATATTTTTACATTTTTATTTTTTTTTATTTTTAACAAAGCTGTGTCTCTCCATGGTAACAGACTACAAACCATCCCTGTGTAGTCTGATTTACCAGGCCTTAGAAAAAACAGAGTAACAACTGCAGATCAGACTACACAGGGTTTGACTGTAATCTTTTACCATGGAGATGCACAGGAGCTGTACAGTCATGGCCAAAAGTTTTGAGAATGATACAAATATTAATTTTTACAAAGTCTACTACTTCAGTTTTTAAAATGGCAATTTGCATATACTCCAGAATGTTATAAAGAGTGATCAGCTTAACAGTAATTACTTACAAAGCCAATGTTTGCTTAGAAAATGAACTTTATCCCTCAAAACACATTTCAACATCATTGCAGCCCTGCCTTAAAAGGACCAGCTAACATCGTTTCAGTGATTGCTCCATTAACACAGGTGTGGGTGATTAGGACAGGGCTGGACATCAATCTGTCATGATTAAGTAAGGGCCCTATTCCACCGGACGATTATCGTTCAGATTATCGTTAAATCGTTCGAATCTAAACGATAATCGTTCGGTTGAAATGCAGTTAACGATTAATGACCGAACGAGAAATCGTTGATCGCTATATAAGAATTGGACCTATTTTTATCGTTGTTCGTTCGCAAATCGTTTGCATTAAATAAGGTCGCATTGAATAGGGTCGGTAGTTCGCAGTAGATACGAACGCAATAGCGAAGAAAAAGAACGATCGCAAATACGATCATAAGTGACGATTATTGTTCCATGGAAATGAGTGAACGTTTTCAGGTCTTTTGCAATAGCGGTCATTTCTGATCGTTAACGATTATGCGAACGATAATCGTCCGATGGAATAGGGCCCTAAGAATGACACCACTGGACGCTTTAAAAGGAGGCTGGTGCTTGGCATCATTGTTTCTCTTCTGTTAACCATGGTCAACAATGCCTTTTCCAGCATGATGGAGCACCTTGCCAAAGGTGATAACTAAATGGCTCAGGGAACAAAACAGAGATTTTGGGTCCATGGCCTGGAAATTCCCCAGATCTTAATCCCATTGAGAACTTGTGGTCAATCATCAAGAGACGGGTGGACAAACAAAAACCAACAAATTCTGACAAAATGCAAGCATTGATTATGCAAGAATGGACGGCTATCAGTCAGGATTTGGTCCAGAAGTTGATTGAGAGCAGCCAGGGAGAACTGCAGAGGTCCTGAAGAAGAAGGGTCAACACTGCAAATATTGACTTGCTGCATTAACCCTTAGGGGACACAGCCAGTTTTCATTTTTGCGTTTTCGTTTTTCCCTCCTCGTGTATATAAGGCCATAGCGCCTGCATTTTTCCACCTAGAGACCCAAATGAGCCCTTATTTTTTGCGCAACTAATTGTACTTTGCTATGGCAGATGTAATTTTTGCCTAAAATGTGCCGGGAAACCAGAAAAAAAATTATATGTGTGGTGAAATTGAAAAAAAAAAATGTTTTTTTTTTTATTTGGGGGGGGTTGTTTTTACTATGTTCGCCCTGGGGTAAAACTGACTCGTTATATATGTTCCTTAAGTTGTTACGATTACAACGATATGTAACATGTATAACTTTTATTTGATTTGATGGCTTGTAAAAAATTAAAACCTTTTAAAGAAAATATATGTTCTTTAAAATCGCTCCATTCCCAGGCTTATAGCGCTTTTATCCTTTGGTCTATGGGGCTGTGTCAGGTGTCATTTTTTGCGCCATGATGTGATCTTTCTATCGGTACCTTGATTGCGCATATATGACTTTTTGATCGCTTTTTATTACAATTATTCTGGATTTGATGCGACCAAAAATGCGCAATTTTGAACTTTGGGATTTTTTTGCGCTGACGCCGTTTACCATGTGAGATCAGGAATGTGATTAATTAATAGTTCTGGCGATTACGCACGCGGCGATAGCAAACATGTTTGTTTATTAATTAATTTATTTATTTTTATTTATAAAATGGGGAAAGGGGGGTGATTCAGACTTTTATTAGGGGAGGGGATTTTCTTTTACTTTACACATATACTAGAAGCCCCCCTGGGGTTAGGGTTATTCCCCCTGGGGGACTTCTAGTATATGCACTCTGATCTCTCATAGAGATCCATGCAGTATAGTTATACTGCATGAATCCATGAGATCGGTGTTCTATTACTTTTGGCTGCTGCAGCCAAAAGCAATAGAATGCCGAGCCGGGATCAGCGCCATTACGGAGCAGACCCCAGCCCGGGATGGATGCCGGGATCGCCCCCCCGCAATCGCGCCGCAGGGGGGCGATCCCCCCACTAGACCACCAGGTATGGAGATTATCAAGTATTTAGAAGCAGCTGTCAACTTTGACAGCTGCTTCGAAGTACTTAATTAGCGGGCACGGCGATCGGACCGTGCCCGCTAATAGCCGCGATCCCGGGCTACACGCGGCACCCGGGATCGCGGCAGTTCAGAGGGGGGTCGCCGCGCGACCCCCCTCTGAACTCCCATAGCGGCACGAGGACGTTCAATAACGTCCTGGTGCAGCTATGGGTTAACTCATTCTAACTGTCAGTATAAGCTTTTGTTACTCATAATATGATTGCAATTATATTTCTGTATGTGATAAAAACATCTGACAAACACACATAAAAACCAGAGGGCAGCAGATCATGTGAAAATATAATATTTGTGTCATTCTCAAAACTTTTGGCCATGACTGTATACACAAAAGAGAAAACTTAATTAAAATGATAGGATAAGCTGTTTCATTACTGAATAAATAATTTAATAATATTTATTAATAAAAATACAAAAAATAAAATAAAAATTATAATACTAATAAATAATATAAGTATATAATAATAATTAATGATTAATAAAAAATGAATAACTTGTTATTATTAGGTAGATGACTTAAAGAGTCACTGTCGTATTTTTTTTTTTTTGCAGAAATCAATAGTCCAGGCGATTTTAAGAAACTTTGTAATTGGGTTTATTAGCCAAATCTGCCATTATCTGCATGTAAAAAGCCTTTTCCCAGGTCCCCCCCTCCTTCCTCTTTTTCATCCACTCTGAAAAATCTGAAAATTGTGACTTGTTGCAGGAGACGTCCCCTGTCTGTTCTAGGGAGAGGGGAGGGGGGAGGAGGAAGGAGGGAGTTAGCCGGCAGCAGAAAGCAGATAACAGAGGATTACAGGCACGGTGACAGCTGTAATCCGAGCTCAGACAGGTCACTGGTGATGGTCAGTAGAGATATCCCGTGAGGGATTTGTAGATTAACTCTTTGTTGTCCTGTTTTGGTCTTTTGTTTAGCTCTCTCCATAGGAGAACAATGAAGACAGGGGGGAGAGCTTCAAACTGCTTTTTCATGATAAAAATGCATTTTTCGGATAATAAACCCAATTACAAAGTTTCTTAAAATCGCCTGGACTATTGATTTCTGCAAAAAAAAAATTCACGACAGTGACACTTTAAGTTTTTGTAACAAATCCATGCTAACAGACCCTGGTGTAACCTTTCTATACTACAGACTGATGGAGGTTCCAGAACACAGACCCCCCCGGATGACATCAACCATAATATCCTGAACAGAAAACAAGTGAACCTTCAGTTTCTAATTCAGATAATCCAAACAGACTCTACATACTGATGCGGCTCCTACGCATGGAGAGCTGGCTGGAGGTTTTGATCACCCTCTGATCTCTCCATCTAGTGCATTTCCCCAATAACACAGTGTGTATACCTGAATCCAGGGCTCAGCCATGTTCTTGTACGAGGAAGGAATCTGCTGCACCCCATAGTTAGTGAGGTTTAGGTTGGAGTCTTGGGACCTTCTTTGGGATCCAGCTGTAGGTGAATGCTGGAGGGGGGGTGGCTGCTGGGCAGCACGGAGGATGGGGGGAGAATCCACAGGGCCCGGCAGGTCGTGACTGCAAACAGAGAGTCAAACAATTACTAACACAGTAATAAGGAGGAATTTCACCAGGCATCTAAAGCCTGACTTCCTTCCATCTTTGTTTTAGCGACTGGCTCAAACTTCTCGCCTAATACACGAGACAGAGATGAGACTGACCTGTGGAAGTCCTGAGATCTCCACTTTGAGCGGCACAGAGGGCAGATGAGAGGCTCCCGATTCCGTCGGCACTCCTCCGCCCCTGTATGAGACACAAGAGGAGCGGATATGAAGAGCAAGAGCAAAATCCAAGTGCAACATATCTGGGAATCTCAGCTGAAGTTTTACCACGTGGACACAGCAATTTATTACCAGTTTTCCATGGATTTGTGCTGTGTGTATTCAGGCTTAAAGGGGTTATTCAGCGCTACAAGAACATGGCCACTTTCTTCCAGAGACAGCTTTTTTCTGGTCTCCAGCTTAAGCGGGGGTTTTCTGCTCAGTTCCATAGAAGTGAATGGAGCTTAATTGCAAACTGCACCTGAACTGGAGACAAGAGTGACCATGTTTTTGTAGGGCTGGATAACCCCTTTAAAGGGTAACTCCAGTAAATACCATACAACTAAGCTTAACAGGGCGGAGCATGACACAGGGATCCTTTTCTTGTATCTGTTCTATTCCACCCCTGCAGTTAGCTGAAGCTAAGTGTCACTGTTGTTTACATTTCTTTGCAGATATTAATAGTCCAGGCAATTTTAAGAAACTTTGTAATTGGGTTTATTAGGTGAAAAATGCATTTTTATCATGAAAAAGCAGTTTTAAGCTCTCCCCCGTCTTCACGGTTTTCTATGGAGAGGGGAGGGGTAGAGGGAGATGAGGCACCAAAACAGGACAACAAAGAGTTAATTTACAGCTATATCACCCGGCTCTCTCCTCTGAAGTCAGCACTGACCTCTCTGACCTCTGAAAAACAGCTTTAACACAGGTCCAGCTGTGTAATCCTTTGTTCTCTGCTCTCTGCTGGCTGACTAATTTTCCTCCTCCCCTCTCCATAGATTACACAGGGCTCGACTGATGTAAGAGAGTCAAGATTTCCTGATAATGAGCAGTGAATGAGAGAGAGGAGGGGGAAAGGCTTTTTGAATGCAGATAATTGCATATTTGCCTAATAAATCCAATTACAAAGTTTCTTAAAATCACCTGTACTATTGACTTCTGCAAAAAAAAAAAAACAATGACAGTGACACTTTATTGCAAGTCTTCACATAGCAAATCACAGCTCAGTCCCACCCACTTTAAAAGGGAATTCCAGTGAATTATTATTTTTTTTTTTTAGATTTCTGTAATAAAGTTATGTAACTTTGCAATACATCTTCATTAAAACAAAAAAAGGTAGATTACATACATGCTATACTAATTTTTTTTCTCTGTCTTTCTTGTCAGAATATCCCTTTAAGGAGGCACTACTAATGTTGCAGCTTTACTTACATTGACTGCTAAGGCCACAGTAACGTTTGTAAATGTCTCCAGCAGATGGCGCCATCTGCTCACACATTACATGCACGGTTCTCCGCATACTACGCTATTATACCCATAGGTTGGGCCTTGACCACACGTCAGTTATGCTTTCTGTTGGGACACATCAGTTGCACAACAGAGACCAGCAGCACCTGATCGACCCCACTGGCTTATGATGGGTTCTGCTGAGGTGTCCCTGAAGAAAAACACTGCAAGCAGGTGTGAACAGGGCCCTAACCTGCTTCCTATTGGGATTTACACTGCTATCCCCAGAAAATCTTTATGGACTAGGTTGGAGATAATGTGGAATAGCTGCACTATGCCATATTTGTTCTATTATGATGACTAAACCTACAGGACAAAAGGGAGTGGATATAGGTATAGATTATGTCCCATGTGACTAAATAGCATACAATATAGCTGTTTATTCCAAAAACAGCGCCACCCCTGTCCCCAGGTTGTGTGTGGTATTACAACTCTGCTCCATTGACTTTAATGGAACCTAGCTGCAATATGACAGACAAATTAAGGGCTAGAGAGGCGCTGTTTCTGGAAGAGAGTAGCTAGAGAACCCCTTTAGACATGGAGCATTTCCCAGCAATGCAACACAGCTGCTACTCTGCAAATAACTACAACATTAAAGGGGTTATCCACCCCTAGTGTCCTCAGGTTGGGTGTAGGGGTTTTGTAGCTCACTTTCATTGAAATGAATGGAGCCAAACTGTAATACTGCACACAACCTGGGGACAGGGGTGGCGCTGTTTTTGCAAGAAAGTAGCTGTCATTATTCTAATACCGGCAACCTCCGCCATTGAATGCGGCATTCTAGGCCAGGGATTTGGAGCTTTGTATTAGAAGGAGAAACCATATATATTAAAATTATATATTAAAAGGTGGAGATTCCTTTTGAAAGGAACCCGTTAAAGAGCAGGAGAAGCTGAGCAGATTGACATGTTTTGCAAAAAAAAAAAAAAAAGATTAAACAGAACTAATAATTGATATATTTATATCTCTGCTTAGGATCTAGGAGTCCAGTGGGTGGTCTTAAAGGTGTGCTCCAGCAAAAATATTTTTCTTTTAGATTAGTTTTAGAAAGTTATATAGGTTTGTAACTATTTAAAATCTGAAGTCTTACAGTACTTATCAGCTGCTGTATGTCCTGCAGGAAGTGGTGTATTCTTTCCAGTCTGACAGTTCTCTCTGCTGCCATCTCTGTCCATGTCAGGAACTGTCCAGAGCCGGAGAGGTTTTCTATGGGGTTTACTATGGACATGGACAGAGGTGGCAGCAGAGAGCACTGTGTCAGACTGGAAAGAATACACCACTTCCAGCAGGATTTACAGTAGCTGATAAGTACTGGAAGACTGGAGATTTTTAAATAGAAGTAAATTACAAATCTATATAATTTTCTGGAACCAGTTGATCTGAAAGAAAAAGTACCCCTTTAATCCGTGATTGACATGATCTCTGACTATCACTGACTAGGACTGCCTACTGAACTCTTAAGCCATACTTATATGCTCACACATACAGATGAGGCTGTCAATCGGGGTAGTACCGCCCACTGGACTTCTAAAGTGTTTGAGTAATTGACAAAACTCTTTCAATCTTCTCAGCTTCTTCTGCTCTATAACAAGCTATATTGCGCTGTCACTGAGACAGGGTCCCCTTAAAGGTTTAGTGGCCAATAAGCAGGTGTTCTTATGACAAAGCGGGTGCTCAAACCACTAAACCCCACACAGAGTGCAGCTCCCTGCCCTGCCTCTAGGGGGTGCACAGGTGAGGTGTGCCTCATGCACAGGAGTGGGTGACGTACAGATGGACATGCAGTGGTGGTGGAGCTTGTTTCTGCAGCCTTCTTCACATACAGTCAGGCTCTCCTCGTCCAGCATGCCCAGCAGGCAGATCGGACACATCTGTTCATCTTCATCTTTGATGCTGCCGAGTAAACAGACAAGTGACACCGATCAATATGAAGACGAGTCCAAAGGACCAGAACAGACAGAAAACATCAAAAGGTTTTTTTTTTATATATAGCTATAGCTATTAGGGCATCTCTGGGAGAACTGTGACATCCAATTGTTCAGTGCCAAAGGGGCGGGGTCAAACAGCTGACCAAGAGACCTGAAGAGCTAATACTGCACAGACAGTGGGTGGGAACGGTCAAGATAAATTGTAAAAATGTAACTGAGGGAAAGAATTACGGTTTTAGGTCCATAATGAAAATCTTCAAACCAATTTTAAAGCAGCGATTTTACAACTAATCTTAGTATGCTACCCCTCTGTGTCTACAGCGTCTATGCAGAGCTATAGGTCTCCATGGTAACAGACTACAAACAAGTCCTGTGTAGTCTGATCCTAAAGTTATACTCTGTCCCCTACACCAGTGCTTCTTAATTCTAGTCCTCATTGCCCACCAAGCGGTCATATCCCTTACAAAGAACAACTGAGATAATACCTGAGGCACTGAGTATATCCCCTGTGATGATACCTAATGCACTGTGTGTAATTATATCACCTGTGATAATAACTGATGCACCGAGTATATCCCCTGTGATAATATCTCATGCACAGAGTATAATTATATCACCTGTGATGATACCTGATGCACTGTGTGTAATTATATCACCTGTGAGAATACCTGATGAGTATAAATATATAACATGATAATACCTGATGCACCGAGTGTAATGTTATCACCTGTAATAATACCTGATGCACTGAGTATATCCCTGTGAAATACTAAGGAAATGCGCAAAGCATGACCTGTTGGTGGCCATGAGGACTGGAACTCAGAAGCACTGGTCTCCACAAAGTATGTCAGCATGATGATGGGCAGAGGTCTAACAGAATATGGCTGTGGGGTGTCACTACTCATTTTGCTTGTTACCAAGCTTTGTATAGAAGCTGTAAACAGAGAATTCTAAAAAGGGGGGGGGATAAAATATGGGTGTCCAACCTGCATCCCTCTAGCTGTGGCAAAACTAAAACTCCCATCATGCCATTTGGCTTGCTAGGCATGATGGGAACTGTTTTGCACGGTTGGAGGTACACGAGTTGGACAGACACCCAGGATATAAGATAAAGAAAACCCTGTTTAAATAACCATCTTTGTTGCCCAAAGTACCAGTCAGCTCAGCAGTGGTTTAAAGCGGTACTCCGGCAAGTAATTTTTTATTCAAATCAACAGGTGTCAGAAAGTTATACAGATTTGCAATTCACTTATATTTAAAATCTCTACTCATCCAATACTTATCAGCTGCTGTATTCTTTCCAGTCTGACACAGTGCTCCCTGCTGCCACAGTCAGGAACTGCCCAGAGCAGAAAAAGTTTTCTATAGTGATTTGCTGCTGCTCTGGACAGTTCCTGACAGAGGTGGCAGCAGAGAGCACTGTCAGACAAGAGAGAAAAAAAAAAACCACTTCCTGCAGGGTATACAGCAGCTAATAAGTATTGGAAGATTGGAGATTTTTAAATATACAGATTTGTAAGTTGATTTGAAAGGGAAAAAAAATTCTCACAGGAGTACCCCTTTAAGAAATTCAAGCAGAGCTGTGATTGGTTGTTAGAGGCAACAGTTTTTCACTTTTTTGATAAATGTATTTATTTTTACCCTCGTTGGCATAGCAGGTCTTCTACAATAATGAGTACACTTCAGCAGGAGCTATACCACCTTAAAGCGATTGTCTGGCCCAAGAGTCTTGTTTACAAGATATAAGTGTAATGCTCCATTCTCCCTCAGGTGGCGCTGCAGGGAAACTGAGCACTTACTTATAGGTTTCCTTACAGATCACAGCTGATCGCTGGAGGTCTCAAGATCTTATAGTCAATAATCACTCCTAACCCCTTTAAGAAACATATAAAGAAAACCTAGCACATAAACCTGCTAATAAATATGAGATCTACAGAGACTAGGTCTCCTTGTAACATTATGGTGACTCCAGACATAACTAAACGATCAGAAGCGGAGTCAGGTACAAACCTGGTATCTGAACTAGATGTGGAGGTGGTGGATGAGGATAATGTATGAGAATTTGACATGCGTGATACAAACTTCTGGATGGTGTTACGAGATGGAGCTTTGATCCTTGAGCTACGTCTACTGTGATATTTCTGGAACAAACTTTCAACCTAACGGAAAAAAAATACACATGAAAAAAAATAAAATAAAATATGACAAAAAATAACCAAGACGACTTGCACTAAGTACACCTAGGATACTGGGGTGGAGACTGGATGGAAAGCAAGGCAGAAAGGTGAAGGAGAAGGAAACGGAGCGGCAAAGGGTGGATATGGGGGTGATACGGCAAAAGTAGAGAACAAATCAGAACACGGCGCTGCATCAAAACCAAAAAATAAATCTATGTTTAAGTGACAGATCGTTCACTTCAAGTCTTCACCCATTTCCACTAGCTTTTAGTCTCCCAATATGTATAAAATAAGGGATGAAACTATGCAAAAGGCGAAAATTAAAAACTTTCTATAGTCTTCTATGCATCTCCGTGGTTACAGACTACAAATAAAGCCTTCGTAGTCTGACCCTGCAGCCACTCTTTACTTTTTACCAACTTGGCAATTGAAACATATAGGGGGACAGAAGCAAAAACAGCATGACTGCACAATTGGAATGATGGCTTGTTTGCAGTCAGTCACCAGGGAGACACATAGACCTGCATAGGAGCTGCATGCACAAAACAGAATACCGTTAAAGGGTAGGTGTAACCTAAATTTAGTCAAATACTAAAAATTCTTTTTTTAAATCCGTTTCTATTTTCTAATTTTTTTTATTTATTTTTTTTATTTTACTCTGTACATTGTAATGGAGGCTGGGAAGAAGGTATACGGCTCCAAGACGGGTTGGGTTTACTGTCTTTTACCATAGAAAGGCATACGTTTGCATAGAAGCTGCAGACACAAAACGGGAGAAGACTTAACTAATTGCCTATTGCAAAGTTATTTTGTTGTGCATTTTAGATGAATCTCAGACTATACGGATATGTTATATCACCAATATGTCACCACTTATCGGTGGAGCACCGACTGCTGTAAGCATTATGGTCCATGAAGGATACCAGGTTGTCCAGAAGACGCCTAGGGGAAGTGTGTCCCCACTTTTTAGGAATGAGTGAAGGAGGGGGGCAGAGGTTGGACCCCCAGTGATGCCTTCTATACCTATGCATATTCCATTATCATACACCGAGCAGCATATGGCGGCACACAGAGTATATGATCCCTCTGTGTATGCATTCTTTCATAAACCCGGCTCATTTTACAGCATTTGCAGTTCCACAGCCTGCAAGTAATTATACAGTAACTCCTTCCTATTCAGCGAGGAGGACGGGGTGAGGGCGAGGGGGGGCATATCTGCCATTACAATACAATGATTTCCAAGAAACAATGGAGCGAAAAGGAGGGGGGGGGGGGTATTGCCTACTTCAAAATTCTTCAAGGTTTTCCTCCACAGCATCGTATCCGAAGGCTCCAGCTGAAACACCCGTAACATGACAAAGAGGAGATGGATGCAGAAGGTGCCCCTGCCGCAGCTGCAGGTCTACGAGAGAGCAGAGTAACAATTACATTTCAGACAGAAATAGAGGAGGGTACGGGGGGGCCAGAGCTCTGGATTGTGGGCACAGGAGCGGGCGCTGCCATTGTCACGCCTTGTCAGACACAAGAGACGCGTCGCGATTAGTGCTTAGGCTGCTGGGATTCACATACCGTGTAGCAGAGCTCTGCTATTCCGCTTAGTGCACTGGGATTTCTGCACACACCATGTGTCGGTTTTTATAGCTCTTATGTACATCATACAGCGACAGCAAACCTGCGGCTCTAAACCTGGGATGGGGAACCTACCGCACGCCAGCTGTTCTAAAACTTCATTTCCCATCATGCCTGGGGAGCTAAAGCTTTGGCTGTCCAGGCATGATGGGAATTGTAGTTTTGTAACAGCTAGAGGGCCGAAAGTTCCCCCCATCCCTGGTCTAAAGCAACTGCAAAACTACAACACCCAGCATGCCCTGACAGAACATACTGGGAACTACAGTTCTGCAACAGCTGGAGATTCAGGTTAGGTTGCTTCCATGTTCCTGTTGCGACATGCTGGGAGTTGTAGTTCTGCAAAAGATGAGAAGCCACTGGTTGGGGAACACTGACCGACAGCTCTCAGGGCATGCTGGAAAAACGCATGCTGCGAGTAGTAGTAGTAGTAGTTCAGGTTTTAGAACACTGATCCACAGCAGTTGCGACATGCTGGGAGTTGTAGTAGTACAGATTTTAGAACCCTGACCCACAGTGCTCAGGGCATGCTGGGAGTAGTAATAGTTTAGGTTTTAGAACACTGATTCACAGCGCTCAGGGCATGCTGGGTGTTATAGTTCAGGTTGGGGGAACATCGGTTTAGGTGGTGACGTAAACAGTCAGCAGGTGGTAAGTGTCATGTTTCCAGATAATGGCTGCAGAGCTAGGACCATCAAGCAATCCATTACAAACAGCAAACCTCACGCCGTTGCAAAACCATTATCCCCATCATGCCCGGCATGACAGGAATGGTAGTTCTGCACCAGCTGGAGGGCGGCGAGTTTGACTCCCCTGTATTACAATAAGGAAGATACCTGTTGCTGTTGTGTGAACAGGAAACAAAGCGCTGAATCTGCCAGGACAGAGATCCTGACTGTAAACACGAGCTGAACATGAGCTCACATGTCCCGGGGGAAGACGTGCAAGGAGCTTTTGGCAGCAGCCAAGCCCTGGTCCTTGTATGTGGTGAGTATGTACCTGCGCGGGCCCCGGGGCGCTCATGGCTCTATTTACACACAGTCTATTTCCCACGACAGGATGAAGCTCATAATTGTATGACAATATGAAGCGTGACTTTCCCAGGGGATAAAGAAGAACCTGCAAAGTCTCTCACAGTGCGGCCAGGGATCACTGTGCTGTAATACAAACAAGCCGCCAAGGACTCCTGTATAGTACAGGACCTGGTGGCTGAGAACAACAGGATCCAGTATATTTCTTCCAGCTGGTGTATGGAGTCTTACGGGCAATGTATTGATTCCTAATTCTCACTTAACAAACCTGAGGTCCAATGAACACTCTGTACTTGTTATCCGGGCTGTCGCCTCCGATCAGGAAGGAGTTGGGTCCTATTTGCTGCAGTAGATACAGCCGTGCCCTCATGACTTTGTTGACGCGCCGACTTGTTTCCTCTGGGCTGTAGGGCGAGAACCCGTCGGGAGAAGGAGCCCTCCGGGGCGGCGTGACGCGACCGCTCTGAAACTGAACAAACAGTGCGTGTGAGCGAACTTCTGGTGATACGGCGACGGCCAATGTTACCTCTATATAATCCCAGAACCAAATACTGGGAGCAGATTGAGGGAGAACTGGAGAGGGTAACACATGGCAAAACCAGGTGGAATGAAGCCCTAATAATCCATCTGTCGGCACTGAGCTTAGGAGGGAGACGCCAGACGTGCAGGACTTACAGGGACCGGAGACATCCTCCTCCTCTGCACTCCGGGAGACTCCGGCTTTGACTTGGAGGAGCTGGAAGAGCTGCTGGGGGAAGGACTCCGCCGCCCCTTCACCGTGTGTCCGGACCCGTTCACCGTCCCCTCCACTGAGGAGTCAGATTTGGAGGCGTCAGAGCCGTCGGCTTTCACTGTAATCGGTTTCACGACCTGTACAGAGAGAGGAAATAAATACAATATATGAGAAAGACAACCTGAACCAGACCATGGATCTACACTCTGGGGCCCAATGCGAATGAGAAGAATCAGAGATCCCCAAAGATGCTGTTGGTTTCATTCACTGGAGCCAAGGATTGGAGTGGCCATATAGACATTAAAGGGGTTGTTCACTAAAAATGGCTTCTTTCAAATCAACTAGTGCCAGAGATTTGTTATTTACTTTTATTAAGAAAAAAAAATAAATCTCAAGTCTTCCAGTACTTATCATCTGCTGTATGTCCTGAAAGAAGTGGTTTTGTATGGGGATTTGCTGCTGCTCTGGACAGTTCCTGACATGGACAGAGGTGGCAGCAGAGAGCACTGTGTCAGACTGGAAAGAATACACTACTACTACTACTGGAAGACTGGCATTTTTTTTTATGGAAGTGAATTACAAATCTCTGGCACTTTCTAGGAACCAGTTGATTTGAAAGAATTCTTTATTGTGAACTATCACTTTAAACTTCAAGCCCCCCCCCCCCCCCCATATGGGCTATCAATGTATGGTGTGTATTCATATAAAACAGGAATGAGGAACCTTTGGCCCTTCAGCTGTTGCAAAACTACAATTCCCATCATGCCTGGACAGCCAAAGCTAAAGCTTTGGCTGTCCAGGCATGATGGGAAATGTAGTTTTGCGAGGGCGGAAGTTTCCCCAACCCTGATGTGCAGCCCCTTGGTGCCCCAGTTCTGGTCACGAGACAGCGCCATGCACCTGTGTGTCAATCACATGACCAGGACAGTGACGGATCCTATTGACAGCTAGCAGAGATCATGACGACCATTAGCTATAAAGGTGAGTGTGACTTACCACTGGGCCTCGCCTGCTCCTCCGCTCCAGCCACTCGTGCTTCCATGCCGGCATACAGGTGGCCTTGAGTTTTTCCCTGATCATGCGCTCCTCCGGGCGGTCGTCCATCTTCTGTAGGCCCCTGAGTGTTTCTTTACTCTCCATGTCACGGCTGCAGGAAGAGAAGGAGAATCCGTTAGAAGTGTCGTCTATCCGGGATGTCCCGTGCCGCGCACACACACAAGCTCGGCTCCTCCGTGCTCACATTACAACCGCTGCCGGATTATTTCCGAGTGGCCGGAGCGCGGCACGTATGCAGCACTCGGGGAGATGGGGCTTGTTTGCTTTTTAGAGCAGAAGTGCCGCGGGGCATTGTAGACGCTGGGAAGCAGAGGAGACCGAGCTCCGGCTAAATCAATAAACAGCCGCGGCTAACGCAGCTCATCCTGCGGGGGAGAAAGGAGAGGACTTGGCAAAGGCTTCCTGAAAACCATTACAGAGCACTCAGAGCGCGACACCCAAACCGGTCCCCGCAGCACATCCATTAGGAGGACCGAAATAACCAGATGCAGCCGGGCCCGCCGCCAGATGACAGGACGGGAGAGGAAGAACATATCATGCCCACACCCCTGACCGACATCTGGAGGGTGCAAGTCTAATGGGCGATACTGATTGAGGAGACCCAGCTGGTTACTGCAAAGCTGCATGGGAAAAAATATATGCAAATTAGCTGCACTCTCACTCAGCTTTCCCAGGAACAGATCACGTTTACAATTAAGGAGAGGACGCTTGGTTATGATATTGGGACCAAAACAGAAAAGCTGCCCCCCCCCTGACCCTCGAATCCACCCCCAGTGGGGTGTGCTATGCTGACAAACAGTAAATCCATTGACCAGACCGAGTATGTGCCTGAGACGTCCTCGGAGGTGGAAGTGGGGGGGTGTAAAAAGAGCATTACACACAATGACACCAGCAGATTAAGGAGGAAGGAGCTGATAAGATCCAGCATATGGCAGGCAGCCCCACAACACTATCCTTCCTGGAGAGAGAGAAAAACCCTCTGAGAAAATCCCTTTCAATGGACTGGGACGGGAAACTGGATAAGGCAGGGGGCTTATAGGTTTCTACTTGATCTCCCCCCTGACTGACTGGAGACGCTGGTCTGAACTGGAGACTTAAAGGAACCACCTTAAAAAGTGTCACTGTCTTATACATTTTTTTTTTTTTTTGCAGAAATCAATAGTACAGGCGATTTTAAGAAACTTTGTAATTGGGTTTATTATCATGAGAAAGCAGTTTGAAGCTCTCCCCCCCCTGTCTTCATGGTCCTCTTATGGAGAGGGGAGGGAGATGAGGCACCAAAACAGGACAACAATGAGTTAATTTACAGCTACATCAGAGGGCTCTCTCCTCTGAAGTCAGCACTGACCTCTCAGACTTCTGAATACTGTCTTTCACACAGGTCCCACTGTGTAATCCTTTGTTCTCTGCTGGCGACTAATCTCCCTCCTTCCCCCTCCCCTCTCTATAGGTTACACAGGGCCAGACTGATGTAAAAGTGTTAAGATTTCCTGATAATGAGCAGTGATAATTTGCATAATAAACCCAATTACAAAGTTTCTTAAAATCACCTGTACTTGATTTCTGAAAAAAAAAAATCATCTGCTGTATGTCCTGCAGGAAGTGGTGCATTCTTTCCGGTCTGGAGAGCAGGAGAGGTTTTCTATGGGGATTTGCTGCTGCTCTGGACAGTTCCTGACATGGACAGATGTGTCAGCAGAGAGCACTGTGTCAGCCTGGAAAGAATAGACCACTTCCTGCAGGACATACAGCAGCTGATAAGTATTGGAAGACTGGGGATTTTTAAATAGGAGTAAATTACATATCTCTGGCACTTTCTGGTACCAGTTGATATGAAAGAAAAAAATTTTTTGTTGAACTGGAGTCTAAACCCAGAAGCAATATAGCAGATACCCAGCTCCATTGTACTGAACGCAGCCGACATGCAATATCACACACAACCTGTAGCCAGGGGTGGCGCTGTTTTTTTTTTTTCCTAAGAAAGAAACCATGTCATTTTCTGACAAACTGCTGCACGGAATGAACCCAACCCAGACAAATCAGTACATTTCCCCTATAGACCTATGGAGGGCGTATTGTCCTCCACAGTGACTGAGCGTAAAGCAGTGCAAGGGTTAATGCTGCACAAAAAAAGTGAAATAGATGGCCGACGCTGCTTCCTTTTTTCTTTTTTTAAGGCGACTTTGTTTTCTTTCTTGTTTCAGACTTCCTGCGAGCGAGAAAACACACAGAGCGACAACAGCTGCGCAGTTCCTGTCAGCATGGCAGAAGAAGACAAGCAGAGGAAGTGCTCCAGAGCTGCGCTCATGGGGGGAGGGGGGCGCCCAGAGAGCGTACACACATCATGAAAGTGAAGCCTTCAGGCCTGAGCATCGCCACCGCCGGACGCTGATGCTATCTGACACATGACGGCCAGGCAGAACAAAGTCGCCCATTCTGAGAGCGAGTATACAGAGAGTATACAGAAACACAGGATACCATCCCGACCCCCTTCAAGGCATGGGGGGCTGTGAGACTGTAGGTGAAAGGTCACATTGACACCTAACCCGTGTCTCTCCAGCTATTGCAAAACTACAACTCTCAGCATGCCCTGGCGGTCATGCTGGGAGTTGTAGTTATGCAATAGCTGGAGTGTGTCAATGATGAGGAGGGGGTGTAAGGGGACCCCCAGGGTGGCAGCGCCCTCTCGTCTGCGCTCAGGCTCCGCATTCTCAGTGTATAATAGAGCAGGATCCGTCCTCTCATGTGACACAATTTACTTTCTCTCCTCACAAAAGGCCTTTTGTTCCCCTGATGCAGGTGGGAACGGTGCAGGAGAAACCCGCTCCGGTGAAAAAGATAGGTCGCGTCTGAGATCGAGGATACAGATCGTGCTCACACAGCATCAAGGGGTCACAATGTGCAAACAACACACGTCATGTGACGTCAGGGACACGAGTCATCTGCTATCCTGGTATATATGGTGCATGCAGGCCTGGTCTCTACTCTACTACAGAAATCCCCAATGGGCGCCATAGACTTGTATGTCTTCTAGGATGCGCAACATTATACCTGTGAAATTATAACTGCAATATGGTTGCATGCAGAACACCCATCAGATGCAAGATTGCAGGATGACGCTGCATCTGTAGGATTAGGAAGCGGCAAACACTGCAGGGCCCATAAAGGTTGTCACCAGCTCTCGAGCCTCTGCAGGACTAGCAGTAATACAGATCAGATGCAAGATATAGCAATGCCTAAGGGTCCATTTACACAGAGACTATCTGACAGATTATCTGCCAAAGATTTGAAGCCAAAGCCAGAAACAGACTATAAACAGAGAACAGGTCATAAAGGAAAGACTGATTTCTCCTCTTAGATCCTGGCTTTGGCTTCAAGAATCTGTCAGATAAATCTGTCTGTGTAAACGCATCATAAGGGCGTTAGGGCCCTATTACACGGGACGATTATCGGTCGCATGATCGTTAACAATAAACGGTCGCTATTGCGAATGACCTGAAATCGTTCATCCATTTACACAGAGCGATGATCGTTACTTACGATCGATCTTGCGGTCATCTTGTTGTAGCTATTGCGTTCGTCGCTACTGCGAACAACCGAACGATTTGCGAACGAGCAATGATAAAAATAGGTCAAGGTCTTATTAAGCGATCAACGATTTCTCGTTCCTCATTTAATTGTTAACTGCTATTCAACCGAACGATTATCGATTTCATCCGAATGATTTAACGATTATCCGAACGATAATCGTCCCGTGGAATAGGGCCCTTATTACACGGGCCCAATAATAACTGTAAACGAGCGCCGGTCTGCTAGATCAGCGCTCATTTACTTGGCCTATTACACGGCCCGATAATTGTTTAACAAGGGCTGCATGGACATTGTTACTGATGTCCTTGCAGCCCTTGCTTCGGTCCCGCGCCCTGCAGCTTCAGAGCGGCTTGTCTCAGCTAACAGGCCGCTCAGCCAATCACTGGCCGTGGCGGTCCCAGCCAGTGATTGGCTGAGCGACCTGTCAGCTGAGACCGGCCACTCTGAAGCTGCAGGGCGCAGGACCCAGGGAGAAGCGGACCGCAAGAGGAGCCCTGCAGTATGAATAGGTAATGTATGGAGTTTGCATATTGCAGAGAGATTTATCTGACAGATTCTTTAAGCCAAAGCCAGGAATGGATTTGAAAAGAGGAGAAATCAAAGTCTTTCCTTTATGACCTGATCTCTCTTTATAGTCTGTTTCTGGCTTTGGCTTCAAAGATCTGTCAGATAAATCTCTGTGTAAATGCACCATTGCAGGCGACAGTAGGAAACTAGCTGGTAGGGGAGACTGATAAAATGGCATCTTCTGCACAACTATATAGTTATAAAACCTAACAGCGCCCCCTGAAACCACCCACTGTGCCCAAAAGACCTGTTCCGATCCTTATAGGGGTAGTTCACAACAAAAAAAAAATTTCTTTCAAATATTTGTAATTTACTTTCATTAAAAAAAAAATCTCAATTCTTACAATACTTATCAGCTGCTTTATGTCCTGCAGGAAATGGTGTAGTCTTTCCGGTCTGGAGAGGTTTTCTATGAGGATTTGCTACTGCTCTGGACAGTTCCTGACATGGACAGAGGTGGCAGCAGAGAGCACTGTGTTAGACTGGGAAGAATACACCACTTCCTGCAGGACATACAGCAGCTGATAAGTACTGGAAGACTGGAATTTTTTTTTTATGGAAGTAAAATTACCAAAAAAAGCATTTTTTTTGGTGAACAACCCTTTTAAAGAAGTAAGTAGTAAGTGACCTGGAGAGGAAGCCAGGGCCCTGCCGGCAGCTAAGAGGTTAACCCCGGACCTCAGGCTTTAAATTGGCTCAGAAGAAAGCCTCTTGTTTGAAGTCGTCTTGAGCCGTGACAAAGGAATCCTAATTGCAGGTGGTCAGGGCTGAGCGTTTGATCCTTTCTGTGGCGCTTAACTCATGCTCGGCTTTATAATCAGCCAGATCCATCGAGTCCTGCGGCCGGCGCGCTCGCCTCGGCCTTTCCCACCCCCTGACCTGCCTTTCCTCTTTCAAGTCTTAAGACGCACTACTAATCTCCAGTTTCCTCTTATGCCGCAGTCTTTTCAGAGATTCTCATTTGTGACCTTTGCAGCAGAAGACACTTACAATAGGGACCCCCCCCCCCCTTATGTACCAGGACACAAAAAGCCCATTCTTACAGATACATAATAAAAAACAAATTAAAACGTCGGCTGGGAACATAGAGCGCCTCCGATCTGAGCCTGCGCCGCCGCCAGGTGAGGAGAGGAGGATGGCGAAAGAAGAAAAAAAAAAAAAAAAGCGCGAGTTCACGGCAAGGACAGACTAATAAAACGAGAGGGAGAGAACGGAGCAGAAAACATTGATGTCATCAATCAGGAGGACAGCACGGTAAAATCGTATACGGTATATACAGGCGGCTATTGGGGTCTGACTGACTACCATCTATCATTGAAAAGACCTAGCTGGTGTATGGAGTCACACAGGCAAAAATGTATGCAAATTAGCTCTCTAGCTCCACCTATAGGTAGCACCAAGACAATGATTTTCAGATTTTACAACACCTACTATAATGCCCAAACACCCAGAGGCGGTCACAGTGCATGATGGGAGCTGTAGTCACACAGGTTAAAGGGGTTATCCAGCGCTACAAAAACATGGCCACTTTTCCCCCTCTCTTGTCTCCAGTTGAGGTGTGGTTTGCAATTAAGCTCCATTTACTTCAATGGAACCGAGTTTGAAACCCCACCCAATCTGGACACAAGAGGGGGGAAAGTGGCCATGTTTTTGTAGCGCTGGATAACCCCTTTAAGGAACACGGTACAAGAGGAATGCATGCTGGGACGTGCCTAATGCGGAGGGTTAGGGTCACATCTCCTGGTCACTCACTACACAACATTGTAGATCTATATCCACAATGCGTCTGAAGCTTTGTCATTCACACTGCAGAGGAGCTCAGATCTAGGCTGCTGTTTGGTGAAGCCATTACAGAAGTGACGAGAGGGGAATACGTTACTGACTTCCCCTAGGAAAAGTTCAGCTCTGGAGGATTTAAAGCCGTTAATACAGGAAATTGTAGTCCCATAGGCACAACCTGAGCTGCTGATGCTATCTCAGCCAAGGACCCTACAGTGACCTGTATCTCAGCTTCCTAGTCCTGCAATGAGCTCGGCTGTGTGTTACTATATCTGCCATGTAAGGGACATCAGGCCTGTCCAGCCATACAGTAATGCTATAGGTACCTGATATAACCTGGGTGACAATGGTCACAGACACAGAATACAACATGGCTGCCCGTCAGCCTACATGGTCATACATATCCCTTAGATTGAGAGCCGTACCTTACAGACACATCCCGGTAGTCACTGCGCACGCCAAAGCCAATGACATCTGTCAGTGATTCCTCCCCTGGATCCTATAGATCTCTCTCTCTTTATATATCTATGGGCCTACTCAGCTTCCTCTTTCAAGAAGTGACAAGTGATCAGAATTCAGGTCATGTGACATTAGTCACTGACCCCGGAGAGTTCAGCGGCAGGAGTTCCCATCATCAGTCGCAGCTCTGGCCACTATAAAACTTCAGCCGCCTACTACTATTACTACTACCACCACCGCCGCTGTGACAAACTTCTGGCCACTACTATTGTACATTAAGGTCAAATGATGTCACATTAAGAAGACACGGTCAGTGAGAAGGGAAGACATGTTACCGGTAATGTCCGCCTCCATAATGATTATGTGTCCCAGTGAAGTGAGCAAATATCTAGAGCAGCACAAAGGGCGCAACGTATGGATAGGGAACCCCCCCTTTCCTCCAAGGATCCCCGACAGGGAACACCACCCCCCACAACCCTCCAAGGATCTCCGACAGGGAAGAAACACCCCCGAAAGGATCCCAGACAGGGAAGACCCTCCACCCCATCCCTCCAAGGATCCCAGACAGGGAAGACCCCCATCCCAATCCCTCTAAGGATCCCCTGTACTCTCAGCCGCCTCCATAAATGTTGAATTCCAATCAAATTCCAGCAATCTGATATTGAAGGAAATCCCAGCAATAAGTTATCAATATTAGATCAGAAATGACCTGACTCCTGGCGCTCTCGCTGTTTGCTCCTGTGATCTGCCAGCACCTGTACCAGGGCCTCCATATTAATAATAATAATATTATAATAATAATAATAATAATAATAACAGCTGCTGTATAGGATATCACAGCGTGGTCTGTCAGCCACAGTACGATGTTGCCAGGAGAGGCAGTGCAGAGGCTGCAGCGATCACAGGACCAAGGCACATTTCTCTCAGACCACTGACGATCTAACGTGGAAAATCTGTTTACTTAAATGGGAAAAGAGAACAAGCTGCTTCCCAGACCTCCAGCCATTCAGGGCTGTGGGGAAAGATGGGTGACAACCGCGGCAGAAGCTGTGACGACTTCTATACTGGTTGTCACAATGCATAGTCCTCCATTAACTGACAGGGACCAGTCATACAGAGCTGAAGGTCACAGGAGAGTAATGATAGCGCCCCCACACAAGCTGCCGCTAAACTACAACTCCCATTGTGTTCTATAAAACACAAAGAGGGTAAACGTATAGATACAGTGAGCTTCATCTATCTTCCATAATGACTGATGAAGTGTTCCTGCAATGCCACACATGCACTCATATGCTGGGAGGCCCAGTAATGAAGTGATCAAGGCCCCATAGGTTTCACAGACAGAAAGTGAGGCCTGGGGTGCAGAACCCTCCCCCCACCCCCGAGCAGTGACAGCTCATCATCCTCCATAGATAATCCCGCTTTCAGTCTGAGGTTCGGGGGCGGCCGTCACTACACATCACCATCCACTGTCCACAGATGTCAGGCCGGTCACATCTATCGATCTGTGATGTACATGGAGGGGCAAATTAGTACTGTATTAGTACTGTTCATGGTGACCTGCAACTCTCCTGCAGGTCACCCCCGCCATCTAACAGTAGAGGAAGGATAGACAGACAGACAGATAGATAGATAGACTCACCACCTCTCATGTATGTATAATAGAAGCTCACACACAGCTCTCCCAGAGTCCTGAAAGGTAAATCTGCCCCCCCCCCTTTGTTAATGGGATCCATGCTTGGGGGCCCCCATGTTCACTGCAGGGGGGTCCCACGGGTCTCAGACATTTCCTCCTGACCTGTGATATGTCACATCGCTCCTCTATGGCCTCCGCTACCAATCATTCCCAGCAAGAAGATAAAAAAAATACTTTGCAAGCTCCGGTGAAATTCCACATTGTGCGCCATTAAATCTCTTCCCCCCACCCAGAGGTTGTCAGAGAGAAAAACAAAAAACTTGAGAAAACTTGTGACTGGATTCTCATAAATGACAGTGAATATTAGGGGGGGTCTCTGGTGTACACTGGGCGGACTTGCATGACTTCACACCAGGAACTTGGTTAATGTTTAGATGGTCCCTGCAGACGACGGCGAACAAACAGCCTGCCATGGCACAGCGCCAATCTATACAGCTCAATGGTGACTATAGGGATCTCCCCTAGGGTGGCAGATATATACTGGGGCAACAGGAATTTATTTTAGTTTTTTTGTCAGAAAGTTATACTGCTATTTCAAATCTCTAGACTTCCAGTACTTATCAGCTGCCGTATGTCCTGTAGGAAGTGGTGTATTTCCAGTCTGACACAGTGCTCTCTGCTGCCTCCTCTGTCCATGTCAGGAACTGTCCAGAGCAGCAGCAAATCCCCATAGAAAACCTCTCCTGCTCTGGACAGTTCCTGACATGGAAATTTTCAGTCAGTGTCAGACTGAAAAGAATACACCACTTCCTGCAGGACATACAGCAGCTGATAAGTACCGGAAGACAGAATAAAACTATTCATTTACAAATCTTTAAAACTTAATGGCACCAGCTGATTAAAAATAAAAAAATAAAAATTCTCTGGAGTGCCCCTTTAATGACATGTATACACAGTCTCACTATATTTATGGGAATCAGACGTGGTGATGCGCACCACATTTGGGAGCCTCTCCAGTCTCCCGAGGCCACACCAGTCACACGCCCCTTCACGCCAGGAGAAGGAAACCCCCTACGTTTGTTGACAGAAGCTGAAAGACTGGGGAAGTCACATGCTTGGAGTAAATGACAGCTCTTCACCAAACAACCCGCATAGAAAGTCAGCCCTGCATCTTCACGTATAGTTGAAAGTCAAGTATGTGCTTATCTAAGCCTAAAGGGAAAGCAGTCCCTATCTATAGGAGCTCCATTACATGCAGGCAGGCAGGAGACGCTAATGGAGTCCTTAAAGGGATAGTCCAGTGAAAATCCTTTCTTTCAAATAAACTGGTATCAGAAAGTTATATAGATTTGTAATTTACTTCTATTAAAAAAATCTTAATTCTCCCAATACTTATTAGCTGCTGTATGTCCTGCAGGAAATGTTTTATTTTCAGTCTGACACAGTGCTCTCTGCTGACATCTCTGGCCGAGCTGTCTCTATTCTCTATTAATCCCCATAGAAAACCTCTCCTGCTTTGGACAGTTTCTGACATGGACAGAGGTGGCAGCAGAGAGCACTGAGTCAGACGGGGAAGAATACACCACTTCCTGCAGGACGTACAGAAGCTAATAAGTATGGGAAGACTTAAGATTTTTTTAATAGAAGTAAATTACAAATCTATATAACTTTCTGACACCAGTTGATATGAAAGAAAAAGATTTTCGCTGGACAACCCCTTTAAAGTCCCCTTGGCCCAGGCCTGGGGGGGGTTTGATCTGGTGCAGGATCTTGGAAGATAATCCTGTCCCTGCTTCATTAAGAATAGACGAGCGACACATTTCAATCCCGATACCAAGATTACCACCTTTATATTTATACCTCCGGATGCAAGGGTGTAAGATGACAGCCGTAACCATAAAGCTGCGAGATTCTCGGAGGGATTGACCAAAGCAGAGAATCCCTTTAAATGACTGTAATAGGAGGCCCATAGGGATGCAATACAGCTGACTACTTCAGCATCCTATATGATGAGAGGCGCAGAGGCAGTCATGGGGTTAACTCCGGGGCCGCTGGTTTCCTGGCAAGTCATAAGTTTATCCTGCAGCCGGAGGTTCAGCCACAACACCATGTGATCACAAGACGCGGTCACGTGCATCGCCTGACACTAGGGAATCAAAAGAGTGCGGCAGAGGAGACAAACGGGGGCCGAAACAGATGCTGGACAAGCCATACAGCCGTATGACAGGAGCATGCTGGGGGTTGTAGTTCTCCTATAAGGGTATAGGGGATGTCGACCGAAGAGAGCGGCATGCTGTCCACAAGGGCCGCTGACCTGATGGTAGGGCTGGGCGATTAATCGAATTAATTCGATTAATTCGCCCAGAAGGTTAGAATCGATTTGATTTTTTGTGAAAATCGTAAATTCGATTTTCACAAAAAATCATTGCGGGCAGAGAAGGGCAGAGAAGCGCGGAGAGTCAGTCGGGCGGGCGGACGGGAGGTGCAGGTGCCGGGCAGGAGATGGAGGGCGGGCAGCACTGCGTGGAGGTGCCGGCCGGCCATGAGGTGCAGGTTACGGCCGGCGGGAAGTGAGGGGGCGGCGCTGCGTGGAGGTGCCGGGCGGGCGGGAAGTGCAGGTCGGTCGGCAGTCCCCCAGAGCCGCGACCGACCTTCCCCAGCTGTACACATAGCCCTCCTCCCCTCACCCCGGCCACACATGCAGGTCCCGGTCTCTGCAGGGACTGTAGTGGTGATAGCGTCGCTGCCATTACTGGAGCTGTACAGCAGGATCTTCACCCCTGATCCTGCTGTACAGCTCCAGTAATGGCAGCGACGCTATCACCACTACAGTCCCTGCAGCCTCCTGCAGAGACCGGGACCTGCATGTGTGGCCGGGGTGAGGGGAGGAGGGCTATGTGTACTCCTTTCCCAATCATTCCCAGCTGCCCCAGCCCCCCTCCATCTCCCCCAGTCGCCCTCCATCACCCCCAGTCGCCCTCCATCACCCCCAGTCGCCCTCCATCACCCCAACTCCTCCTCCATCACCCCCACTCCTCCTCCATCACCCCCACTCCTCCTCCATCACCCCCACTCCTCCTCCATCACCCCCACTCCTCCTCCATCACCCCCACTCCTCCTCCATCACCCCCACTCCTCCTCCATCACCCCCACTCCTCCTCCATCACCCCCACTCCTCCTCCATCACCCCCACTCCTCCTCCATCACCCCCACTCCTCCTCCATCACCCCCAGTCACCCCCAGTCCCCCTCCATCCCCCCCTAGCTGCCCATCTATACCTGTACTACTACACCCCTCATCTGTACCTGTACTACTACTACACCCCTCATCTATACCTGTACTACTACTACACCCCTCATCTATACCTGTACTACTACTACACCCCTCATCTATACCTGTACTACTACTACTACTACACCCCTCATCTATACCTGTACTACTACTACTACTACTACTACTACACCCCATCTATACCTGTACTACTACCACACCCCTCATCTATACCTGTACTACTACCACACCCCTCATCTATACCTGTACTACTACTACACCCCTCATGTATACCTGTACTACTACTACACCCCTCATCTATACCTGTACTACTACTACACCCCTCATCTGTACCTGTACTACTACACCCCTCATCTATACCTGTACTACTACTACACCCCATCTATACCTGTACTACTACTACACCCCTCATCTGTACCTGTACTACTACTACTACACCCCTCATCTATACCTGTACTACCACACCCCTCATCTATACCTGTACTACTACTACACCCCTCATCTATACCTGTACTACTACACCCCTCATCTATACCTGTACTACTACTACACCCCTCATCTGTACCTGTACTACTACTACTACACCCCTCATCTATACCTGTACTACCACACCCCTCATCTATACCTGTACTACTACTACACCCCTCATCTAGACCTGTACTACTACACCCCTCATCTATACCTGTACTACTACACCCCTCATCTGTACCTGTACTACTACTACTACACCCCTCATCTATACCTGTACTACTACTACACCCCTCATCTATACGTGTACTAGTACTACACCCCTCATCTTTACCTGTACTACTACTACACCCCTCATCTGTACCTGTACTACTACACCCCTCATCTGTACCTGTACTACTACTACTACTACTACACTCCTCATCTATACCTGTACTACTACTACACCCCTCATCTATACGTGTACTACTACTGCACCCCTCATCTATACGTGTACTACTACTGCACCCCTCATCTATACGTGTACTACTACTGCACCCCTCATCTATACGTGTACTACTACTGCACCCCTCATCTTTACCTGTACTACTACTACACCCCTCATCTGTACCTGTACTACTACACCCCTCATCTGTACCTGTACTACTACACCCCTCATCTGTACCTGTACTACTACTACACCCCTCATCTGTACCTGTACTACTACTACTACACCCCTCATCTGTACCTGTACTACTACACCCCTCATCTGTACCTGTACTACTACACCCCTCATCTGTACCTGTACTACTACTACACCCCTCATCTGTACCTGTACTACTACTACTACACCCCTCATCTGTACCTGTACTACTACACCCCTCATCTGTACCTGTACTACTACACCCCTCATCTTTACCTGTACTACTACTACTACACCCCTTATCCACTATACCTCCACTACTAAACACACAAAGAAGATCTCCTATACTATATGGGGGCCCAGAATGGCACACAGGGGGCTTGTCTACTACAGGGGAGCACTGTTACAGTGAGAAGCAATACAGTTGTCTCAAATGTCATTAAAATAGTATCTGATGCTGCAAGGACAAAACTATTCTGTTTATTTAGCAAAAAGGAAAAAAAAAAATCGAGATTTAAATCGAGAATCGTCCAAAATTTTTAAAAAAATCGAGATTTTATTTTTTGGCCATATCGCCCAGCTCTACCTGATGGCTACTAAAACTAAAGTGGAGCCGTAACCCATAGCAACCAAACAGCCTATAGCCAGGAAAGGCGAGCTGTGACATGGCGTGCGGCCCCCGCGGTCACCTGTCACATCCACTGCCGGGGCGGGAAGACGTCTCTAGTATTCTTGGCATTATTGCTAAGACGGAACCAGCAAAGCGGAATAAGACAAGTCACCCAAGAAGAGCGTTAACTCCTTATAGACTCGGATATCCATATAAAATCCATAGAGAATGGATTCTACGCAAATTTATTAGGCCGGATTGATTGATCGCTAAACAGCCTGTTGCCCTTAGCAACCAATCACCGCCCTGCTTTCATTATACAAGAGCGCAACACGAAATGAAAGCTGCGCCATGATTGGTTAGGATGCATGTTGCCCATAGCAACCAAACACCCCAGGGGCATATAATGGCAAGAGACTGCCTCGTAGGCTATCCCCGCCTCACGATCTATGGGGGGGACCCCGCCTTTACTGCATGGATCAGCAGTGTCGCTGATCCCCACCATTAGTGTAGGACCGAGTACTATAGCGGAGGTCCTGTCTCCGTACTATTACACTGCAGAATATGTTATATAGAGAGGCGTGCAGCAGTCAGCCCCTGCTCTCTGTTATCAGCCATGCCTGTGGTGACTCTGTTAGTGCCCCTCGGGGTTGCCGCCCTCGGTGTTCCCATGCCCGTGTTATCGCACGGGAAGTCATGGGCTGGGTGAGGATATATTTGGAGCCCTACTCTGTGTGTACACCACCGGCCCCCAGGGGCCACGGCCGCCCCCTTATCCATTCACTGGAATACGCACAACAACCTGACTAGGTGCTCGACACCAACCAACTCATCAACTTTACATAACCCCGAGGTCAGTTTCGGGTCCCGGTGCTGAAACTGGGACATAAACCAAGTATTCCAGGCATGCACCCATTCCTCCCCGCTACACACAGGCTCATCTATTACCAGCACCGCCGCCATGGAGGGAGGCGAGGACGGCAGCACTGCCTGCACCACATACAGGGGGCCTGGTGACAGCACCAGCACCACTTACAGGGGGCGTAGTGACCGCACCACATACAGGGGGCATAGTGACAGCACCAGCACCACTTACAGGGGGCGTAGTGACAGCACCAGCACCACATACAGGGGGCCTGGTGACAGCACCAGCACCACATACAGGGGGCGTAGTGACAGCACCAGCACCACATACAGGGGGCGTAGTGACAGCACCAGCACCACATACAGGGGGCGTAGTGACAGCACCAGCACCACATACAGGGGGCATAGTGACAGCACCAGCACCACATACAGGGGGCGTAGTGACAGCACCAGCACCACATTCAGGGGGCATAGTGACCGCACCACATACAGGGGGCGTAGTGACCGCACCACATACAGGGGGCGTAGTGACCGCACCACATACAGGGGGCGTAGTGACCGCACCACATACAGGGGGCGTAGTGACCGCACCACATACAGGGGGCGTAGTGACCGCACCACATACAGGGGGCGTAGTGACCGCACCACATACAGGGGGCGTAGTGACCGCACCACATACAGGGGGCGTAGTGACCGCACCACATACAGGGGGCGTAGTGACCGCACCACATACAGGGGGCGTAGTGACCGCACCACATACAGGGGGCGTAGTGACCGCACCACATACAGGGGGCGTAGTGACCGCACCACATACAGGGGGCGTAGTGACCGCACCACATACAGGGGGCGTAGTGACCGCACCACATACAGGGGGCGTAGTGACCGCACCACATACAGGGGGCGTAGTGACCGCACCACATACAGGGGGCGTAGTGACCGCACCACATACAGGGGGCGTAGTGACCGCACCACATACAGGGGGCGTAGTGACCGCACCACATACAGGGGGCGTAGTGACCGCACCACATACAGGGGGCGTAGTGACCGCACCACATACAGGGGGCGTAGTGACCGCACCACATACAGGGGGCGTAGTGACCGCACCACATACAGGGGGCGTAGTGACCGCACCACATACAGGGGGCGTAGTGACAGCACCACATACAGGGGGCGTAGTGACCGCACCACATACAGGGGGCGTAGTGACCGCACCACATACAGGGGGCGTAGTGACAGCGCCAGCACCACATACAGGGGGCGTAGGGACAGCGCCAGCACCACATACAGGGGGCGTAGTGACAGCTAGTGACAGCACCAGCACTGCCTGCACCACATACAGGGGGCGTAGTAACAGCACCACATACAGGGGGCGTAGGGACAGCACCAGCACCACATACAGGGGGCCTAGTGACAGCACCAGCACCACATACAGGGGGCGTAGGGACAGCACCAGCACCACATACAGGGGGCGTAGGGACAGCACCAGCACCACATACAGGGGGCGTAGTGACAGCACCAGCACCACATACAGGGGGCATAGTGACAGCGCCAGCACCACATACAGGGGGCGTAGTGACAGCACCAGCACTGCCTGCACCACATACAGGGGGCGTAGTAACAGCACCACATACAGGAGGCGTAGGGACAGCACCAGCACCACATACAGGGGGCCTAGTGACAGCACCAGCACTGCCTGCACCACATACAGGGGGCATAGTGACAGCACCAGCACCACATACAGGGGGCATAGTGACAGCACCAGCACCACATACAGGGGGCATAGTGACAGCACCAGCACCACATACAGGGGGCATAGTGACAGCACCAGCACCACATACAGGGGGCATAGTGACAGCACCAGCACCACATACAGGGGGCATAGTGACAGCACCAGCACCACATACAGGGGGCATAGTGACAGCACCAGCACCACATACAGGGGGCATAGTGACAGCACCAGCACCACATACAGGGGGCATAGTGACAGCACCAGCACCACATACAGGGGGCATAGTGACAGCACCAGCACCACATACAGGGGGCATAGTGACAGCACCAGCACCACATACAGGGGGCGTAGTGACAGCACCAGCACCACATACAGGGGGCGTAGTGACAGCACCAGCACCACATACAGGGGGCGTAGTGACAGCACCACATACAGGGGGCGTAGTGACAGCACGTGCACCACATACAGGGGGCATAGTGACAGCACGTGCACCACATACAGGGGGCATAGTGACAGCACGTGCACCACATACAGGGGGCATAGTGACAGCACGTGCACCACATACAGGGGGCATAGTGACAGCACGTGCACCACATACAGGGGGCATAGTGACAGCACCAGCACCACATACAGGGGGCGTAGTGACAGCACCACATACAGGGGGCGTAGTGACAGCACCAGCACTGCCAGCACCACATACAGGGGGCGTAGGTACAGCACCAGCACCACATACAGGGGGCATAGTGACAGCACCAGCGCTGCCGGCACCACATACAGGGGGCGTAGTGACAGCACCAGCGCCACATACAGGGGGCGTAGTGACAGCACCACATACAGGGGGCATAGTGACAGCACGTGCACCACATACAGGGGGCATAGTGACAGCTAGTGACAGCACCAGCACTGCCTGCACCACATACAGGGGGCGTAGTAACAGCACCACATACAGGGGGCGTAGGGAAAGCACCAGCACCACATACAGGAAGCCTACTGACAGCACCAGCGCTGCCTGCACCACATACAGGGGGTATAGTGACAGCACCAGCACTGTCGGCACCACATACAGGGGGCGTAGTGACAGCACCACATACAGGGGGCATAGTGACAGCTAGTGACAGCACCAGCACTGCCTGCACCACATACAGGGGGCGTAGTAACAGCACCACATACAGGGGGCGTAGGGACAGCACCAGCACCACATACAGGGGGCCTAGTGACAGCACCAGGGCTGCCTGCACCACATACAGGGGGCGTAGTGGCAGCACCAGCGCTGCCTCCCCAATCTGGATCAGGATATAGGGCAGGAACCACACAGGAAAACACTGTGCAACATGTGATCCTCCTGCAAATCACATGTCCCACCGCAACATATAGCCTGATGACGGATACAGACATATATTACGGCATACACACTATGGCGTTTTTCTAAGCAGCACAGCCAGGGCGCCATATGTGCTGCGTGTTATTAGAGGAGATGGCGGCCCCTGGCCAGGCTGAATTCCTGCTCTATTCATGTATGGATTGTGACTGTAACCCGGTTCTGCTGCGCTGGCTCCCGACAATGAGAAACATTATTTATATCAGGGTGGGAGGGGCACCCCGCACCATATTCCAAAACCTGCTAACCCCTTCACTGCCGGGGCCCCGCCGCCCTCCCACACACTGCACCCAGCTTATCTAGGATAGAGGCGTCTCCAGAGAGCAGTGCATTGTGGGAGCTCAGCACAGGACAAAGTCACCAAAAATGCAAAATTTATAGACAAAGTGTGAAATGTTGGATAACAAGTAGCAGCGGTGACAGGAAGAGTCTACAACTTCCTCTAATGCTGCACAGAATACAGGCCCGATCCTAACATATAGTCACCCTACATATGAGAGGGCCGAAATATCACCTGATCCTCGTCTCGGGTGGGGGGGGGGGCTCACTAATCTTCCAGGACATTTTACTGCACAAAATACTATTAAAGGGGTTGTTCACCAAAAAAAAGTTTTTTTCTTTCAAATCAACTGGTGCCAGAAAGTAACAGATTTGTAATTTACTTCTATTAAAAAAAAATCTCCAGTCTTCCAGCTGCTGTATGTCCTGCAGGAAGTGGTGTATTCTTTCCAGTCTTAAAGGACAACTCCCACAAAAATTTTTTTTTGCTCATTTAACACACATTACAAAGTTATATAACTTTGTAATGTGGTTAAATACCCGGCCTGGCCCCCTTCCCCCACTTTCGGACCCCCGACCCCCCACCCCGGAAGTTAAGGAATGTATACATTACCTATTACGATCGTCACGGTCCTCTTCTCCGGGGCGGCATCTGGTGACGACGACGTCAGAGCCGAGGGGCGGTCCGGGTCTTCTTCCTCCTCGGCGTCTTCATGCAAAGTGAATGGGGATGAAAAGGCTGCTGGTGCACATGCGCACCAGCAGCCTTTTCATTGGCTGGAGCGCATCACATGGCTTCCAGCTTGCTCAGCCCTGATTGGCTGAGCTTGCTGGAAGCCATGTGATGCGCTCCAGCCAATGAAAAGGCTGCCGGTGCGCAAGCGCACTGGCAGCCTTTTCCATCCCCTGGACCCGGAAGTCGGAGACATCGCTGGATGGCGGACGGCGGCGACGGAGAGGCGGACGGCGGGCTAATCGAGTGGCGATCGTCACCGGAGAGATGGTGAGTATGGTGTCTGTGTGTGTCTGTGTTTTTTTTTTTTTTGGGGTCCCGCGGGAGTTGTCCTTTAAGAGCAGGAGAGGTTTTCTATGGGAATTTGCTGCTGCTCTGGACAGTTCCTGACATGGACAGAGGGGGCAGCAGAGAGCACTGTGTCAGAATGGAAAGAATACACCACTTCCTGCAGGACATACAGTAGCTGAGAAGTACTGGAAGATATAAGATTTTTTTTTTTATAGAAGTAAATAACAAATCTCGGGCACTTTCAGGCACCAGTTGATTTGAAAGAAAAATTTTGTTTGATGAACCACCCCTTTAATACAATTACTTACAAAGAGACACCATCCGACCTTAAAGGGTTTATCCAGAATTAGAAAAGGCACAAATACTTTCTTTGCTTAAAAAAAAAAAAAAAAAAAAAAAAAAAGTGCTGCTTTGGTCCCCAGGTTGTGTGGGGCATTAAAATTTAGCTTTAAAGGGGTTGTCCAGCGAAAATATTTTTCTTTCAAATCAAGTGATATCAGGAAGTTATATAGATTTGTATTAAAAAATCTCCAGTCTCCCTATACTTATCAGCTGCTGTATGTCCTGCAGGGAATGTTTTCTTTTCAGTGTGACACGGTACTCTCTGCTGACATCTCTGGCCGAGACAGGAACTCTGTCTCGGTTTTCTTCGAATCCCCATAGAAAACCTCTCCTGCTCTGGACAGTTCCTGTGTCGGCCAGAGATGTCAGCAGAGAGCACTGTGCCAGACTGAAAATAAAACAACACTTCCTGCAGGACATACAGCATCTGATAAGTATAGGAAGACTTGAGATTTTATTAATAGAAGTAAATTACAAATCTATATAACTTTCTGGCACCAGATGATTTGAATAAAAGAGATTTTCGCTGGACAACCCCTTTAATGAAAGCTGCAAAACACGGCCACTTTCTGCCAGAATCTTGTTGTAAGCCTAGATTACCCCTAGAGGAGCTTGTTGCAGGATTGCTGCAGATTCCGACCACATGCCTAGGATGGTGGGCTAGGTGAGGCCGGGGCTACAGTGACGCACAATGACAGAGAAGTTGCCTGTCCTGACCAGGAGGACGCCAGCAGGTCTGTGCCGCAATACAGCAGATCCTGGAAAATAGCTCAATGCAGAAAACGCCCAAAATGCACCAAATAGACCTACAAGATGCAGCAATACAATGAGCCGTGTTCACACACATATAGATATCCACATAGAGAGGCCACAGCCCACTATAAATAGCCGGGGCCTTAGGACCTTCTCCCACAATGATGCCGCTATTTGCGGTTCACTTTCCGGCTCATCCCATTAATGGCCGACGTTATTTCCGTCCCGGGTTATTTGGAGGATTGCGGAGAACGCCGATCTGGCAATTTCCTTGGCTACTGCAGAATGGGGCGAGAGCCGAGGGCGACTTCCTGCATCTGTATCAGGTTCAGCCCCCCCCCCATATCTGAAGGAGCACTTAAAGGGGCAGTCACAGCACTTAGAGATGGAGCCCTGTCACCTCGCGTGCCGCCTAATACACCAGGCAGAAGGAGCTGTATAACCTGTATACTGCAGGAAGCTTATAGACACTCACCTCCAGTGAGGATTACATAATCTGCTTTCAGGGCATGATGGGATTTGTAGTGGAAAGCCTTGGGTCAGGGCAATGTGCTATAGATGATCCATCGCTGCATGATCCAAGTCCGACTTATGGGCTTATTCACACGTCCACCCCCCACCCCCAAAAAAATACCACTATATGCCCCACAAATTACCACTACGTACTACCACCAGCACCCCTCCATACAAATCCCTACTACCGTCACCCCCCCCCAAACATGATACTACTATCCTCACCCTACTCACACACCATTCAACCTACCACCACAATTCTCCAACAACTACAACCTCCACTATGCTCAAACTACTGCAACTCCCCCCCAAACTAACTACTACTACCACAGTACCATCACTCCCCCAAACAAGTATAGCTAGTCACATATAGCTGACCTGGTGACTAGTGTAATGTGTACAGCCAGTCAGTGTCAGGATAGTGCTGCATGGTATCTGTACCAAGTATACAGAACACATATATATATATTATACACACACACGCACACACGCACGTTACATGGAAACCAAGAGTGTGAGTTCAGCCCTAGGCCATGGGGACGCTGTGTTTAGGGTAGTATAGCAACATACACACCTCAGAGCAATGTGCGGCTATGCGGTATTAAGTAACAGGTGCCGGTGTAATATACCTACTGCAGCCACCACTGTATACACTACAAATCCCAGCATGCCTGACAGTGTGCTGCTACAGACCTGCACATAGGACAAGAGAAATGTAACCAGACTCCAGTGTAGTCGGCAGGAGCGGCTCATGTTACAGCAGGAGGTGCCGGGGTGGGGAGCTCTAAATCCTCTAATTCCCATACGTCCTAGTCCAGGCCCAGCCATATCCTGTTCATTTACACACTGACATACACACACACACACACACACCGCCATAGCCTCATACATACATACATACACACACACACACACACACAGCCTCCTATACACACACACACACACACACACACACACACACACAGTCACACTATACAGCCTTATGTGCGTGGTATGGCAGGATTATGTGGCACTGTATGGATGCATGCTAGAATTTTATACGCCTGCAGACACTATATGGCACTGTATGTCAGTATTTCCACAGTGACCTCTGCAAGCAGCTCACATGCAGACACTTTACTGCAGCAATATTTAGCATCGCCATGTTGGCCTCATGCATACACTATGTGCACTTTATAGCAGCATTATTTATCACCATGTTGACCGCATGCATACACTACACTGCACTATGTGCACTGCATGACAGCATTATTTAGCGCTGCAACATTGACCTCTTACTTGCAGACACTATATGGCAGTGTATAACAGCATTATTTAGCATCACCATGCTGACCACTTTCATGCAGACACTATCTATGTGCACTGTATGGCAGCATTATTTAGGGCCGAAACATTGACCTCTTCCATGCAGACACTACACTGCCCTATATGGCGCTGTATAGCAGCATTATTTACCTTCTTACATGCAGACACTATATGGCGCTGTATAGCAGCATTATTTAGCTTCTTACAGGCAGACACTATATGGCGCTGTATAGCAGCATTATTTAGTTTCTTACAGGCAGACACTATATGGCGCTGTATAGCAGCATTATTTAGCTTCTTACATGCAGACACTATATGGCGCTGTATAGCAGCATTATTTACCTTCTTACAGGCAGACACTATATGGCGCTGTATAGCAGTATTATTTAGTTTCTTATAGGCAGACACTATATGGCGCTGTATAGCAGCATTAATTACCTTCTTACAGGCAGACACTATATGGCGCTGTATAGCAGTATTATTTAGTTTCTTACAGGCAGACACTATATGGCGCTGTATAGCAGCATTATTTACCTTCTTACAGGCAGACACTATATGACGCTGTATAGCAGTATTATTTAGCTTCTTACATGCAGACACTATATGCACTATTTAGCAGCATTATTTAGCCTCTTACATGCAGACACCATGTGCGCTGTATGGCAGCATTGTTTAGCTTCTAACATGCAGAAACCATGTGCGCTGTATGGCAGCATTATTTAGCATTGCACGGGGGTATTCCTGACCTCCACATACGGCCTCTTACCTCAGTACAGCCCCAGACGCAGGTAAGGTCTCAAGGAGAGCGCCCCAGAGTCAGGGGCATTGTGCTACAGGGACAAGACACCCGGGCAGCTGACAGGAAGAGACCGCTATGACCCTGCTGTCTGCTCAGCACAGTCCCACATAAGCAGATAACAAAAAAAAGTTTTTTCCTCCATTAACTCCTTCCGTCCCAGCTCTATGCCACAACCTGGACCCCGCAGGAAGCAAAACAAAGGAATTAATTCAAGCCTCAGACAGTGGGCAGTGAAATGCCAGCGTACATCTGTGCCCGGCCTGCCAGCGGTAGCATCTGTCCTCCCAGGGACCGGCCTCCATTTACATAATTAATGAATACAGAATCCAGGAGGAGAGCGCGGCTGCTGACAGGAGACCAACACAATCCAAGCTGCCAATGACCCACACAGAGCAACGGCCACCATGTGGGATCGGCCATAAACTGCTGTGCCCAGGTGCGACCCCCATGTCAATGCACGCTGCCTGCAGCAGACAGGAGAGTGACAGCCCCGCAGCAGCAGTTGTCCCCGCATTACAGCACCTATAGACCACCCAGATTATTTTATATGCCCCAACATGTGGCTCTCCAGCCGTCACAAAACTACAACTCCCATCATGTCTGACAACCACTGACCCCCAGAGCATAAAGGAAAACACACCATATACTGCTCCTGGAGACACCTATCTAGGGATTATATTTATACTATATACTAATCCTACAGGTTATGTTATATACACTATATACTGCACCCAGAGACATCTACTGTATACAGGTTAAATTATATACACTATATACTGCACACAGAGACATCTACTGTATACAGGTTATATTATATACACTATATACTGCACCCAGAGACACCTACTGTATACAGGTTACACTATATACTGCACCTAGAGACATCTACTGTATACAGGTTATATTATATACACTATATACTGCACACAGAGACATCTACTGTATACAGGTTATATTATATACACTATATACTGCACACAGACATCTACTGTATACAGGTTATATTATATACACTATATACTGCACCCAGACACACCTACTGTATACAGGTTACACTATATACTGCACCCAGAGACACCTACTGTATACAGGTTATATTATATACACTATATACTGCACACAGAGACATCTACTGTATACAGGTTATATTATATACACTATATACTGCACCCAGAGACACCTACTGTATACAGGTTATATTATATACACTATATACTGCACCCAGAGACACCTACTGTATACAGGTTATATTATATACACTATATACTGCACCCAGAGACACCTACTGTATACAGGTTATATTATATACACTATATACTGCACCCAGAGACACCTACTGTATACAGGTTATATTATATACACTATATACAGCACCCAGAGACACCTACTGTATACAGGTTATATTATATACACTATATACTGCACCCAGAGACACCTACTGTATACAGGTTATATTATATACACTATATACAGCACCCAGAGACACCTACTGTATACAGGTTATATTATATACACTATATACAGCACCCAGAGACACCTACTGTATACAGGTTATATTATATACACTATATACTGCACCCAGAGACACCTACTGTATACAGGTTATATTATATACACTATATACTGCACCCAGAGACACCTACTGTATACAGGTTATATTATATACACTATATACTGCACCCAGAGACACCTACTGTATACAGGTTATATTATATACACTATATACAGCACCCAGAGACACCTACTGTATACAGGTTATATTATATACACTATATACAGCACCCAGAGACACCTACTGTATACAGGTTATATTATATACACTATATACAGCACCCAGAGACACCTACTGTATACAGGTTATATTATATACACCATATACAGCACCTAGAGACATTATCTGCTGTATACTGATCACACTATACACAGTACCTGGATACTGATCCAACTATATACAGCACTATATACCTGGATACATCTATGTGCTATATGGAGCTAATTTTATATACACTGTCCACACCTACACACATCTCCTGTATACAGCTTCTATACTAATCCTACTATATATACCATGTACAGCACCTGGACACATCCACCTCCTGTATACAGACAGTATATCCACCACCACCTCCTGTATACAGACAGTATATCCACCACCACCTCCTGTATACAGACAGTATATCCACCACCACCTCCTGTATACAGACAGTATATCCACCACCACCTCCTGTATACAGACAGTATATCCACCACCACCTCCTGTATACAGACAGTATATCCACCACCACCTCCTGTATACAGACAGTATATCCACCACCACCTCCTGTATACAGACAGTATATCCACCACCACCTCCTGTATACAGACAGTATATCCACCACCACCTCCTGTATACAGACAGTATATCCACCACCACCTCCTGTATACAGACAGTATATCCACCACCACCTCCTGTATACAGACAGTATATCCACCACCACCTCCTGTATACAGACAGTATATCCACCACCACCTCCTGTATACAGACAGTATATCCACCACCACCTCCTGTATACAGACAGTATATCCACCACCACCTCCTGTATACAGACAGTATATCCACCACCTCCTGTATACAGACAGTATATCCACCACCTCCTGTATACAGACAGTATATCCACCACCACATCCACCTCCTGTATACAGACAGTATATCCACCACCTCCTGTATACAGACAGTATATCCACCACCTCCTGTATACAGACAGTATATCCACCACCACCTCCTGTATACAGACAGTATATCCACCACCACCTCCTGTATACAGACAGTATATCCACCACCACCTCCTGTATACAGACAGTATATCCACCACCACCTCCTGTATACAGACAGTATATCCACCACCTCCTGTATACAGACAGTATATCCACCACCTCCTGTATACAGACAGTATATCCACCACCTCCTGTATACAGACAGTATATCCACCACCTCCTGTATACAGACAGTATATCCACCACCTCCTGTATACAGACTGTATATCCACACACATACTGATCACACTATAGGACAGCTGAGCTTTCGCTTCAGTGTATCAGCAGCCTGCAGTCCTCCAGCACCCACTGTATCCCCTGTATACCCTGTATCTCCTGTATACAGCTGACATACAGAGCTGAGGCTTCGCTGCAGTGTGCCAGCAGGCTGAGGCGCCTCCATTCATTGACAGCCAGCAGGGAGGTAGAATCCTTGGCGGAGTAGTTGTCGGACTCTTTTCCGGTGCTGCGGCCCGGGCTGAGGTGAGTGCGCGCGGCTGCTGCCCTCGGGCATGCTGGGTATTGTAGTTCCTCGGCAGGTGGTCTCTCTCTCTCCCCCCCGGCCCCACGTACCCGGCGCTGCTGCTGCTGTGACTCCCGGTCTCGTCGGCCTCGCTGCTCCCTGCTCCGGGGGGGACAGTCCCGGGCTCCGGCTCCCCGCTGCCCCCGGCTCCGTGCTGCGGCTCCGGCTCTCTGCCCGCCAGCTTATCTAAGTCCACACTCCGCACTTTGCGCAGATGCTTGCGCCTCCAGTCCGCCGCCCTGGACTCCCCAGCCCCGGTTTCCGCTTCACCGACTTGCAGCTGCCCCGTCTCCGGACTGCCGGGGGCTGCAACGCCGCCCGCGGCTGCGCTGAATCCGGACGACGAGCTCCGACTCCCCGCCGCAGCCGCCATCTTCCTGGGGCCAGGTTTACATTCGTGTGGGCCAGCCCTGGCAGGGGGCGGAGCCGAGTAACGAATGAGGGCGGGGTCTGTGCCTTGCGGATTCTACGTAACCTGGGATCGGCCAGGTACGTAAATAGCGTAACAGTATCTGTGGGAACGTATCGCTACTAGAGGATGCCTCTCCGCTCCGTGAGGTTCTGTGTGAGCGGCGGGGCCACCGGGCCGTCAATTTATCACACGACTGAAGACCCAGTGTGTCGGGAGCGGACTATGCATTCACCTGTCTCCGGGCCGTTACGCAATCCGCGCACGCGCTGCCCGGGGTGTGGAGGTCCTTACGCAAAGAGCGTAGTGTACAGGTGGAGAGTTGCGTAGAGTGCGTAGCTCTGAGTGGGCGTGCGCCGTGTTTGCTCTGCCGCCCACATGAGGCGGACGTGAGGGTCGGGCACGTATTTCAAACCGTCAGTTACCTGATGGCTGCGGGCAGGTCGGCTCTGCTGCATGTGGGAGTAGCGGAGCTCTGCCAGCCTGGCACTACCGCCGCGTATTGCGCAAACCAGCAGACACGAGTCACTTTTATGACTTTATTGTTTGTATAAGGAATAAAAGCTGAGGCTTGTGCAATGTATATAGTCATGGACTACAACTCCCAGCAGCACCGCAGGAGAGAAGCCTTCCTACCAAGCGGGCACCGCCAGTAAATATGTAAAGGATGTATAGAAACATGGCCGGTCTGATGGATCCACATTTCTGTGAGGAAACACGGCCGGTCAGATGGATCCACATCTCTGTGAGGAAACACGGCCGGTCAGATGGATCCACATCTCTGTGAGGAAACCCGGCCGGTCAGATAGATCCACATCTCTGTGAGGAAACACGGCCGGTCAGATGGATCCACATCTCTGTGAGGAAACACGGCCGGTCAGATGGATCCACATCTTTGTGAGGAAACACGGCCGGTCAGATAGATCCAGATCTCTGTGAGGAAACATGGCCGGTCAGATGGATCCACATCTTTGTGAGGAAACATGGCCGGTCAGATGGACCCAGATTTCTGAGAGGAAACACGGCCGGTCAGATAGATCCACATCTCTGTGAGGAAACATGGCCGGTCAGATGGATCCACATCTCTGTGAGGAAACATGGCCGGTCAGATGGATCCACATCTCTGTGAGGAAACATGGCCAGTCAGATGGATCCAGATCTCTTTGAGGAAACATGGCTGGTCAGATGGATCCACATCTCTGTGAGGAAACATGGCCGGTAAGATGGATCCACATCTCTGTGAGGAAACATGGCCGGTCAGATGGATCCAGATCTCTGTAAGGAAACATGGCCGGCCAAATGGATCCAGATCTCTGTGAGGAAACATGGCCGGTCAGATGGATCCAGATCTCTGTGAGGAAACATGGCCGGTAAGATGGATCCAGATCTCTGAGGAGAAACATGGCCGGTCAGATGGATCCACATCTCTTTGAGGAAACATGGCCAGTCAGATGGACCCAGATCTCTGTGAGGAAACATGGCCGGTCAGATGGATCCACATCTCTGTGAGGAAACATGGCCGGTCAGATGGACCCAGATCTCTGTGAGGATACATGGCCGGTCAGATGGATCCAGATCTCTGAGGAGAAACATGGTCGGTCTGATGGATCCAGATCTCTGTGAGGAAAACATAGCCGGTCAGGTTAATACTGATCTCTGTGGAGAAACATGACCGGTCAGATGCATCCAGTTGTCTATGAGAAACGTAGCCGGTTAGATGGATCCAGATCTCTGTGAAGAAACATGGCCAGCCAAATGTATCCAGATCTCTGTTAAGAAACTTGACCGGTCCTATGGATTCAGATCTCGGTGGAGAAACATGGCCGGTCAGATGGATCCAGATCTCTGAAGAAACATGGCTGGTCAGATGGATCCAGGTATCTATGAAGACACATGGCCAGTTGGATGAATCCAGATCTCTATGGAGAAACATAGCCGGTCAGATGGATCCAGGTCTCTAAGAAGACACATGGCCGGTCAAATGAATCCAGATTTTGAAGAAACATGGCCAGTTAGATGGGTCCAGATCTCTGTAGAGAAACATGGTCAATCCGATGGATCCAGATCCCTGTGGAGAAACATGGCTGGTCACATAAATCGAGATCTCTGTGTATGGCAGGACCTCAATCTAATGTGAAGCATCTACAAGAATGATCCTGTTCACGTGGGCCGATAATCCTGCAGAACAGTTTCATCACTTTATGGAGTCTATGGTCCTACTGGAAGTCAATGTATTCCACAGTGCTGTACAGAGATTAGAGATTGACCAAGCAGGGAATGCCTCCTGCTTATAGTTTCCTAAGTGTCCTAGCAAGGGGCTCTGCAAAAACTACACTGAGGAGCAGGGACCTCTGTCTTTTGATAGGAGTCCCTGCTCCTGTACAGTAAGCAGGGTTCCTCCATGCATTGCCACTTACTGTCTGGCTTACACTTGTTGGGTTCCCGAGTCCGGTATATGAATTGGATACTGAATCTGAATTAGACCTATGACTGGAGATGGCCATGGCCATGGGAATTGAGCAGTCATCCAGTGTAAGTGTGACATTGCGTGACTTGAGGTACAATTCACACCTGAGGAGCGGAGATGACAAGGGAATCAGATGGTATTTTCCACTTGTCACCAGACTGTGTTTCGCACCAGGAACCTTCTGACAGGTCTGCTGCCTGATTTTCACCGTATAGTCCATTGTTGTGACTTTCGTGTGCACAATGTATATAGTTATGTACATAATCGAAACCAACTCTGTATTCCTGCAGTGCATCAAATAAAGCAACTTGGCAAATAGTCAGCGACCTCTGGACTCTAGGACTATGTGACTGCAGCCTGGAGATGGCGGGGGTGCAGCGCTGAGGATGGCTCCAGGGAGTAGTGGCAGCCTCTGATGTGTAACCGGATAATACGTGTGAACACAGTCCGAGCTGATGAAAGAGCCAGCATAAAGCTTCCGTCTATTTCTGGCATGAGCTCTTATGTAATGGGCTGAGAGGAGCTCAGGATATAATAAGACACGCTGGAAGCTGGGAGTCCTGTGATCTGGGGATCGTCTCCTTACAGGAAATCTCTGAGGACGGGGATTATGTGTTACAAAACTATAATCTACAAACAGGGCCGGCCTGAGGGATGTGCGGCGTGTACCAGCATGTAGGAAGAATCACCTGGCATAGTTAAAGAAAAGGGTTCCCGGGCATCCAGATCTGCCAACCCCAGTCCAACATGTAGCCCAGTCCACCAAGTACCTGAATCCAACAAGTATCCCAGTCCAACAAGTACTTCAATCCAACAAGTACCTCAGTCCAACAAGTTCTTCAATTCAACAAGTACCCCTATCCAACAAGTCCCCCGATCCAACTAGTACCCCAGTCCAACAAGTACCCTGAGAGATGTGCGGTGTGTACCAGCATGAAGAAAGAACCACCTGGCATAGTTAAAGGAAAGGGTTCTCGGGCATCCAGATCTGCCAACCCTAGTCCAACATGTAGCCCAGTCCACCAAGTACCTGAATCCAACATGTACCCAAATCCAACAAGTACCTCCAATTCAACAAGTATCCCAGTCCAACAAGTACCCAAATTTAACACGTACCCCGATCCAACGAGTACCCAATCCAATGACTACCCCAATCCAACAAGTACCTGAATCCAAGTCAAGCAAAAACACGAATTCAACAAGTATCCCAATCCAATAAGTACCCCAATCAAAAAAATAACCTAATCCATGAAGTACCCCCAATCCATGAAGTACCCCCAATCCATGAAGTACCCCCAATCCAAGAAGTACCCCAATCCAACAAGTAACCTAATCCAACAAGTACCACAGTCCATTAAGTATCCTACTCCAACAAGTTACCCAGTCCAGCAATTACCCATACCTATGTAAACACTGCCAGCACAGGATAACACCACATTCCTGACTGCTTTATTCACTGGGTGTTATTTGGACACTGTATGGTAGTATTATTTGGACGCTGTATGGTAGTATTATTTGAATGCTGTATGGTAGTAGTACTACAGCACTTAGGCATGTAAACAATATATTACTATAATATTTCAGCACTGTGTGATTGTATTATATGGGCTCTTTATAATGTATGACGGTGTTATTTGTGCATTGTATAGCGGTATTTTTTGGGCCCTGTATAATGCTATTATGTAGGCCCCATATGACGTTATTATTTGTGCATTATAATACATAGTAATATTATTTGACATCTTACTTCAAGACTATACGGCACACACCATAAGAGGGGGAGGCATCAATCGGATTATTGCATATGGCTGTCCTGGCACTGCCCCCATCAGCTCTTGTCTCCTATGATACACATAGCCAACCTGGCACTGCCCCCATTAGCTCTTGTCCCCTATGATACACATAGCCAACCTGGCACTGCCCCCATCAGCTCTGGTTATCCTATAAAACACATGGCCCCTCTCACTTTGCCCCTATCAGCTCTGGTCCCCTATGATACACATGGCACTGCCCCATCAGCTCTGGTCCCCTATGATACACATGGCACTGCCCCCCATCAGCTCTGGTCCCCTATTATACACACAGCACTGCCCCCATTAGCTCTGGTTCCCTATGATACACATGGCACTGCCCCCATAAGCTGTGGTGGTCCCCTATGATGCACATGGCACTGCCCCCATAAGCTGTGGTAGTCCCCTATGATGCACATGGCCTTGCCCTATAGTACAGTGGTAACATTGTACACATTGTAGTGACAACGGCTGCGGATTTATTATACATGGCGGCTATGTGATACTATATAGAAGTATCAGCTCCTGGCGTAAACCTTACATTACATCTATTCCTAGTGCATGTCCTAATGGCAGTGACTCCCCTGCTCCTGTTCCTCTGCACCTGTGATACAGCCCGTGTCCTGGCACAGTATACATGACCAGACTAGAAGCCCTGTGTTATATACTCCGGCATGCAGGAAACACAAGACACCAGAAAGTAGGTCACATGTCTCCAGGGCAGCGGATCTGCACCAGATCCCATTATTCTGTAGGATGCCGCCACGTCGCTTATGGAAAGTTAATTTCTAATGCTAAGTAATGGCCCGGAGCTGAGATACGTATCCCCACAGTATCCCAGCAGTATCCGATGTGATTGGAGGACGGTCAGAGGAGGCAAAAATAGCAACACGCAGCAGTTTCCAAGGAAGATTTAACCACGAACAAGGGTCACAGCAGCTCCTATGAAACAGCAATGAAACAATTACTCTGGGGTATTATAGGAGGAGTTCTCTAGAAAGGAAGAGAAGTGGGTAACATTGTATCCGGGCGTGACCTCCTTCCTCACAGCGCCACCACAGGGGGAGTAAGGCATTACACAGGTCTTAAAGAAATTAGTGGGCTTCCTGTGTAATGCATGGACGTGCTGGGTCCTCCACAGTGGAAGACGCTCTTTGTGACTAACTGAAAAATATATATATGTATACAGGTGCTGGAAAATGGGTAACATTAATGGGACATGGGACGAAAGGCTGTATTAGATGGTTCTTTCTATTTATCTACCTATCTATCTGTCTATCTACAGTGCTGGCCAAAAGTATTGGCACGCCTGCAATTCTGTCAGATAATAATCAATTTCTTCCAGCAAATTATTGCAATCACAAATGCTTTGGTATTAATCTCTTCGTTTAATTTGTCTTCGATGGAAAACCACAAAAAATAATTGTCAAAAAGCCAAATTGGATGTAATTCCACACCAAACATAAAAAGGTGGTGGACAAAAGTATTGGCACCCTTAGAAAAATCATGTGATCCTTCTCTAATTTGTGTAATTAACAGCAACTGTTACTTACCTGTGGCACATAACAGGTGGTGGCATTAACTAATGGTGGTTTTATACGGAGAGATAATTCGCCCAATCGCATGATTAACGATATTGAATGAACAATTTTTTTTTTTATAACGATCGGCGTTTAGACGGAACGATACATCGTACGGAATATTCGTTTTGCGATCGCTTAAGCCTATCTCACACAGGGGAAATCGTTGAAAGACTGTTTACACTGAACGATCTGCGAATTTTTTGCGAACGATCAACGACGATTTGAGAACTTGTTGAAAGATCAAAATGAACGATTTTTCGCTCGTCGCTTGATCGTTCATGCGTTTACACGTACGATTATCATTCCAATTCGACCGTTATCGTGCAAATTCGTACGATACATTGTTCCGTGTAAAACCACCATAAATCACACTTGCAGCCAGTTGAAATGGATTAAAGTTGACTCAATCTCTGTCCTGTGTCCTTGTGTGACCACATTGAGCATGAAGATAAGGAAGAAGACCAAAGAACTGTCTGAGGACTTGAGGGCAAAATTGTGAGGAAGCATGAGCAATCTCAAGGCTACAAATCCATCTCCGAAGACCTTAATGTTCCTGTGTCTACCGTGCGCAGTGTCATCAAGAAGTGTAAAGCCCATGGCACTGTGGCTAACCTCCCTAGATGTGGACGGAAAAGAAAAATTGACGAGAGATTTCAACGAAAGATTGTGCGGATGGTGGCTAAAGAACCTCGACTAACATCCAAACAAGTTCTAGCTGCCCTGCAGTCCGAGGGTACAACAGTGTCACCCCGTACTATCCGCCGCTGTCTGAATGAAAAGGAACTCTATGGTAGGATACCCAGGAAGACCCCACTTCTGACCCAGAGACATAAAAAAGCCAGGCTGGAGTTTGCCAAAACTTACCTGAGAAAGCCAAAAACTTTTTGTTCTCTGGTCAGATGAGACAAAAGTAGAGCTTTTTGGGAAAAGGCATCAACATAGAGTTTACAGGGACAAAAAAAGAGTCCTTCAAAGAAAAGAACACGGCCCCTACAGTCAAACATGGCAGAGGTTCCCTGATGTTTTGGGGTTGCTTTGCTTCCTCTGGCACTGGACTGCTTGACTGTGCATAGCATTATGAAGTCTGAAGACTACCAACACATTTTGCACCATAATGTAGGGCCCAGTGTGAGAAAACTGGGTCTTCCTTAGAGGTCAGGGGTCTTCCAGCAGGACAATGACCCAAAACACACTTCAAAAAGCACTAGAAAATGGTTTGAGAGAAAGCACTGGAGACTTCTAAAGTGGCCAGCAATGAGTCCAGACGTGAATCCCATAGAACACCTGTGGAGAGATCTCACAATGTCAGCTTGAAGAAGGCACCCTTCAAATCTCAGGGACTGCAAGCAATTGGCAAAGAAGAATGGTCTAAAATTCCAGCAGAGCATTGTAAGAAACTCATTGATGGTTACCGGAAGCGGTTGTTCGCAGTTGTTTTCTCTAAAGGTTGTGCTACCAAGTATTAGGCTGAGGGGGCCAATACTTTTGTCCGGCCCATTTTTGGAGTTTTGTGTAAAATGATCAATCATTTGACTTTTTTTTCCATTCTCTTTTGTGTTTTTCTTATTGCAAGCAAAATAAATGAAGATATTATTACCAAAGCATTTGTCATTGCAATAATTTTCTGGAAGAAATGAATTATCTGACAGAATTACAGGGGTGCCAATACTTTTGGCCAGCACTGTATACAGTATACAGGTGCTGGAAAATGGGGAACGTTAATGGGACAAATGAAAATTGATGGAAACTTATTAGGAAACGAAAGGCTGTATTAGATGGTTCTATCCATCTATCTAACTCCTATCTATCTATCTATGTCTATACACGTATGTGGTTGATCAGTCTCCATGTGTGTAGGACACCCCACATACGCCATCCTATGGTGTCTTTCCTCTCCACTCAGGGCACATACCAGCATCATACACTGAAGCTCAGGAAACAGATGAGGGGAAACAGTGAAAATGGAATCATTTGGGAAATTGATAAAGGAATCAGAGCCTTTTAACAAAAACGGAAACATGGAGCAGAATACATTGTTCTAATAGTAACCCCGGCCCTAGTGAGTAGGAGCAGCACCTGGGATGGAAAGTCCAGAACCGATGCGTCTCCATAAACACAGACATAGTAACCCCATTGTAGTAACCAGCTGAGTAAAGAAGCCTGCGGAGCCCCTACATGTTATTATTCATTCTGTCCCGAGGATAAGCCATTAAAGGGGTACTCCGGCAAATATCTTTTTCTTTCAAATCAACTGGTTACAGAAAGTTATATAGATTTGTAATTTACTTCTGTTCAAAAATCTTAAGTCTTCCAGTACTTATCAGCTACTGTAGGTCCTGCAGGAAATGGTGTATTCTTTCCAGTCTGACACAGTGCTCTCTGCTACCACCTCTGTCCATGTCAGGAACTGTCCTGAGCAGGAGAGGTTTTCTGTTTCAATCTTTTTTTAAAAAAAATTCATATAATAATTGTCAGAATTACAACATCATATTAAAGTTGCATCGGTCTTCTATGGGGATTTGCTGCTGCTCTGGACTGTTTCTGACATGGCTAGAGGTGGCAGCAGAGACTGAAAAGAATACACCATTTCCTGTAGGACTTACAGCAGCTGATAAGTACTGGAATACTGGAGATTTTTTAATAGAAGTAAATTACAAATCTGTATAACTTTCTAGCACCAGTTTATTTGAAAGAAAATTTTTTGGAGGTGAAGTATTCCTTTAAAACAAATATAGTATATCCCATATATAATTAGATGCTGTATAGCAGGTACACATTATAATACTGTATACACAGGGTCCAAAAGTAGACGGACAGTATGTGTGAGGGTGCCTTCACACGCACCGGATCCGCGGCGGATTTTACGCTGCAAACTTGCAGCAAAATCTGCTGCGGATCCGGGCCCGTTCATCCCTATGATAGCACTAACTCGCAGTGAGATTGACATCTCGCTGCCAGTATGTGCTTTAAAGGGGTTGTCCGGCGATAAAAAATTATTCACAGAATAACACACATTACAAAGTTATACAACTTTGTAATGTATGTTATGTCTGTGAATGGCCCCCTTCCCCGTTTTTCCCCCCACCCACGCTAGACCCGGAAGTGTGGTGCATTATACTCACCGCATCTCGTGTCGTCCACGGTCTCCGATCCTCAGCAGTGACTTCTTCGGGAGACCGGCGGATCTTCCCGAGTGCCGGCCGCCCTCTGCAGCGTCATCCGAAGCTCAGCCGCGATTGGCTGAGCAGAACTGTGCTCAGCCAATCGCGGCTGAGCAGCTGATGACGTGGCCGCGTCATCAGCCGCTCTGCCGCGATTGGCTGAGCACAGTTATGCTCAGCCAATCGCGGCTGAGCTTCGGATGACGCTGCAGAGGGCGGCCGGCACTCGGGAAGATCCGCTGGCCGCCCGAAGAAGACGTCACTGCTGAGGATCGGAGACCGTGGTCGGCACGTGACAGGTATGTATAGCGCACCACACTTCCGGGTACACGGGTGGGGGGGGGGGTGGGACACGGGAAGGGGGCCATTCACAGACATAACATACATTACAAAGTTGTATAACGTTGTAATGTGTGTTATTCTGTGAATAATTTTTTATCGCCGGACAACCCCTTTAACCCCCTGCTGCCTGCAGCCGTCACCCCCATCAGCCCCGCCGCCTGCAATCCGCATTTCACCCGCCCGATTGCTGTACCCCCCGCAGCCCAATCGCATACCGCCCGCAGACCACCCTGCTCTGCCTTCATGGTAGGTGTGCCAGGGACAGCCGCACCACCACCACCCCAGGGGCCGGAGAGAGACTTGTCACTGTACTGTTCAGAAGATCAGAGGAGCAGGTCCTGCACACACTGAAATAGAGTGATGAAGGACCTTATCACATCTCCAAAAGGTCCTCAATACTTTTAGCCGGACTACAGGAGGAGGAGCGGGAAGCCTGGAAGCTGTAAGTGCTGTGTCTATGTGTGTGTGTCAGTATATGTATCTGTGGGTATATGTCTGTGTGTGTATCTATATGTGGGTATATATGTATATGTCAGTGAGTGTATGTATCTGTGGGTATATATGTATATGTCAGTGAGTGGATGTATCTGTGACTGTATATGTCAGTGAGTGGATGTATCTGTGGGTATATATGTATATGTCAGTGAGTGTATGTATCTGTGACTGTGTCCTTGTTCCGCTGACGTATACATTGTTGAAGACATCCTAGCGATGAAAACTGTCAGAGGAAAACGTTTCTTCCTAGTGGACTGGAGAGGTTTTGGTCCTGAGGAGAGATCCTGGGAACCCGAATCTAATATCCTGGATCGGGATCTCATCAAGGAATTCTTGCAGACCAGAAAGAGGGGGAGGCCAAAGGGGGGGGTACTGTTAGGGCCACGGCGGCGTCCCGTGCTCCGGACCGCCGCCGCACCCTCTCTCCCGCATCTGCAGCAGCCGATGTCCATAGGCAGGGACCCGGCGCTGCTGTTGCTTCGGCCCCGGGGAGCGCCTCACCTCACCGCGCTCCTGTCCGTCGCTGTGCCGGCCGGCGCGCGCGTCCCCGCCTCCTAGGGCGCGCGCGCGCCGGCTGTCTCAGATTTAAAGGGGCAGTGCGCTCCTAATTGGCCTGTATGTTAATCACTCCCCTATAAGTTCCAGCCCTGCCCCCTTCCAGGTGTTGGAGCCTCTACATGCTTCCCATAGCGTTTGGCCCAGCTCCCTGTTGTTCCTGATTCCTGTCCGCTACCTGGTCCCTAGTCCTTGTTCCTGTTTCCTGTCCGCTACCTGGTCCCTAGTCCTTGTTCCTGGTTCCTGCTCCTCTGTTACACTATTGCTCCTGTATTCCGCCTGTCACCCGCGGTTACGCCTACAGGCCTCTGCCAGCACCATCTCCTGCCTACTGCTCCTGCCACGTCTCGCCTGCATTCACTAGCAACCAAGCCAGGGGTAGCGACCTGGGGGTCGCCTGCCGCAGCGAGTCCATCCCGCCTTGTGGCGGGCTCTGGTGAAAACCAGCGGCCCCTTAGACTCCGCTCGCTGGTGAGGTCAGTGCCATCGCTAGTGACGGTCCAGTGGATCCACTACTCTAGGCGTTACAATATGTATATGTCAGTGAGTGTATGTATCTGTGGCTGTATATGCCAGTGAGTGTATGTATCTGTGACTGTATATGTATATGTCAGTGAGTGTATGTATCTGTGACTGTATATGTATATGTCAGTGAGTGTATGTATCTGTGGGTATATGTCAGTGAGTGTATGTATCAGTGGTTATATATGTATATGTCAGTAAGTGTATGTATTAGTGGGTATATGTCAGTGAGTGTAATTATCTGTGGGTATATATGTATATGTCAGTGAGTGTATGTATCTGTGACTGTATATGTATATGGAGTGTATGTATCTGTGACTGTATATGTCAGTGAGTGTATGTATCTGTGACTGTATATGTATATGTCAGTGAGTGTATGTATCTGTGACTGTATATGTTTGTGACTGTTTATGTATATGTCAGTGAGTGTATATATCTGTAGGTATATGTCAGTGAGTGTATGTATCAGTGGGTATATATGTATATGTCAGTGAGTGTATGTATCAGTGGGTATATATGTATATGTCAGTGAGTGTATGTATCTGTGGGTATATATGTATGTGTCAGTGAGTGTATGTATGTAGCACTTAGACCTGTGCAGGCAGGCATTGATTGGTGACAGGTTCTCCCATCCTTACTTGCACTGCCTTATTTATAAAGATGGCCGGACCATAAGAACAATGAAGCACTTTGCCCCTCTGCCATTTTGTCTCAAACCCCTCCTGATAGTCTGTAAGCTCATGCATGCGAGCAGGGCCCTCACTCCTCATGTATGGATAATTATATGTATATCTCTGTAACGTCTATTTTTGTCTATGTATGTACCCCCAGAACTGTAAAGTGCTGCCGAATCTGTTGGCGCTATATAAATAAAAAAAATATTATAATTATTATCTGTAGGTATATATGTATGTGTCAGTGAGTGAATGTATCTGTGGGTATATATGTATATGTCATTATGTCAATGTATAAATGTATGTATCTGTGACTGTCACAGATACATACAGTACATACACTGACATATACATATACAGCCACAGATACAATATATACATATATATATATATATATATATATATATATATTTCTGTAACACTAGTGTATATGTGTGTGTCAGCAGTATCCCAAGTGATTGACAGGTTTGCTCCCAAAGATGTTCTGCAGCAGTTTCTATTGGTCAATGTCAACATCCATCTATTACAGTGCTTGTAACCACAGAGATCAATACTTAAATGAAATAAGACACACACCGAGAATGTCTGTAATGTGAACAGTGCACACAGGTCACCCCGTCCTAATGGCCCCCTTTTAATTCCCCATTGTTCACATTCACGGCCTCCCACACCAGAAGCATCAGCCGCCTGAGGGCTCCGCACATCCAGCTGCCATAGGAAATACAGATCATGTCACAGAGACCTCACTCAGCAATGGACGTCTCCGGGCCTGGCATGACCCTGTTTTATTTTATAGCATTGCAGCCATTCCAGGGATAAAAATATAAATGCGGCAGTCACACGTCGGGGGGGGGGGGGGGGGGGGGGGGGGGGGTCTAATATAGAATAGAAGGGTCTTAGATATAAAAGGACTATTCAGTCCTATGTGCAGAAATGAATGTAAATGTACATCTGCTGTATACACACACAGGCCCAAACACAGCCCTTGAGGTCCATCTGGGTTTATATGTTATAGTTAAATTTAATTGCTTCTATGTATAAATAAAAATGTCTTAGCAGCTGTTTGTCCTGCAGGAATTGGTGTATTCTCTCCAATGTGACACAGTGCTCTCTACTGCCACCTCTGTCCATGTCAGGAACTGTCCAGAGCAGGAGAGGTTTTCTATGGGGATTTGCTGCTGCTCTGGTTAGTTCCTGACATGGACAGAGGTGGCAGCAGAGAGCACTGTCTCAGACTGAAAAGAATACACCACTTCCTGCAGCGCATACAGTAGCTGATAAGCACTGGAAGACTGAAGATTTTTAAACAGAAGTCATTTTCAAATCTGTATAACTTTCTGACACCAGTTGGTATGAAAAAAAAATTGGAGTACCCCTTTAAGAGGGCTATCTATCTATCTATCTATCTATCTATCTATCTATCTATCTATCTATCATCTTGTCTGGTGGGCTCATGTCCAGATCTGCATTCTCCAAGAGACCTGGGACGCCCCTGGATAAAAGAGGGGGGGTTCTACCAAATGTCCCAGGTTCCTCACATACTCACCTGTCCCTGCTCCACTTCCCACCACTTGCAGGTGATTTCTGCAGTGCTTAGGAGGAAAGTGCTGGAATGTAAAGACATGTGAACATATCTAAGAAATTCTTTTAGGGCACCACGTCTGTGTCAAGGGTGGTGCTCGTAGTAGGAAAATATTCCTATGACATCATGAAAGTTCAAATCTCGGCACTCACCATTTTCATGCTTCCATAAATCTTTGTTTTAGAGAATTCATCAGATTTTTACAGCGGTAAAAAAACAGGACGTTTCGGCGTCAAGCCTTCCTCAACTGTCAGTTGAGGAAGGCTTGACGCCAAAACGTCCTGTTTTTTTACCGCTGTAAAAATCTGATGAATTCTCTAAAACAAAGATTTATGGAAGCATGAAAATGGTGAGTGCCGAGATTTGAACTTTCATGATGTGAACATATCTGGCCCAAGGTCTCTAATAGTATAGTTTGGAGTCTTGGATAAAGGAGGGGGGTTCCCAAATGTCTGAGGTGCCTCTCATACTCACCTGTCCCTGCTCCACTTCCCACCACTAGCAGGTGATTTCTGCAGTGCTTAGGAGGAAAGTGCTGGAATGTAAAGACGTGCACATATCTGGCCCAAGGTCTCTAATGGTATAGTTTGGAGTCTTGAATTTTTAGGGCACCTGGTCTGGTATGTGCCAAGTAATGTCTGAATCTTATCTGCAGCGGCATGTGGGACTGTCAGGAGGCGCAGGTCTAAAGGGGTACTCTGTGGTCTGTGGGTTCTGTAAACAAGGCCCTGTATAAAAGCTATGCGGCTCCCTATTATAGGGGACCCCCTTTGCTGTCACATAGCCTCCGATGTACATCTCTGCCCTGACTATGAGGCCTTCAAAACAGGATTTTCTTTGTCTTCTTCTGGATCAACAGAGTTGCATTTTTTTTCGGAATCATATGAATGTGACAGTCACGGCCATTTCTAATATGAGCTGAGGAACCGGCGGCTATGATTCCCACGTCGGTGTCTTGTCCTCCTCTAGCCTCCCTTCTCTCCGCTGCTTAGTGATGGGCACCCATAACAGGAGCTCAGCCGCCCGCAGTCACACTGCGCGTTATTAGCCGGGGAAGAAGAGTTCATCATCATCATTATTATTACTAACACAGATCAAATGACAATGGAAAAGGTGCAACAGGAACAACAGCTGACGGGATAAGAGCCCCCGTAGGGCTGGAGACAAGGGAGCATAGGTGACAAAAACAGCCGGCAGGAAAAAGGAGGATTAAAGATTACACATGGCAGGGGGGTTATACTAAACTACCACATGGTGCACACATAATAGTCCAATATGGTGCAATACTGTTACTATAGGACGGCATTATACACTGCACAAATAATAGTCCAATATGGTGCTTAAACAACACTGCAATACAATTACTATAGGGCACCATTATACACTTCTCAAATAATACCTCACTAGAGCACCATAAAGTGACCAGTCAGGGGCGTAGCTAATGTCTCCTGGGCCCTGGTGCGAGAGGCCAACTTGCCCCCCCCCCCCCTCCTTTCACGACCAAGTGATGCTATTGGTGTGTGTGTGTATATATATATATATATATATATATATATATATATATATATATACACACACCAGGACAGATATTACCAATAACACCAGCATATTGGAAGAGAAAGTATTATCACCAAACATATTACCGCCATACTGTTACCGACCAAATCCAGTATACTAAATCACCTCATCTAGTCATATAGAGGTGGCCCTACACAGGTTCTGTACAGGATATACATTACAGTGCAGTTATATCAGGTGACTCACAGGAGACGTCTTTTCTGATCGGAGTTCTTTCCTTTTCATCTTCTCCATCTGTCCTGGGCCGTTATTATGAGAACTTCTCCGAGCCACAAATCCACAGAATCTGCCAGACAGACATATTAGGCTCCTCACTCTGGCACCATCCTCATCTCTGTACACAATGCACATCTGTACTGTCCCCTTTACACCCTCATTTAGTGGGTAGCCCTGACTCTATGTGACCCCCTAATAATATATGCCCCCCTCTGTGTATTCCCTCTCCCCCTATGTTGCCCCCCCAAATAGATGGCCCCTCTCCCCCATGTTGCCCTCCTTATAGATGGCCCCCTCTCCCCCCACCCTCCCCTATAGATGGCCCCCTCTACCCCGTCCCTTATAGATGGCCTCCTCCCCCCCCCCTCCTTATAGATGGCCCCCTCTACCCCCTCCCTTATAGATGACCCCCTCTCTCCTCACCCTCCCTTATGGATGGCCCCCTCTCCCCCCACCCTCCCTTATAGATGATCCCCTTCCCCCCCTCCCTTATAGATGGTCCCCTCCCCCCCCCCTTATAGATGGTCCCCTTCCCCCCCTCCCTTATAGATGGACCCCTTCCCCCCTCCCTTATAGATGGTCCCCTTCCCCCCCCCCCTTATAGATGGTCCCCTTTCCCCCCACCCTCATGGATGGCCCCTATTTCCCCCCCACCCTCATAGATGGCCCCCTCTTTCCCCCCCCCCCCCCTCATAGATGGCTCCCTCTTTCCCCCCCACCCTCATAGATGGCCCCCTCCCCCCCCTCATAGATGGCCCCCTCTTTCCCCCCCACCCTCATAGATGGCCCCCTTTCCCCCGCACCCTCATAGATGGCCCCCTTTCCCCCCCACCCTCATAGATGGCCCCATCTTTCCCCCCCACCCTCATAGATGGCCCCTCTCCCCCCCACCCTCATAGATGGCCCCTCTTCCCCCCCCACCCTCATAGATGGCCCCCTATTTCCCCCCACCCTCATAGATGGCCCCCTCTTTCCCCCCACCCTCATAGATGGCCCCCTCTTTCCCCCCACCCTCATAGATGCCCCCCTCTTTCTCCCCACCCTCATAGATGCCCCCCTCCTCATAGATGCCCCCCTCCTCATAGATGCCCCCCTCCCTGCAGGCTGATAAAAACAAAACTTAACTCACCTGACAACGCGCTCCCACATTAATCCTCTCTCCTCCTGGCCTGTCCGCTGCTGCCGGGGGTGTCGCGTCTTATCCCCGGCAGCGCGCGCATCCCAGAGCTCCCTGGGTGCCGGAACCGGAAGTCAGGGCCCAAGGCGCGCAGGGAGCTCTGGGATGCGCGCACTGCCGGGGATAAGACGCGACACCCCCGGCAGCCGCGCAGCAGCCGGGGGAAGATGGAGCCAGACTCTTGTGACCGCAAGCAAAACAATGCTTGTGGTCACAAGAGTGATTGATCGGGAGGGACTTCGCGGGCGACCGCGGTAGCTACGCCACTGTGACCAGTTTTATACAGTCAATGCATAATACCCTGACATATTGCTTAAAGGGGTTGTTTACCCTAACTGTGAGGAACGAAAGGTGGAATCTGGTTACTAGGGGCAACTGAGCCAGTTTCACTGTACACCATGTTTGATAAATCTCCCCCATCATATGACTCCATTATACACTGCACTGATAACCTGATATGGCGCCCAGACATCCGGGTCGGAGCGTTGCCGCATTGTACCTGCTTATCCAATAAGGATTTGAAGTTTTTTGGCCTACTGGATGCTGTGGGATTTTCTCCTGTTATTATGACCGGTGATGTCACTAGGGGTGTCAGGGACATATGGGGGTGTTGGATCCCCTTATTGGTGAGGTCACAGGCCTGATGATGTCATATTTGGTGAATAGAGGGAGTGTTGACATCACAATGGATGCTGCCACTCATTCCTATGACCATAGTCAGATAAGTCGGATGTCCATTCTGGGGGGAGGGGGGGGGGGGCTGCTTTGATGGAGTCCAGGACTACTGAGGGGCAGTGTGGGCAGATGGGAAATCTTGAGATGAAGCTCTCACTGCCGTGTCCTTTAATGTTCCCTGATGCGGATACCATCTGTATTTGCTTAGTGATACGCTGTATATACGTTGCGGCTGAATGAAAGGCTTTATATCGCTATCAATGCAAGACTTTCTGGAGACTTCAAATCCCAGAATCAAGAGATCAGAATGCGACCTTAAAGGGGTAGTCCACCAAAAAAAAATTTCTTTCAAATCAACTGGTGCCATAAAGTGCCAGAGATTTGTAATTCACTTCTATTAAAAAATCTTAAGTCTTCCAGTACTTATCAGCTGCTGTATGCCCAACAGGAAGTTGTATTATTTCCAGTCTAGAGAGCAGGGGAGGTTTTCTATGGGGATTTGCTGCTGCTTTGGACAGTTCCTGACATGGACAGAGGAGGCAACAAAGAGCACTGGGTCAGACAGGAAAGAAAACACCACTTCCTGCTGGACACACAGCAGCTGATAAGTACTGGAAGACTTAAGATTTTTTAATAGAAGTGAATTACAAATCTCTGGCACTTTATGGCACCAGTTGATTTGAAAGAAATTTTTTTTGGGTGGACTACCCCTTTAACCCCTTAAGTACCGGACGTTATGGACCTTTAGGACCAAGCTGAAGCGAGGCCAGGAAAGGTGCCTTATCTGAGGCCAAGATAGGCACCATGCCAGAGGCCAGGATAGGCAGAATGCCAGAGGCCAGGATAGGCATCATGCAGTGGCGTAGCTACCGCGGTCACGGCGGTCGCCGCCGCGACCGGGCCCGCCACAAGAGCCCCCCAGGGCCCCGCGAGGCCCTCCGGATCAATCACTCTTGTGACCGCAAGCATTGTTTTGCTTGCGGTCACAAGAGTCTGGCTCCGTCTTCCCCCGGCTGCTGCGCGGCTGCCGGGGGTGTCGCGTCTTACCCCCGGCAGCGCGCGCATCCCAGAGCTCCCTACGCGCTGTGGGCCATGACTTCCGGTTCCGGCGCGCAGGGAGCTCTGGGATGCGAGTGCTGCCGGGGATAAGACGCGACACCCCCGGCAGCCGCGCAGCAGCCAGGGACAGACCAGGAGGAGTGAGGATCAACGTAGGAACGTGTTGTCAGGTGAGTTAAGTTTTGTTTTGTTTTTTAGCAGCCTGCACGGGGGTGGGGGGAAAGAAGGGGGCATCTATGAGGGTGGGGGAAAGAGGGGGGCATCTATGAGGGTGGGGGGAAAGAGGGGGCCATCTATGAGGGTGGGGGGAAAGAGGGGGCCATCTATGAGGGTGAGGGAAAGAGGGGGCCATCTATGAGGGTGAGGGGAAAGAGGGGGCATCTATAGGGGAGGGTGAGGGGAAGGGGACCATTTATAAGGGAGGGTGGGGGGAGAGGGGGCCATCTATAAGGGAGGGTGGGGGGAGAGGGGGCCATCTATAAGGGAGGATGGGGGGAGAAGGGGACCATCCATAAGGGAGGGGGTAGAGGGGGCCATCTATAAGGCAGGCGGTAGAGGGGGCCATCTATAAGGGAGGGGGTAGAGGGGGCCATCTATAAGGGAGGGGGTAGAGGGGGCCATCTATAAGGGAGGGGGTAGAGGGGGCCATCTATAATGGACGGGGTAGAGGGGTCCATCTATAAGGGAGGGGGTAGAGGGGGCCATCTACAAGGGAGGGGGTAGAGGGGGCCATCTATTTGGGGGGGGGGGCAACATAGGGGGAGAGGGAATACACAGAGGGGGGCATATATTATTAGGGGGTCACATAGAGTCAGGGCTACCCACTAAATGAGGGTGTAAAGGGGACAGTACAGATGTGCAGTGTGTATAGAGATGAGGATGGTGTCAGTGTGAGGAGACTAATATGTCTGTCTGGCAGATTCTGTGGATTCGTGGCTCGGAGAAGTTCTCATAACGGCCCAGGGCGGATGGAGAAGATGAAAAGGAAAGAACTCCGATCAGAGAAGACGTCTCCTGCGAGTCACCTGATATAACTGCACAGTAATGTATATGGTGTATAGAGCCTGTGTAGAGCTGGGGCCACCTCTATATGACCGGATGAGGTGATTTAGTATACTGGATTTGGTCAGTAACAATATGGTGGTGATGGTAGTGGTTGTGGTGTGGCAGTAATGTTTCCTTCCTATATACTGGTATTACTGGTAATATTGGTCTCAGTATACAGGATTTGGCCGGTAACAGTATGGCGGTAATAGGTAATATCTGTCTTGGTGTGTATATATATATATACACACCAATAGCATCACTTGGTCGTAAAAGGAAGGGGTGGGGGCCCAAGTTGGCTTCTCGCACCAGGGCCCAGGAGACATTAGCTACGCCCCTGGCATCATGCCAGAGGTCAGGATTGGCTCCATGTCAGAGGTCAGGATAGGTGCCATGTCAGAGGTCAAGATAGGCGCAATGCCAGAGGTCAGGATAGGCTCCATGTCAGAGGTCAGGATAGGTGCCATGTCAGAGGTCAGGATAGGCTCCATGTCAGAGGTCAGGATAGGTGCCATGTCAGAGGTCAGGATAGGCGCAATGCCAGAGGACAGGATAGGCAACATGTCAGAGGCCAGGATAGGCACCATGTCAGAGGTGAGAGATCAGAATAAGCACCAGGTCAGAGGCCAGGATAGACGCAATGCCAGAGGCCAGGATAGGCATCATGCCAGAGGCCAGGATAGGCACCATGTCAGAGGTCAGGATAGGCGCCATGCCAGAGGCCAGGATATGTGCCATACTAGAGGTCAGGATAAGTGCCATGCCAGAGGCCAGGATAGGCACCATGGCAGTGATCAGCATAGGCACCATGCCAGAGGCCAGGATAGGCACCATGGCAGTGATCAGCATAGGCACCATGCCAGAGGCCAGGATAGCTGCTATGTCAGAGGACAGGATAGGCACCATGTGAGAGATCAGAATAGGCACCAGGTCAGAAGTCAGGATAGGCACCATTTCACAAGTCAGAATAGGCACCATGCCAGAGGTCAGGATAAGCACCATGTCAGAGGTCAGGATAGGCATCATGCCAGACGCCAGGACGCAATGCCAGAGGCCAGGATAGGTGCCATGCCAGAGGCCAGGATAGGCACCATAGCAGTGATCAGCATAGGCACCATAACAGAGGCCAGGATAGCTGTCATACTAGGGGCCAAAATAGACACCATATCAGAGGCCAGAATAGGTGCCATGCCAGAGACCAGAACAGATACAATAATAATCCCCATATACCCAGGGTTCTGCCTGACAGGGATCATCTCAGCACAATCCCTGAGCTTTTGTTTATACAGAGGAATGACATGAAAGATTCTGTTTGTTGGATAACAATGAGGCAGAGGAGGCACAACGTCCTGGAGGCCAAAATTAGCTGCGTCCTTCAGGAATTAAAAATAAAATAAAAAATGCTGCTTGCTGTGATTTTCAGATATCCGGCCGCCAGCGTTTCCTTGTTGCTACATTGCTGTGTGTCCATTCGTGACATCGCTTCTTCCTTTTTTTTAGTGTTTGCAGAGATGTTCCCCTTTAGGCTATGTTCACACAACGTAGTAATGACGGCCGTTCTTTGGTGGTCTTGGGTAGTGAGGTGCACAATGATGATATCCCTGGTGGTCTTTGGGTAGTGAGATGCACAATAATGATATCCCTGGTGGTCTTGGGTAGTGAAGCGAGATCTTACTTTTTATATGTTATCCCTGTAAACTAAGGGGAAGATTGGTGATCTGTCTTGGGTGAAGTCACCATAGACTTCAATAGAAAAGTCCCCATTTCCAGGGCTGTGATGAGGGGACAGGCAGGGGGCACATTCGACTAGCATACAGATACAGTATATATATATATATCACTCTCATCATCTGGCTCCATGGTGAGTCTCTTCTCTGCCAAGCTGGAAATCAAGGATCCACAGGGTCTCCATCTCTTATCCCTGTATTGATGTCCTCTCGCTTCCTGGTCGTCACATCATTCAACACCATTGTTAGCTACACAACTGAAAAGGAAATCTGTAAAGATAATTTAAGAAGTTCACAGGACATCCAAATGTCAGTGCCTTAAAGGGGTTATCCAGGATTAGAAAAAAAAACACAGCTACTTACGTACAAAAACAGCGCCACTCCTGTCCACAGGTTGTATGTGGTAATACAGTTCAGCTCTATTTACTTCAGTGGAACTGAGCTGGAAGACACCCACCTAAAATCAGGATTTTGGAAAAAAGCAGGCATATTTTTCTAAGCCTAGACAACCCCTTTAAAATGTCACTGTCGTTATAACTTTCAAAATCTGAATCAACAGTAGATGTGATATAAAGCAAGTTTGTAATATACTTTCATTATTTTTTTGTTATCATGCTGTAAAACAAAGCTGAACTTACCAGAAATCCAGGTCCAGTCTCCTGAAGGCAGCTATATAACAGCAATACTTACTGTATCCAGGTCCAGTCTCCTGAAGGCAGCTATATAACAGCTATGCTTACTGTATCCAGGTCCAGTCTCCTAAAGGCAGCTATGTAACAGCTATACTTATTGTATCCAGGTCTGTTCTTCCGAAGGCAGCTATGTAACAGCTATACTAACTGTATCCAGGTCCAGTCTCCTGAAGGCTGCTATATAACAGCTATACTTACTTTATCCAGGTCCAGTCTCCCGAAGGCTGCTATATAACAGCTATACTTACTGTATCCAGGTCCGGTCTCCTGCAGGCTGCTATATAACAGCTATACTTACTGTATCCAGGTCCAATCTCCTGAAGGCAGCTATATAACATCTACACTTACTGTATTCAGGTCCAGCTTCTTGAAGGCTGCTATATAACAGCTATACTAACTGTATCCAGGTCCAGTCTCCTGAATGCAGCTATGTAACAGCTATACTTACTGTATCCAGGTCCAGTCTCCTGAAGGCAGATTTTCTGACTTGTGGTGATTGAAAAAAACAGACTGAACACTTGAATTCCGGCCAGTAGAGAGAGTCACGTCTCAATATGTCCATCAGTCACATGACTGCCTTCTCTCTGTGAGCACTTAGATGACCTGGGATGCACTGGACTTCCTGTTTTCTGACTGCTTCCTGTTTTTTGAGAAAAAAAAATCAGAAAACAGGAAGTGCCGTGTTTTCCATGATAACTAAAAAACAAATAATGAATGTAAATTGCAAACTTGCTTTATATCACATCTACTGCTGATTTACATTTTGAACGTTATAACGTCAGTAACACTTTAAGAATATTTCAGTCCTACATAGCAGCACTGTGAACCTACGGTAACTACTTTTTCCATTACTATTTTAAAGATATTTGTTTGTACATAATAATGCTTTAAGGAGATACACTTGTATTCAGTCTAGACAATGCTCTGTGAGCTCTACAGCCTGGACTCCATACTGATGCATTGTACATAGCTAGTCCTGATGAGTGATACAATTGCATCCAGATTACACAATGCTCTGTGAGCTCTACAGCCTGGACTTTATATGTTTATTACGTCTATGTTATGCAGTTACAGTGATCTTTTATATAGTCACATGACGTCACTTTGCCCCATGGTCTATTGTGTCTGTGCAGCGAGCGGCAGTATAAATAGCCGCCAGCTTATTGTTTCCTGCCCCTCTGGGTTATACACAGATCTGACCCAGTTTATTGAAGGAAAGTAAAGCGATCTCGGAGCGGCACGTCCGTCTTGTAGTTGCACTTTGCTTCCCCTGACCGGCTCCTGACTCAGGAAGTTTAGGGCGGACGTTGGTCTGCCCTCTGTTCTCGCATTTATCAGCATTATGATATAACGTAACGCCGCAATAGCAGAATATCACACAGCCTCGGTATACTGCAATACAGATTTACTTCGAACTAAGGGACACTAACAATTCACACTGAAGCGCCTGTTTTCTTTCATCTTACTGTAAATAAAACGGAGAACTATAAAAAGAATCTTTTTTTATGCCCCAGGAGATCCGGCGTAGCAGGCTAGATTAACCCCCGTCCAGATTATACCCGGGTATAGTTTTGCCTAGGCCAGAGTATACCCCGGGGTATAAAATAGCCTAGGCCAGAGTATACCCCTCCAGGCCAGAATATTCCCCGGGGTATAAAATGGCCTAGGCCAGAGTATACCCTGGGGTATAAAATAGCCCAGGCCAAACTATACCCCTCCAGGCCAGAATATTCCCCGGGGTATAAAATGGCCTAGGCCAAACTACACCCGGTGTGAAAAATAGCCTAGGCCAAACTATACCCTGGGGTGGACCATAGCCTAGGCCAGAATATACCCATCCAGGACAGAATATATCCATCTAATGTCGAACCAGGCCACAGTATACCCAAGTTTTTTGTACCCAGGGGTGTAATATAGCCTAGGCATATCATAATCATATTTGGACACACAGCTGCTTCCTATTGTTGGGAAATACAGTACAGTGCTTACGTGGAACTGACAGTAGTCAGTAGTCCCATCAGTGCATTATCTGCACTATTTTTTTTAGCAGGAAGAGGTTTTTATGGGCTGCACAACATTTTACGGATGTTGCGCAGAAATCATCATTAGACGCAAGTGCCTTGATACATCTTGCCTAATTTATTCCACAATTTATGCCTGAGGCTGGGTTCACACTGCATTTTTTGCAGTCCGTTTTTTTCATCCTTCGTTTGCAAACAAAAAAACGGATCAAAACGCATCTTTCATTTAGCATACACAAAAACACGGTCAACCGCGTTTTTTGTGTACGCTAAAAAAAACATGCATTTTTATCCGTTTTTTGATCCGTTTTTTTATTATGGAAGTTAATGGAAAAACTGATCAAAACGGAGGCGCGCAAACGCTTCCTTTTTTCAAAAAACGGATGGGGCAAAAACAAACCCAAAAAAACTGCAAATACACAGTGTGAACCCAGCCGAAAAAAGCTTGGCTAAAAATCTACACTGGGGTAGGATTTTGCGCAGAAACGAAAATTTGCACATGATAAATTTAATGAAAACTAGTTAAAAGAACAACCCGCGCCCCCTTGCAAACATTGAAAAAAGGTGCAGGCAGTGGAAACTGATGTAAAATAGCGCAAAATCCTTTATAAGTCCTGATTTAACAAACATGGTGTAAAGTCTAACTGGCTCAGTTGCCCCTAGCAACCAATCAGATACCTCCTTTAATTTACCATATAGTCTGTAAGGAATGAAAGGTGGAATCTGATTGGTTGCTAGGGGCAACTGAGACAGTTTCACTTTACACCATGTCTGATAAATCTTCCCCTATGTGTTTACATTTTTTAAGATTTCCATCAGTAGCTTCTCACTAAACTCAGCAGACAAAGCTGAATCCCCAATAAAATGTGGAAAAATTTACTATTTCTTCTGTATATCTCTCACTGCTGCTGATTTCATGGGGGTGTAAAATGGCCTAAGGGGGTATGAATTGGCCTAGGCCAAAATATACCCCGGGGTATAATCTAGCCTAGGCCATTTTAACCCCGGGTATAGTCTGGGCTGGGGGTATACTCAGTAGCGGTCTTGGGCACCAAGCATCCCACGCAATTGCGCGGGGCCCCCGACATCTGGTGCCCAAGACCGCAGTGGCGATCTTAACTGTAACTATGTGTGCTCGTAACGAGCACACATAGTTACAGGCAGCAGCGGCACTGACAGGGCGGGAGCCATTGGCTCCCTCCCTGTCAGTCACTCTTGTGGCCGCGGGAAGCGTTTTCCCTGCGGTCACAAGAGGCCGCTCTGTGTCTCTGGTGCCGGAGCTCTAGAGGAGTCACTGGTGCGCCGGTGCCAAACACTTCCCGCGGCCACAAGAGGGAAGAGAAGAGACGAGAAGAGGAGACTCCCGGACCCAGGTGAGTAAAAGCGTTTTGTTCTTTGCTGTGTTATATACTATATGGGAGAAGAAGCATACAGCAGGGGTCTATATAAACGGGGGGAGCGCACAGGGGGGCTATATAAATGGGGGGGCGCACAGTGGGGTTATATAAACAGGGGAGCGCACAGTGGGGCTATATAAATGGGGGGAGCACACAAGGGGGCTATATAAATGGGGTAGCACACAGGGGGGCTATATACAAGTGGGGGAGCACACAGGGAGGCTATATACAAGTGGGGGAGCACACAGGGGGTAAATACAACTGGGGCAGCACACAGGGGGGCTATATACTAGTGGGGGAGCACACAGTGGGTATATACAACTGGGGGAGCACACAGGGGGTATATACAACTGGGGGAGCACACAGGGGGTATATACAATTGGGGGCAGCGCACAGGGGGTATATATGACTGGGGGCAGCACACAGAAGGTCTATATAGTATACTGGGGGAGCACACAGGGGGGCTATGTATAACTGGGCGAGCACACAGGGGTCTTTATATAACTGGGGGAGCACACAGGGGGGTCTATATACTACTGGGGGCAGCACACAAGGGGTATATACTACTGGGGGCAGCACACAAGGGGATATACTACTGGGGGCAGCACACAAGCGGTATATACTACTGGCGGCAGCGCACAAGGGGTCTATATAACTGGGGGCAGCACACAGCGGTCTTTATTACAGAAGTGCCTATATGCCTTACTACTATACTGGGGCACAGGGACACCTTAAATCTGTGGGGGCACTGAGAGGTGTAACTACTACATAGGGGTACAGGGGACCTAACTACTGTATGTGTTGGAGCCTAAAATATTTCTCTGACAGATTCTGGAGGGAAGATTCCCAGAAGACGCCGATCAGAGAAGACGCCACCTGTGAGTGACTGGATGTAACTGCACTCTGTTATAGGCTTGTAGTGATAGCGGTCATGGTGTGGTGGTATTATGTAATGGCATCATTTGTGATATCTTCCTGTTTTGTTCAGAGCAGTTTTGAGGCAATATGTAATCACTGTATGGTGGTAGGGGGGTTATAAGATGCCTACTGGGGGGGGGGGTCTTCCGGACATGACCTCGCTCGGGGCCCCAGAAATGCCAAGACCGCCCCTGGGTATACTCTGGCTTGTTACACCGGCATGTCCATTTCTTCCTCACTGTCCTGTTTCTAGCTGCAGCAGGAGCCTCCCCCCATCCTGTCTGTATTACTAAGCCACGTCTCTTTTGATGAGCTCCGCCCCTTAGCCATTCATCAGCCAATATTAGGAGATTTATCCTAATCCTGTATTGGTGCAAGATTTCTAACGGAGTATTGTAAAAAGAATAAGAACATTCTAGATTTAAAGGGGTACTCGGGCGATTTATTTATTTTTCATATCAACTGGTGTCATAAAGTTATATATTTATAGTTAAAAATATCTTTTTTAAAGTCCCTAAAATCTGTAGTTGATGCAGGTGAGAAATCCCCCCCCCCCATAATACAGCCCAATAATCTCCCTAGTTCTGCACAGCTCTTTGCTCCTCTAACGGGAGGTTACTGATCAGCCTATGAGATTGTAGCCATCACTTCATGTCCCCGTCATGGACGCCCAAGGATCTTTGCTTTGTGTGTGTGTGTGTGTGTGTGCAGGGCCGGCGTCAGCACGTGGCGTACTCGGGCAAGCCACAGCCGCTCAAGGGGCCCCCCGGCACTTGCCCGAGCAATGAGCCACTGGATATCGCCAGCAATGGGGCCCGCCGCATCCCCCGTACTCACTGTCGTGCCGACAGTGAGTACGGGGAATGCGGCGGGCCGCATTGCTGGCGACATCCGGGGTGTGTGGCGTTGCTGGGCGGATGCGACGTCCTCAATGACGTCCTGGGCTGGGCCTTCCTCCGCAGCGCTTCAGAACGTGATCCCCTCAGCAGGCGCAGAGCGATGACGTCATCGCGCCTGCTAGCGGATCCGTCCCTGCGGCGCACAGAAGGGAGAAGCCAGGAAGAAGAGGACCGTCCCTTGGATTAGGTGAGTATGATTTTTTGTTTTGTGTTAAGGCAGAGCAGGGGGCATCTACTATGGGGCAGGGGCCATCTACTATGGGGCAGGGTAGGGGTCATCTACTATGGGACAGGGTAGGGGTCATCTACTATGGGGCAGAGGAGGGGGCATCTACTATGGGACAGGGTAGGGGTCATCTACTATGGGACAGGGTAGGGGTCATCTACTATGGGGCAGAGGAGGGGGCATCTACTATGGGACAGGGGCCATCTACTATGGGACAGGGTATGAGTCATCTACTATGGGACAGGGCAGGGGGAATCTACTATGGGACAGGGTAGGAGTCATCTACTATGGGACAGGGCAGGGGCCATCTACTATGGGACAGGGCAGGGGACATCTACTATGGGAAAGGGCAGGGGCCATCTACTATGGGACAGGGCAGGGGCCATCTACTATGGGACAGGGCAGGGGACATCTACTATGGGACAGGGCAGGGGTCATTTACTATGGGGCAGGGTAGGGGTCATCTACTATGGGGCAGAGGAGGGGGCATCTACTATGGGACAGGGGCCATCTACTATGGGACAGGGTAGGGGTCATCTACTATGGGACAGGGTAGGGGTCATCTACTATGGGACAGGGTAGGGGTCATCTACTATGGGGCAGAGGAGGGGGCATCTACTATGGGACAGGGGCCATCTACTATGGGACAGGGCAGGGGGAATCTACTATGGGACAGGGCAGGGGACATCTACTATGGGACAGGGCAGGGGACATCTACTATGGGACAGGGCAGGGGACATCTACTATGGGACAGGGCAGGGGTCATTTACTATGGGGCAGAGCAGGGGGCATTACTATGGGGACAGAGGGCATTATTACTATATGGGGGCACAGCATGGGGACACAAACCTTCTTACTTTACTGCACATGACACCAAGCAGCGGAGTTACTAATGTATAGGAGCCTATGGGTGGGGAAAAGGGAAGGAAGTTGTAGCTGGAAGGAATCATCATGGTGGTCTGGGCCGGATGGCGAGGAAACGGAGAGCGATCACCTCAGATCAAAGAAGACGTCACCTGTGAGTTACCGAATTATGTTTGTTGTTTTTTTTGTTATTTTGTCAAACTTTATTTGGTAGGTGTGCCCCGAGGTGAAAAAGGTAATCAGCAGTGTAGTATATACTTTTTATCCTTCTGTATGAGTGTGTATATATCTCTCCATTCTGTGTAGGTATACAGCAGTGTATTATATACTTATTATCCTCCTACTGTATGAGTGTGTGTATATATGTGCTCGAGAGATAGATATATACACACTTAAACAGGAGGGGGGATAATAAGTATATAACACAGCTGATCCCCTACACAGAATCAAGAGCTAGAGACCCTCTAACAATGATGCCATATAATTTGCTATTCAAAGGGGCCCGCCGAGGCTCTCTCGACCAAGGGCCCACAAAAACCTGGAGCCGGCCCTGTGTGTGTGTGTGTGTGGGCACACCAAGTCTACCCCTAATGGCAGGGATGTGGGATATGCTGGAGAAACAAGTCCTATCCATGGAGGCCACATCTCACACTGTACAGGCTCTGCTGCTGATACCACAAAGGTACACATCACAGGGATATGGGGTCCAGGCACCAAGGGGCATCACAAGGATATGGGGACCGAACCCCAGGAAAAATCACAGGGCTGTGGGGTCCAGGCCCTGGGGGATATATCAAAGTGATATAGGGTCCAGGCCCCCGGGGGTCATTACTGGGATAGGAGGTCCAGGCCCCCGGGGGTCATATCATAGGGCTATGGGGTCCAGGCACCAAGGGGCATAACAGGGCTATGGGGTCCAGGCACCAAGGGGCATAACAGGGCTATGGGGTCCAGGCACCAAGGGTTATCACAGGGATATGGCATCTGAAACCCAAGGAAAATTACAGGGCTATGAGGTCCAGACTCCAAGCGACAGCACAGGGCTATAGGGTCAGGCACAGAGGGGCATCGCAAGGATAGGGGGTCCAGGCTACGGGGGACATATCATAGGGATATGGGATCCAGGTACTGAGGGGCATTAAAGGGATATGGGGTCCGGGCCCCAGGGGGAATTACAGGGATATGGGGTCCAGGTCCCGTGGGACATATCACAGGGACATGGGGTTCAGGAACCTATGGGCATTACAGGGATATGGGGTCCAAGCCTGGGGGGACATCATAGAGTTATGGGGTTCAAGCCCCATGGGTGGGGGTGGGGGTTACATATTCCAGATCTATGGGGTCCAGGCACACAATATTAAGTTTTGGGGTTATGGCTTCCCATTGTGTTTGCACCTCCAGTAAAGAGACATGGAGAGCCTGTAATCCTGTATAATCATCTCCTTCTCCCAGACAATAGTGCGGCAGATGTCAGCGTCCTGTGACAGGTGACGCTTGAAGACGCCAAGTGGGATGGTTACCCCTACCATTAGGGCCAGTAACAGGGCCCCGGCCATATAAAACATAGGAGCCTGGCGTCATTCATAGGCTTCTATGGGACTCTATGTGTCCTATACGAGAAACTAGGCCGTAAACTATACATAAAATACCATATAAAAGTGCTATGTTCTTTCCCGCAGTAAAGTTACCTGGCAACTAAACCCCCAGACACAGGAATGTGAAGGGACCGGGATTCCTGTGTGTCAATGGCAAACATGAGCGATTCAGTGATATGTGGAGCAAAGTCACAAACCATGACCGGTCCACACCCAGAATCCCCGAAACACCGCAAACATCTGAGGGCGCTCAAGGAGGATGATCCAAAATGGTTATAATACACAGAGTCAGCTGGCTCCTATCCTGTACAGTGTAAGCTCTGATGGGCAGGGTCCTCTCTCCTGTAGAGTGTAAGCTCTTATGGGCAGGGACCTCTCTCCTGCAGTGTATAAGCTCTTATGGGCCGGGGGCTGTCTCCTGTAGAGTGTTAGCTCTTATGGGCAGGGACTACTCCTGTAGAGTGTAAGTTCTTATGGCAAGGGTCCTCTCCTGTAGAGTGTAAGCTCTTATGGGCCGGGGGCTGTCTCCTGTAGAGTGTTAGCTCTTATGGGCAGGGACTACTCCTGTAGAGTGTAAGTTCTTATGGCAAGGGTCTTCTCCTGTAGAGTGTAAGCTCTTATGGGCAGGTGTGGTGTCCCAGAACAGGGTGCTGTTCCTTGGCACCTGTGTAAAGTTTTCACTCAGGTTAACCAGTGGGAGATGTAGTAACTTATTTTCCCCACTAGGTTCCCTACGGTTTTTATGCACGGCTGTAGAGTCAAAGGGTTAACTGTTCTATGCTATGCTGACCAGTCACAGGTGCTCTTCTTTCTTATCCTTCCTTTCTCTCACCCACACTCAGCCCCACCACTCACAGGAGAATTTAGATTTGCCCCTGTAGGAGGAGTTAACCTTGTGGAGGAAGTGAGTCAGTCTTTAGTTGATTTCCAGAGTGAGAGGACTCAAAGAAACCTAGTTCCTGCAAAAGTTAAGCCAGGACCTGGCTTTCGCCAGGACCCCTGACAGGGACCAGAGACAGTGACAGAGGACTTTCCTTATGCAAGCAACTACCACGGTTATGCAGTGCTAAGCTCACCTTAGGGGAGAGAAGCCACCTAGGATATCCCTAGCCCACACCAGGAACCCATCCAGCAGGGTGGTCTCCTGAAACTGAAGAACTGATCCCAGTATGACAAATCTACCAAGAATAGGTCTACGTATCCTACTGCGCAGTGCAGGACGACTGGGTAATCTCAAAAGTCTGCTACACCCAGAAAACCGACGACTGGGGCTTGTGCTACCCACCTAGGGCAGGTTCTACGTAACTAGGGGGAAGAAGGTGGTCAGACTATAGTCTACATGTGAGTAAGGGTATCACTTACTTCTTCTTATCTACACTTCAGTTCCGGCAGAGTAAATATCCTAAATTGGGCAGGGCTCCTCTGGCAACCCCTCTCCTCTTCCTTCTCTTCACAAAGCACTTACTTCTACAAGCACCTATTTGTAGCACTGGTTCTACTCAACTACGTTTTGTCAAGATTTGCATATGTGTATTAGGTGTACTGTTCACCGTTCAAGTGTTCTATTTTTCTACTATTCGCATTGGACTCTGCCTGTACCTGCACCCCCACACACCACTGTTTACCTTGGGTTATTTTTCCCCTTTCTGTGGGTGGCGGTACCGACATCCCGGGTGGGTCTATTACCACTCCAGGTTGCCGTGACAAGTGCCTAATGGACCCGCAACACTACCGGAGGTTACCGACCATTTGGGGACAACAAACCGGCCAACACAGGTACCAACATCACACCTGTACAATACTACAGAACTGGCCGAGTACCACACAGGGACCTATTATGGGCAGGGTCCTCTCTCCCGTAGAGTGTAAGCTCTTATGGGCAGGGTCCTCTCTCCCGTAGAGTGTAAGCTCTTATGGGCAGGGTCCTCTCTCCCGTAGAGTGTAAGCTCTTATGGACAGGGTCCTCTCTCCCGTAGAGTGTAAGCTCTTATGGGCAGGGTCCTCTCTCCCGTAGAGTGTAAGCTCTTATGGGCAGGGTCCTCTCCCGTAGAGTGTAAGCTCTTATGGGCAGGGTCCTCTCCCGTAGAGTGTAAGCTCTTATGGGCAGGGTCCTCTCTCCCGTAGAGTGTAAGCTCTTATGGGCAGGGTCCTCTCTCCCATAGAGTGTAAGCTCTTATGGGCAGGGTCCTCTGTCTCGTAGAGTGTAAGCTCTTATGGGCAGGGTCCTCTCTCCTGTAGAGTGTAAGCTCTTATGGGCAGGGTCCTCTCTCCCGTAGAGTGTAAGCTCTTATGGGCAGGGTCCTCTCCCGTAGAGTGTAAGCTCTTATGGGCAGGGTCCTCTCCTGTAGAGTGTAAGCTCTTATGGGCAGGGTCCTCTCTTTTCTCTCTCTCTTGTCTGAATTCCCCAATGCCATTGGCCCAGCAGCTTGGTGTGAACTATGGCTTGTGTCCTTGATACAAGTGACTTGCAGTAGATGGGAATTAGAGGCACGGTGATGTCCTCGGTTTGGGAGGTCCATGTAATGAGTTCAGATCCTCTTTTACCGATCCTTATCTCCCCTCAGGGATATTCTTACATAACCCATGAGGTCAGCACAGAAGTCTCTGAAGATTACAATCACCTCACTAAGTATTCGCTGGAAGGGAAGACCGAGCTGTTATGTTATCGGAGGAGCAGATGTTCCTTCTGACAGATACATACAAGTCATGATTAGAACGTGATGGAACAGAACTCACCGCTCAGATGTTGTCCTCATGTGAGACGTTTCCTGCAATTCATGCAGATTACTATGTATAGGGAGGACCATGAAAGCAGTGATAACCGGCACACCGTCAGCAGACGAGGGTATGGGACTCCTTACTGAGGTCCATGACTCTACTGGTCAATTGTCTATCCAAGAACTATCATGGTGGTCTTAGGGACCCAGGGTGGTAGGGGGCATTCTGGGGACACCTTGGGCCCCCAATTACTAGGCATCACTAGGTGTAAACCATGAAAATTAGGGACAGGGGGAGGCCACACCTCCTCCCCACCTTGACGTTCTAATCTCACCCCCCTCCCCTACACAGCTGGCATACACCACAGAGAAGGGTAAAATGCCGCCAGGGGCATACATTGATACATCTGCCCCCAAATCTTTTATGCTCTGCTTTTTCACAACAATTAGTGTACCACAGACAAAAACTGGCACATCTGAATTTGCAATTATACGGACTGATCACATAAGTTATACAAAACCCCCCATATGCTGCTTTTTTTTACAACAATGGTTGCACCACAAATAAAAAATGGCGCGGTTAATCTTTAATTATACGGAGTGTACTTTTTCACAACAATTAGTGTAACACGGACTACATTAGAATAGATGTAATGCTAATCTGTTGGTGTGGTCCTACTCCTTTCAGTGTTTATTGCTCAGTGCCCCTCACAGAGATCTTCTCCTACTATCTAAACTGGTTGCTGAAGCTATCTGCATAGGCTTTTAAAGTGATTGTGACATCATCCCTATACTGTCTCCTGATTGGCTGGGATAGCTGTTTGGCATTGTGGGTTGCCATTATGGGTTACCAAACTCAGGTTGGACGGGTTTCATGAACTCATCTCTCGTGGAATCTATTTGTAATTTACTTCTATTAAAAAAAATCTCAAAAATTCCAGTACTTACCAGCTGCTGTATGTTCTGCAGGAAGTGGGGTAGTCTTTCTAGTCTGACACAACACTCTTTGCTGCCACCTCTGTCCATGTCAGGAACTGTCCAGGGCAGTAGCAAATCCCCATAGAAAACCTCTCCTGATCTGGACAGTTCCTGACATGGACAGAGGTGGCAACAGAGAGCACTGTGTCAGACTAGAAAGAATACACCACTTCATGCAGGACATACAGCAGCTGGTAAGTACTGGAAATATTGAGATTTTTTTAATAGAAGTAAATTACAAATCTTTGACACTTGCTGGGAACGGTTTATCTGGAAGTAAAAATTTTTGGGTGAACTGCCCCTTTAAGCATTGTACAAATGGCAAAGACGGCCATTAATCTTGGCTGTGCACACAAGCACTATGCGCGACCCTCCTAATGTGTTTGCCAGTCCAGGTAATGGGAACAGGCTGGAAATGATTAATGGGCTTTCCAGTAAACTAACAAATGATAACCAGCTAGATGTCGGATAAGTCACACGGTGGAGGTGTGAGGAGGAGAGGGAAGACAAGTGCAGGCTAATGTAATATAGATGGGAATCAAATAGCGACTAATGGATGATGGCGGCATACTTGGGTCTCTCCATAACTCTAATAAATGAGTGAGACTGCTCTTCACTGGAGACAGTGCTGGCAGTGAATAGATAACCGGGATAAGATTTCAGCATGATTTCCTTTCTAAATATAACAGGACTCTGTGTGTATATATATATATATATATATATATATATATATATATATATATATATACATACATATATATAAAGCTTAAAGGAACAGCTGTGCTATACAATGAATAGGGTCCTCAGGGGCGGGGCATGGCGTAGAGAATCTCTCATTGGTGTTTTTTTTTAATGCTCTGCCCTCTAAGACTCTGCTATAGACATAATACAGTGTATCAGTTTTACTGCAGTGTTGCTTTAAAGGGGTACTCCACATAATTATTTTTATTTATTTATTTCAAATCAACTGGTGTCAGAAAGTTATATAGATTTGTAAATTGCTTTTGTAAAAAAAAAAAAAATCTTCAGTCTTCCAGTACATATCAGCTGCTTTATGTCCTGTAGTAAGTGGTGTATTCTTTCCAGTCTGATACCGTGCTCTCTGCTTTCACCTCTATCCATGTCAGGAACTGGCCAGAGCAACAGCAAATCCTCATAGAAAACCTCTCCTGCTGTCCAGACTGGAATGAATACACCATTTCCTGCAGGACATACAGCAACTGATAAGTAGTGGAAGACTTGAGATTTTTGATTAGAGGTGATTGTCAAATCTATAATACTTGCCGGAGTTCCCTTTAAAAGGTCACACTAGGTAAAACAGATCCATTGTGCTAAGCAGGGAGCAGGATCCTCGGGGGCGGGGCAAAGCACAGAGAAACTCTCATTGGTGCATTTTCAATTCCCCGCCCTCTAAGACCCGGCTGTAGACATTTCACAGTGTATCAGTTTTGCTCCACTGTTGCTTTAAGTAGAAACCCCCTTTAAGTAAACCAATTGCCAGGTATACGGCGTCTTCAAAAGGCAACAATTAAAAGCCACAAGGAGGAGGGTTATACTGGATATCTGAGTCCATGAGTCAGTGTAGTCTGCACCTTGTGTGAACTGTATCTATAAAGGAACCAGCTGCTACCTCCAAACTAATCTGCTGAGCGGGCAGGAGGGCTGCTCCTTCTCACACGTGCAGGGGCCCCGGGGCGCAGGTTGTCAGGACTCAGGACATTTCTCAGGCTAGAAGAAAGGGAGGAGAAGCAGTAAAGACTTTGTAGATAATGGCAGGAAATGCCAGCGGTGAGATCTCCCTAAGAGAAGAAAGGAAGATCAATGGAGACAAGAAACAAAGAGAGAGAGAGAGGTTTACAAACTGATAGCGAGAGATTTACAGAGCGATAAAGAGAGCGCTGAGATATATAGAGAGCGCTGAGGTATAGAGAGCGATAAAGAGAGCGCTGAGATATAGAGTGCTCAGATATAGAGAGTGATAAAGAGGGCGCTGAGATATAGAGAGAGCGCTGAGATATAGAGAGTGATAAAGAGAGAGCGCTGAGATTTACAGAGCGATAAAGAGAGCGCTGAGATATAGAGAGAGTGCTCAGATATAGAGTGATAAAGAGAGCGCTGATATATAGAGAGAGCGCTGAGATATAGAGAGCGATAGAGAGATCGCTGAGATATAGAGAGCGATAAAGAGAGTGCTGAGATATATATATAGAGAGAGAGCTGAGATATAGAGAGTGATAAAGAGAGCACAGAGATATAGAGAGTGATAAAGAGAGTGCTGAGATATATAGAGAGCAGTAAAGAGAGCGCTGAGATATAGAGAGCGATAAAGAGAGTGCTGAGATATATATATAGAGAGAGAGCTGAGATATAGAGAGTGATAAAGAGAGCGCAGAGATATAGAGAGTGATAAAGAGAGTGCTGAGATATATAGAGAGCAGTAAAGAGAGCGCTGAGATATAGAGAGCGATAAAGAGAGTGCAGAAATATAGAGAGAGAGCGCTGAGATATAGCGAGTGATAAAGAGAGAGCTGAGATATATAGAGAGTGCTCAGATATAGATAGTGATAAAGAGAGAGCGCTCAAATTTACAGAGCAATAAAGGGAGCACTGAGATATATAGAGAGCGCTGAGATAAAGAGAGTGATAAATAGACAGCACTGAGATATAGAGAGTGATAAACAGAGTGCTGAGATATATAGAGAGCACTCAGGTATAGATAGTGATAAAGAGAGCACTGAGATATATAGCGAGCGCTCAGATATAGATAGTGATAAAGAGAGCGCTGAGATATATAGCAAGCGCTCAGATAAAGATAGTGATAAAGAGAGAGATTTGAGATATAGAGAGTGATAAAGAGAGCGCTGAGATATAGAGAGTGATAAAGGGAGAGCTGAGACATAGAGAGTGCTGAGATATAAAGAGTAATAAATAGAGAGCGCTAAGATATAGAAAGTGATAAAGAGAGCGCTGAGATATATAGCGAGCGATCAGATAAAGATAGTGATAAAGAGAGCGCTGAGATATATAGCGAGCGTTTAGATAAAGATAGTGAAAGAGAGCGCTGAGATATAGAGAGTGATAAAGAGAGCGCTGAGATATATAGAGAACGCTGAGATATAGAGATCGATAAAGAAAGAGCTGAGATATATAGAGAGCGCTGAGATATAGAGAGCGATAGAGAGCTGAGATATATAGAAAAACTGAGATATAGAGAGTGATAAAGAGAGGGCACTGAGATATATAGAGAATGCAGAGGTATAGAGAGCGATAAAGAGAGAGCTGAAATATATAGAGAGCGCTGAGATATAGAGTGAAAAAGAGAGAATGCTGAGATATAGAGAGTGATTAAGGGAGAGCTGAGAGCTATAGAGAGCGCTGAGATATAGAGAGTGATAAAGAGAGAGCTGAGATATATATAGAGCACTGAGCTGTATAGAGAGCGTTAAGATATATAGAGAGCGCTGAGATATATACAAAGCATTGAGATATATAGAGAGCGATAAGCTGTATAGAGAGCACTGAGATATGAAGAACGATAAAGAGAGAGGGATGGCAGGGGGAGTAAGGAGATGTTACAGCCCTCAGCACATCAGGAGCTTGGAAACGCCCCTTTGACACATATATAACGCCCCTTTGACACATATATATATATATATATATATATATATATATAGACACACAGGCCAAAATAAACCAAAACCATACTCAATGTGCATTTTTTCTTTCTTCCTGGCTTTGGCTTCAAATCTCTGGCAGATAATCTGTCAGATAATCTTTCTGTGTAAATGGACCCTAATTCAACATTGTTCACTAATCAGTCAGTGTAATTCCACATTGTTCCCTATTCGTTCACTGTAATGGTGTGTTTACACAGAGAGATATATCTAACAGATTTTTGAAGCCAAAGCCGGGAATGGATTTGAAAGAAGCAAAAATCTCAGTCTTTCCTTTAAGACCTGTTCCTGTTTGTAGTCTGTTCCTGGCTTTGACTTAAAAAATCTGTCAGATATATCTCTCTGTGTAAGCGCACCATGATTCCGCATCGTTCACTAATCAGTCAGTGTAATAACACATCATTCACTAATTGTACATGAGAGAAACAGATCGCTGATCTCAGGGAGACCAGCCAAACGAGAACACTGACGGCTGCTAGTGGAAGCGCTCAATGCAGTGAAATCCTACGTGCATTGCCCCCTATGCAAAAGAAGAGCCCGTGGAGCCTCATTGAAGAGTCTCGAAACCCAGGGCTAGCCAGATATCCCTCCGGGAAGGACCCAGCCGAGGGGTGGCTCCTGTAAGGAAACCACCAAATCCACCATATTAAGTGGTATCCACCTATAAGTCAATGTAATGACAAGGGAAAAACAAAGGCCAAGTATCCATCCACAGACAGCTGTTTCAGGGTGTTGCCCCTCATCAGTGTGGAGCAGGATTCTGGCTAGGTGGGGTTTTCCCTTGTCATTACATTGACTTATAGGGCCACTTAATATGGTGGTTTCCTTACAGGAGCCATCCCCTTGGCTGGGTCCTTCCCGGAGGGATATCTGGCTAGTCCTGTGTTTCGAGACTCTTTGATGAGACTCCACAGGCTCTTCTTTTGCATATTCATGTTTCCCAGGGGGCAATGCACCTAGGATTTCACTGCATTGAGCGCTTTCACTAGCAGCTGGCAGTGTTGTCTTTGGCTGGTCTCCCTGGGTTCAGCAATCTGTTTCTCTTATGGCTCTACTAGGCATTGCTCCCACCTAGCCAGAATCCTGCTCCACACTGATGAGGGGCAACACCCCGAAACAGCTGTATGTGGATGGTTACCTTGGTTTATCCCTTGTCATTACATTGACTTATACGGCCACTTAATATGGCGGTTTTGGTGGTTTCCTTACAGGAGCCACCCCTTGGCCGGGTCCTTCCTGGAGGGATATCTGGCTAGTCCTGTGTTTTGAGACTCTTCAGTGAAGCTCCACAGGCTCTTCTTTTGCACTAATCGTACATGGTAATTCCACATTCATTTATTAATCATTTAGTGTAATTCCGCAATTCTTCACTAATCATTCAATGTAATTCCGCAATCATTCTCTAATCGTTCACTATAATTACACATAGTTCACTAATCATGTAGTGTAATTCCTAATTTGATCACTCCTAGTTCAGTGTAATTCCACATCGTTCCCTAATCGTTCAGTGTAATGCTGCGTTTACACGTAACGATAATTGGCCCGATCGTACGATTAACGATGTCTGAGTAACGTTTTTTTTTTCATAACGAGCAGCGTTTAGACGGTACGATATATCGTACGGAAAATTCGTTGTGTGATCGTTTTGCGAACGCTTAAGCCTATCTCACACATTGGTTAAATCGGCGAACGACTGTTCACACGGAACGATTTGGGAATTTTTTGCGAACGACGATTTGATAACATGTTGAAAGATTAAAATGCGCGATGTATCGTTTGTCGTATGATCGTTCGCTGCGTTTACACGTACGATTATTGTTCGAATTCGATCGTTATCGCGCAAATTCGTACGATAATCGTTACGTGTAAACGCACCATAATTCTGCATTGTTCACTAATCATTCAGTATAAGGGTCCATTTACACAGAAAGATTATCTGACAGATTATCTGCCAAAGATTTGAAGCCAAAGCCAGCAATGGATTTGAAAAGGGGAGAAATCTCAGTCTTTCCTTTATGACCTGTTCCCTGTTTATGGTCTGTTCCTGGCTTTGCCTTTAAAAATCTGTCAGATAAATCTGCCTGTGTAAGCGGACCATAATTCCACACCGTTCACTAATCGTTCAGTGTATTTTCACATTGTCCACTAATCATTCAATGTAATTCCCCATTTGTTCACTAATTGTTCAGTGTAATGGTGAGTTTACACAGACAGATTTATCTGACAGATTTTTGAAGCCATAGCCAGGAATGGATTTGAAAAGAGGAGCAATCTCAGTCTTTCCTTTATGACCTGTTCTCTGTCTATAGTCTGTTCCTGGCTTTGGCTTCAAAGATCTGTCAGATAAATCTGCCTGTGTAAACACACCATTATTCCACATTGTTCGCTAATCATTTAATGTAATTCCACATTGTTCACTAATCGTTCAGTGTAAAGGTCCATTTACACGGACAGATTATCTGACAGATAATCTGCCAAAGATTTAAAGCCAAAGCCAGGAATGGATTTGAAAGTGGGAGAAATCTCAGGCTTTCCTTTATGACCTGATCTCTCTTTATAGTCTGTTTCTGGCTTTGGCTTCAAATCTTTGGCAGATAATCTGTCAGATAATGTTTCTGTGTAAAAGGGCCCAAAAGGTCACTTTACACGGACAGATTATCTGACAGATAATCTGGCAAAGATTTGAAGCCAAAGCCAGAAATGGATTTGAAAATGGGAGGAATCTCAGGCTTTCCTTTATGACCTGATCTCTGTTTATAGTCTGTTTCTGGCTTTGGCTTCAAATCTTTAGCAAACAATCTGTCAGATAATCTTTCTGTGTAAATGGACCCTAATTCCACATCGTTCACTAATCATTCCGTGTAATTCCACATCTTTCCTTCATTTGCTGGGATCAGATGGAGGAAACGATCGCAGTAACAATCGTAACTAACAACTATCGTTCTGTGTAATACGGTGAACGATTTCAATCTTGTTTTATCGTCAATCATTAAAAATCGCTTGGTCTAATAGGACCTTTAGGGTATGTTCACACCTGGTGAGTACGCCAATCACTAGCCAGGCGGGGTGGTAGCTGCACACAAGCCCCAACTTTGCAACAGTTGCCAAAAAATTCCAACATGGCAGAACGCCTTTTCCTCTGATCTTCGGTCGGCGACTAATTGTGTCATGAAAATAAGTCAACGGTAAATATATAATCTCCACTCAATCTTCCTTCTTATACATAAACATTTTTTTTCCGATTTTAAATCCATAAATGTCAAAATTGAAAATTTTAAATTTTTTTTTCATTTTTTGTGACGTTGGCGAGGGAATAAACGCTGACACCATAAGTGACAGAGGATGAAGCCGGCATTGTGTGGGGCGCAGTTGGCACCTTCTCCCGGCCGTGGCAGGTGCTACATTTGCTATAAATGGACAATTTATAGGAAAAAAGAGACAACTGGGAAAACAGGACAGAGAGGGAACGCTGGCGTCCCAGACCCCGGTAGTTGATTTCCTATCAGATGTTTTGCAGCCTGTGATTATTGATAGCTCGGCTTCTGAAAGGATGCCAGCTGGCTGCCAAGCCGCCGGACACTGGGCTCATTCACAGAAGATGAGACGCTGACAGAATGGGGAAACCACCACTGAGGATGGAGATACCGAGGGGTTAAAGGGGTTTTCACCATTTTTTTTTTCTTTTAAATCAACTGGTGCCAGAGATTTGTCATTTACTTCTATTAAAAAATCTTAAGTCTTCCAGTACTTATCAGCTGCTGTATGTCCTGCAGGAAGTGGTGTATTCTTTCCAGTCTGACACAGTGCTCTCTGCTGCCACCTCTGTCCATGTCAGGAACTGTCCAGAGCAGCAGCAAATCCCCATAGAAAACTTCTCTTGCTCTAGACAGTTCTGGACATGGACAGAGGTGGCAGCAGAGAGCACTGTGTCAGGCTGGAAAGAATACACCACTTCCTGCAGGACATACAGCAGCTGAAAAGTACTGAAATACTTTAGTATTTTAAATAGAATTACTGTGTCTCAGGCAGATATGTGTCAGAAGAAGATTTAGTGTCACAGCGACGATTATATGTCCGGCCATTGACAGCAGCTGCCGTCTCCTTCATATGCAGTGGTGTCGTGGATGAGCCACAGAGTCTGTAATAATGAATCTAGGAGGTGATTGGGATCTGATGATGGTTGAATTGGAGTATGGAGTCTCTTGGTGAGCACTTCAATCGTGCCCCCTGCTGGTGTGATGAAGTGAGGAAGACACACTGACCCCTGATGGTGTGATGAAGTGAGGAAGACACACTGCCCCCTACTAGTGTGATGAAGTGAGGAACACTCACTGGCCCCTGCTGGTGTGATGATGTGCGGAGAACACACTGCCCCTACTGGTGTGATGATGTGGGGAGGACACACTGCCCCCTGCTAGTGTGATAATGTGGGGAGAACACACTGCCCCCTGCTAGTGTGATGATGTGGGGAGGACACACTGCCCCCTGCTAGTGTGATGATGTGGGGAGGACACACTGCCCCCTGCTAGTGTGATGATGTGGAGGACACACTGCCCCCTGCTTGTGTGATGATGTGGGGAGGACACACTGCCCCCTGCTAGTGTGATAATGTGGGGAGAACACACTGCCCCCTGCTAGTGTGATGATGTGGGGAGGACACACTGCCCCCTGCTAGTGTGATGATGTGGGGAGAACACACTGCCCCCTGCTAGTGTGATGATGTGGGGAGGACACACTGCCCCCTGCTAGTGTGATGATGTGGGGAGGACACACTGCCCCTGCTAGTGTGATGATGTTTGGAGGACTCACTGCCCCCTGCTGGTTTGATGATGTGCGGAGAACACAATAATAATAATAATAATAATAATAATAATAATAATAATATTAATAATATATATATAATTTTTATGTTAACTTTTCTTTGTGATAAAAAATGTAATACTAATATTTATATTCCTTTTTTATCATTTTTTTGTTTTGCTATTTTATAAATCTAAAAAAAGTTTCATTAAAGGGAATGTACCAGTGTACGGCGCCATTCTATCCACGGGTATCGGGCTGGGGCTGAAGCACTGGAGGCGGGCCGGGCCACCCCCAGTGGGAGGAACCCCCCGCCCCTCTATGACGTGGCTCAGAGAGGGGAGGGCATTTTCACCCACTGAGGGTGGGTCGGTCCGCCTCCAGTGCTTTAGCCCTGGCCCGGTACCTGTGGAAAGAACGGCACCATACACGGGAACCAGGCCGCGGTTCAGAAAACAAGGAAATGTTAAAGCGAATGTACCTGATGGTACATTCGCTTTAAAAGCATGTGTGTCTCTTCCCCTTTAAGAAGCATGTGTGTCTCTTCCCCTTTAATAAGCATGTGTGTCTCTTCCCCTTTAAGAAGCATGTGTGTCTCTTCCCCTTTAAGAAGCATGTGTGTCTCTTTCCCTTTAAGAAGCATGTGTTTCTCTTCCCCTTTAATAAGCGTGTGTGTCTCTTCCCCTTTAAATCCAGGGTTCCACATCGGCCTCCTGCTCGTCCTCTTATATCTCGCAGCCATAAGTCTCTGACTCTGTAGTTTCTCTGCTGTAACAATAGATGTAATTAAGACGATGAACAGAAGTGAATCTATTGTTAGAAAATAGTAACATGTCAGGAAATGAGGAACGTGTTCTGCTGGTTCCTATTACTCTGAGTAAGCGAAAATTATAGGAGAAACCGCAGAAACCAATCACAGCCAGGCCGAGGGCTCTGTCTGCTTTATATATGTGCGGGCGGGGGGCTATATCTGTAGGTTCCTTATATTATATATGTAGGGTCCTTATATTATATCTGTAGGGTCCTTATATTATATATGTAGGGTCCTTATATTATATCTGTAGGGTCCTTATATTATATATGTAGGGTCCTTATATTATATACAGTATGTAGGGTCCTTATATTATATATGTAGGGTCCTTATATTATATATGTAGGGTCCTTATATTATATATGTAGGGTCATTATATTATATATGTAGGGTCCTTATATTATATACAGTATGTAGGGTCCTTATATTATATATGTAGGTTCCTTATATTATATCTGTAGGGTCCTTATATTATATATGTAGGGTCCTTATATTATATACAGTATGTAGGGTCCTTATATTATATATGTAGGGTCCTTATATTATATATGTAGGGTCCTTATATTATATATGTAGGTTCCTTATATTATATATGTAGGGTCCTTATATTATATATGTAGGGTCCTTATATTATATATGTAGGGTCATTATATTATATATGTAGGTTCCTTATATTATATATGTAGGGTCCTTATATTATATCTGTAGGGTCCTTATATTATATATGTAGGTTCCTTATATTATATATGTAGGGTCCTTATATTATATATGGAGGGTCCTTATATTATATATGGAGGTTCCTTATATTATATATGTAGGTTCCTTATATTATATATGTAGGTTCCTTTTATTATACATGTGGGGTCCTTATATTATATCTGTGGGGTCCCTATATATGTAGGGTCCTTATATTATATATGGGGGGTCCTTATATTATATCTGTAGGTTACTTATATTATATCTGTGGGGTCCTTATATTATATATGGGGGGGGGGGTCCTTATTCTATATCTGAGGGGTCCTTATATTATATTTGTGGGGTCCTTAAATTATATCTGTAGGGTCCTTATATTATATCTTTGGGGTTCTTGTATTATATATGTAGGGTCCTTATATTATATCTGGGGGGTCCTTATATTATATATGTAGGGTCCTTATATTATATCTGTGGGGTCCTTATATTATATATATGGGGGGTCCTTATTCTATATCTGTGGGGTCCTTATATTATATCTGTTGGGTCCTTATATTATATATGTAGGGTCCTTATATTATATATGTAGGTTCCTTATATTATATCTGTGGGGTCCTTATATTATATCTGTGGGGTCCTTATATTATATCTGTGGGGTCCTTATATTATATCTGTGGGGTCCTTATTCTATATCTGTGGGGTCCTTATATTATATCTATGGGGTCCTTATATTATATCTGTTGGGTCCTTATATTATATATGTAGGGTCCTTATAATATATCTGTGGGGTCCTTATATTATATATATAGGGGGTCCTTATTCTATATCTGTGGGGTCCTTATATTATATCTGTGGGGTCCTTATATTATATCTGTGGGGTCCTTATATTATATCTGTGGGGTCCTTATTCTATATCTGTGGGGTCCTTATATTATATATGGGGGGGTCCTTATTCTATATCTGTGGGGTCCTTATATTATATCTGTGGGGTCCTTATATTATATCTGTGGGGTCCTTATTCTATATCTGTGGGGTCCTTATATTATATCTGTGGGGTCCTTATATTATATCTGTTGGGTCCTTATATTATATATATAGGGGGTCCTTATTCTATATCTGTGGGGTCCTTATATTATATCTGTGGGGTCCTTATATTATATCTGTGGGGTCCTTATATTATATCTGTGGGGTCCTTATTCTATATCTGTGGGGTCCTTATATTATATCTGTGGGGTCCTTATATTATATCTGTGGGGTCCTTATTTTATATCTGTGGGGTCCTTATATTATATCTGTTGGGTCCTTATATTATATATGTAGGTTCCTTATATTATATCTGTGGGGTCCTTATATTATATCTGTGGGGTCCTTATATTATATCTGTGGGGTCCTTATATTATATCTGTGGGGTCCTTATATTATATCTGTTGGGTCCTTATATTATATATGTAGGGTCCTTATATTATATCTGTGGGGTCCTTATATTATATCTGTGGGGTCCTTATTTTATATCTGTGGGGTCCTTATATTATATCTGTTGGGTCCTTATATTATATATGTAGGTTCCTTATATTATATCTGTGGGGTCCTTATATTATATCTGTGGGGTCCTTATATTATATCTGTGGGGTCCTTATATTATATCTGTGGGGTCCTTATATTATATCTGTGGGGTCCTTATATTATATCTGTGGGGTCCTTATATTATATCTGTTGGGTCCTTATATTATATATGTAGGGTCCTTATATTATATCTGTGGGGTCCTTATATTATATATATAGGGGGTCCTTATTCTATATCTGTGGGGTCCTTATATTATATCTGTTGGGTCCTTATATTATATCTGTGGGGTCCTTATATTATATCTGTGGGGTCCTTATTCTATATCTGTGGGGTCCTTATATTATATCTGTGGGGTCCTTATATTATATCTGTTGGGTCCTTATATTATATATGTAGGGTCCTTATATTATATCTGTGGGGTCCTTATTCTATATCTGTGGGGTCCTTATATTATATCTGTGGGGTCCTTATATTATATCTGTGGGGTCCTTATTTTATATCTGTGGGGTCCTTATATTATATCTGTTGGGTCCTTATATTATATCTGTGGGGTCCTTATTCTATATCTGTGGGGTCCTTATTCTATATCTGTTGGGTCCTTATATTATATCTGTGGGGTCCTTATATTATATCTGTGGGGTCCTTATATTATATATGGGGGGGTCCTTATTCTATATCTGTGGGGTCCTTATATTATATCTGTGGGGTCCTTATATTATATCTGTGGGGTCCTTAAATTATATATGTAGGGTGCTTATGTAGGGGTCTTATTGCACAATAGACTAAGGGTTCTATTCCACGGGCCGAACAGGGCCCGATCAACAATGTAAATGAGCGCTGATCTGCTAGACCGGTGGTCATTTACTAGGCCTATTTCACGGCCCAACAATCGTTTAGCGAGGGCTGCAGGGAGCAGCTTGCAGCCCTCGTTTCATACTTTACCTGTCCAGGCTGCAGGTCTTCTCCTTTTCCCGGTCCCGCGCGCAGCAGCAGCTTCAGAGAGGCCTGTCTGAACTGATAGACCGCTCAGCCAATCACTGGCCGCAGCAGTCCCGGCCAGTGATTGGCTGAGTGCTCTGTCAGCTCAGACAGGCCGCTTCAAAACTGGTGCTGCGCGCGGGACCGGGAAAAGGAGAAGACCTGCAGCCTGGACAGGTAAAGTATGATGTTTTTAAATCGTTGGTCGCCCGCCGCGCACCGCTATTCCACGTATTAATGCGCGGGTGGCGGCAGATGATTTTAGGTTTGAACCTAAATGAACGATCAGCCGATGATCTTGTATACCGTAACAGCGCCACCACTGCTCATAGGTTGTGATAGGTAATGCAGCTCAATGGAGCTTAATTGGAAACAAGAGCGGTGCTGTCTCTGGAAGAAAGTGGTCATGTTTTTCAAACACTGGAGAACCCCTTTAAGTCAACAGCTGAAATCCCAGAGCCCACCACTGGATGATAGTGGCGCTATTTTTATAATTCGTACAGCAGTGATGTCAGTGACCATGAGCGGCATGATGGGAGTTATACCAGACTATGATGCAGGGTCTCCCTCTCCTCTTTGTGTGGTTGTTGTCCTCCCCCATCTTGGCGTCCATCTGTTATAAGTGCAGCTGTCCGGCCATCACAGGGGCAGTAAGGCTGATTTTGCTGATCTGAAGCTTTTCGGAGGGGTCTCAGCTGCCGCTCCCTGCAGTTGTCTGCTGTCTTATAAAGTCTAAGTTCGGCCATCACAGCCGGGATCCGTGAAGACAACTGCTCCCACCGTCCACACACACGGACACTGAGCAGCTTCCTTACAAGGATCAGATCCTCAAAGGGAAACCCGGACACCCACCATGTTTACTGACAGGCACAAATGCGACAACATATCCTCCCCGGCCTATGGCGCTGACATTGGGGTGTAGCAGAGTACAGAATGATGGGGGTAATACTGCAATACCTGATGATACTGTAGATCAGTGCCCCCCATCCTTTTCAGGTCCCATGAACAATCAATGTATCGTTTGTACTTAGCCATTAATCGGCCTGTGGGCCTTAAAGGGGTACTCCTGGCAGAAAAGAGCACTGTGTCAGACTGGAAAGAATACACCATTTCCTGCAGGACAACATACGGCAGCTGATAAGTACTGGAAGATTTTTAAATAGAAGTAAATTACAGATCTATATAACGTTCTGAAACCAGTTGAATTGAAAGAAAAATATTTTTGCTGGATAACCCCTTTAAGGGCTCCATGACTGATCCAACCTGTTCGGCCTTCACCTGTGTTATTGCTCTTTCTTGTCCCTTTTCTCTAGTGTGGGCATGCTCTGTGTAAAGCGCAGACCTTTTCTCTAGTGTGGGCATGCTCTGTGTAAAGCACAGACCTTTTCTCTAGTGTGGGCATGCTCTGTGTAAAGCACAGACCTTTTCTCTAGTGTGGGCATGCTCTGTGTAAAGCACAGACCTTTTCTCTAGTGTGGGCATGCTCTGTGTAAAGCACAGACCTTTTCTCTAGTGTGGGTATATGTAGGGATGTGGACAGGTCAGACAGCCAATTGAGAAAGTTTAGCTCTCCTCGCCATAAAGACAAACACTTCAGGTATCCAGAGTTAGAAAATTTGCCTTCTTTAAGAAACTGCACCACTCTTGTCCTGTGTCTGGTATTGCAACTCAGTTCCATTGAAGTGAATGGCACAAAGTTGTAATCCCACACACAAGCTGAGGATAGGGGGTGGTGCTTTTTATGGAAGAAACCAACAATCCTGAAAAACCCCTTTAAGCCCCGCCCAGGAAATGCCCTCAAAACATCTGGGAATGGCTAAATGACATATAATGGGGAATATTTATCAAACATGGTGTAAAGTGAAACTGGCTCAGTTGCCCCTAGCAACCAATCAGATTCCACCTTTCATTCCTCACAGACTCTTTGGAAAATGAAACGTGGAATCTGATTGGTTGCTAGGGGCAACTGAGCCAGTTTCACTTTACTCCACATTTGATGAATCTCCCCCATGGGCTTTTGTACCAATTGGACCGCCAGTATTTCTGATTAGCCATGATTCTTAAAGTGGTTAGGCTATCCATTTAAGAAACATGGTCACAGCCTGGGTGCAGGTTTTACAAATCAGTTCCATTGAAGTGAATGGAGCTTAATTGCAAACTACAAGAGTGGTGCTGTCTCTGGAAAAAAGTGGCCGTGTTTTTCTAATGTTGAAGAACCCCTTTAAGTTAGGATGAACTGTCCTGGGCAGGATAAACAGGGCTGAAGACCCCCAGGGGGGAAATTTATCAAACATGGTGTAAAGTGAAACTGGCTCAGTTGCCCCTAGCAACCAATCAGATTCCATCATCATTTTCCAAAGAGTGTGTGAGGAATGTAAGGTGGAATCTGATTGGTTGCTAGGGGCAACTGAGCTAGTTTCATTGTCCACCATCTTAATAAATCTCCCCCCAGGTGAGTACCTGTAAGAATGTGACACGTCCGATACCTGTGAAACATTAGCCAGGTTGGGCGGTGAGTGTAACCGGCCCACCGCCGTCCGCACAGATCACTAGATAACGGGATAATTCCAGCCGGCTGCAGAATTTATGATAAGGCGCACGGTCGGGCTGAAGACTGAGCGTATTGAGGCTGCGAGACAAAGTTGAAAGGTCCACTTTTTCCCACCATAGCTATTTGATATCAGCTGCGGAGTGGGTGTGTGTGCCGGGGGTGGTGAACTCGGATTTTTACAACTCTCAGCCACGATTTCACAATTGGGACTGTAGCTGGTGTAAGTGGTGGTGGGGGGGACGGGGCGCTAATCATATGCTAGAATGTGGGGCTGGGAGCGAGAAGCCTGAATGTTAGAGGGCAAAATCATACAAAACCCGTCTTGTGTAGGAAGATGAAATCTGCAGCCAAGTTTACAGGACGCAGCGAGATTCATGGGAGCCCGACCGGAATACCATGGCATTTTACATTTCAGCTTGTAAGCAAAAAGTTTTCACAGTATTAACAGCGCACGCTTATTCTGCAGTCGCTACCAAAGTCCTGATTTTCGCAACTACACCCTATAATTTGCATATGACTAAGTTACCGTCAGGGCTGAGGAAATCTGCCGGCCTGGTGGCTATCAGAGATCCAGCTGTCACATACCAATACAGTAGAAATGGAAACACAGTTACCTATTACCCTATGAAGGATTTCTTAAAGGGGTATTCTGCTTAAACATAAATTTTGATATATCGGCAGAAGAAAAGTAATCCGGCACTCACCAGGATTTGATAGTAGGCTTGTTTCTTTATTTCATGTAGACATCACAGCATGTTAATCCCTAATGTCTATGTAAACGTCAACGGACGTTTCTGGCCACACCGGCCTGTGGTCTAGCATGCTCTCGGCTAGACGACAGGCCCGTGTGGCCAGAAACGGCCGTTCGCCATTAGAGACATGCCACGCACCCTCACCCTCCCTGCTGTGATGTCTACATTCAGGGCCGTATTTACTACTAGGCACCCGTGGTCCGGTGCCTAGGGCAGCACATTGCAGGGACCAGCACCAGAAAGCAGGGGGACAGAAAAAAATTTTTTTGTTTGTTTTTATTTTTTTAGTTTCCCTCCTCCCGTTCAGACTTTCCAATAATTGTGGTGTCTTTTCCAGGGGGGTATGGTGGTATTGGTCAGGTCTGGTATGGCCAATAGGTGCGTGAAGATGGGGCGTCTTCAGGTTTAGTGCCTAGGGCAGCAGCAGCTGTAAATACAGCCCTGTCTACATGAAATAAAGAAACAAGCCTACTATCAATTCCTGGTGAGTGCCGGATTACTTTTCTTCTGCCGATGTACACATAGACTGTTTTTTCTTATCCGAGCACCACAAGTCACAGGCTGTCTTTATTGGAGTTGTTCCTCTGCTTCCTACACCCGTGCTCCACAAGTGCAGTACTTCGGCTCACGTCCGAACTGGTTGTGCTGAGGTCTATTTTCTTCTTACCTGCATAACTTTTGATATATTGCTGCCCATGGTGAGACTAACAATTCTTTCCATACTTGTTATTATCTATGCAGTCTCCTTCCCCCAGTTCTGAGCTGCTGTTTTCTGTTGAAGAAACAAAAATCTCTGTGGGAGCTTTTCTCTCTGTCTCCTCCCTTCTGAGACAGTTGATGTAAACAAGTCCCTGGCAGACTTTATCTGCAACATTGTAGCTTCTTTGTAATGCTGGGAGGATTAATGACTGTGAGTTCTTCAGCATCTTGACCTCAGAATAACCCTCCCAGCATTACAGAGAAGCTACAATGTTGCAGATAAAGCCTGCCAGGGACTTTTTTACATCAGCCGTCTCAGGAGGGAGGGGTAAGGAGGGGGAGATGGAGAGAAAATATCACAGTAGAAAGCAGCAGCTCAAAACTGGGGTAAGGAGACTGAATAGATAATAACAAGTATGGAATGACTTGTTGGTCTTGCTATGGGCAGCAACCCTTTAAATAGGTATAATGGCAATTTCTTTTGCATTTCTTTAATTAAGTTATGTAACTTTGAAATAAAATTTTATTAAATAAAATGTTTGGGTTTTTTCCCCCCTTACATTATTACATTGACGTGGCCCCTCTGCTGCCACCGGTGGTTGTGCCAGGAACTGCTGGGCTACAGGGCAGGTACAGATTGCTTGCTATACTGAGCCTTTCCTGATGTCTATACAATACAAAACAGTGTATAGCCGATCACAGCTCACCTAAGGGATATCCCGATGGGGAGTGGTGCACGGGTAACTCCTCCGAAATCAGAAGCTCCAGCACCACAGAAAATTATTAAAACGTCACATTTGTTGGAAATCCATTAAAAACTGTGTACACAACATAAAAAAAGCTATGTGATGAGGAGCCGCAGAGTTAACAATAATAATAATAATTTTTTATTCATATAGCGTCAACAGATTCCGCAGCACCTTACAATTCTAGGGTTACATACATAGACATAAAGCAGACATTATATATAGGTATACATATAATTATCCATACATGAGCTTACAGGCTACTAGGAGGGACTTACAGAATAAGTTGTGCACACTGTTATTAATGGATTTTCAATGAACGTGAAGTTTTAATCATGTTCTATGGACATAGTGCTGCAGCCTCCCCTGATATCTATGTAATACATGTTACCATTAGAATAGACATCACACTGAGGGGAAGCTGTCTGTGTTGCTAGTGCTGCAGCATCCCCTGATGTCTATATAATACATGTTACCATTAGAACAGACATTACACTGGGGGAGCTGTCTGTGTCACTAGTGCTGCAGCCTCCCCTAATGTCTATATTATACATGTTACCATTAGAATAGACATTACACTGAGGGGAAGCTGTCTGTTTTACTAGTGCTGCAGCCTCCCCTAATGTCTATATAACACATGTTACCATTAGAACAGACATTACACTGAGGGGAAGCTGTCTGTGTTACTAGTGCTGCAGCCTCCTCTGATGTCTGTATATTATATGTTACTATTAGAATAGACATTACACTGGGGAAGCTGTCTGGGTCACTAGTGCTGCAGCCTCCCCTGATGTCTATATATTATATGTTACCATTAAAATAGACATTACACTGGGGGGAAGCTGTCTGTGTCACTAGTGCTGCAGCATCCCCTGATGTCTATATATTATGTTGCCATTAGAATAGACATTACACTGGGGAAGCTGTCTGTGTCAGTAGTGCTGCAGCCAGGGCCGTATTTACCACTAGGCACCCGTGGTCTGGGGCCTAGAGCAGCACCTTGCAGGGGGGCAGCACCAGGGAGCAGGGGGAAGAAAAAAAAAATTGTTTTGATTTTTTCTCCTTCCTCCCCTTCAGACTTGCCAGTAAATCTGGTGTCTTTTTGAGGGGGTTGGAGGGGGTGCATGGTGGTATTGGTCAGGTCTGGTATGGCGGTGTTATCCAGTCACAGTATGGTGGTATTGGTCAGGTCTGGCATGGCAGTGTTATCCAGCCACAGTATGGAGGTATTGGTCAGGTCTGGTGTGGCGGTGTTATCCAGTCACAGTATGGCGGTATTGGTCAGGTCTGGTATAATGGTGTTATCCAGTCACAGTATGGCGGTATTGGTCAGGTCTGGTATGGCAGTGTTATCCAGGCACAGTAAGGAGGTATTGGTCAGATCTGGTGTGGTGGTGTTATCCAGTCACAGTATGGAGGTATTGGTCAGGTCTGGTATGGCAGTGTTATCCAGTCACAGTATGGCGGTATTGGTCAGGTCTGGTGTGGCGGTGTTATCCAGTCACAGTATGGCGGTATTGGTCAGGTCTGGTATGGTGGTGCTATCCAGGCACAGTATGGTGGTATTGGTCAGGTCTGGTATGGCGGTGTTATCCAGTCACAGTATGGCGGTATTGGTCAGGTCTGGTGTGGTGGTGTTATCCAGTCACAGTATGGAGGTATTGGTCAGGTCTGGTATGGCAGTGTTATCCAGTCACAGTATGGCGGTATTGGTCAGGTCTGGTATGGCAGTGTTATCCAGTCACAGTATGGCGGTATTGGTCAGGTCTGGTATAGCAGTGTTATCCAGTCACAGTATGGCGGTATTGGTCAGGTCTGGTATGGCGGTGTTATCCAGTCACAGTATGGCGGTATTGGTCAGGTCTGGTATGGCAGTGTTATCCAGCCACAGTAAGGAGGTATTGGTCAGATCTGGTATGGCGATGTTATCCAGTCACAGTATGGCGGTATTGGTCAGGTCTGGTATGGAGGTGTTACCCTGTCACAGTATAGCGGTATTGGTCAGGTCTGGTATGGCAGTGTTATCCAGTCACAGTATGGCGGTATTGGTCAGGTCTGGTATGGCAGTGTTATCCAGTCACAGTATGGCGGTATTGGTCAGGTCTGGTGTGGTGGTGTTATCCAGTCACAGTATGGCGGTATTGGTCAGGTCTGGTATGGCAGTGTTATCCAGTCACAGTATGAAGGTATTGGTCAGGTCTGGTATGGCGGTGTTATCCAGGCACAGTATGGCGCTATTGGTCAGATCTGGTGTGGCGATGTTATCCAGTCACAGTATGGCGGTATTGGTCAGGTCTGGTGTGGTGATGTTATCCAGTCACAGTATGGCGGTATTGGTCAGGTCTGGTGTGAGGGTGGTAAATGTGACGCCTGGAGCTATTACCTACCAATCTACCAATCCTGTGGTGAGAATTCCATTAGACAATATGCAGACGGCTCTAATTATTGATTCAATGTTGAAATTTTTTTATGTTTTAAGCCGCTAAAAACCATATAAAACACAATTCACACAATGTTTCTATATGTATAGCAATGTATGCGGTCGAAACCATGCTCCCATTTCTTCCCTAGTAGTCATGTGCTGTTACCGGCATTATTGGCCATATGTCTATTGGTTACCACATGAGGGTCTGGCATCTGCTGCATGTGGTGACGTACAGTAAATGTGGGAACGCGGCCTAAGACTGATATCAGTATGAGTAAAACCATTTTAGACATTTTTAGACACTAGAGAAGGCTCAGTATCGCTGGTAACTGTGCTGGGACCAGGGCTTCAGCAGCCCAGCAGTTCCCAAAATAGCCATTGGTGGCAGCAGAGAGGCCATGTCGCTGCTATGCTGTTACTTAGTGACTAACCTGGAGGAAGGGGAGACAGCATGGTTGGCAGCAGGGAGAACAGCTCTTGAGTACAAACTGCTTCTCTAACCAGAAACACAGTACAGGCAGAGACTCAAGGCCATGTAGGTTTGCACTGTTCTCTATATCAGGTCCCTGGAGTCTGGGGGACTCATCACCCTCCATATACCTCAGTAATATCCTCCATATATCCAGGTGGTGACCTCCTCAGCTGATATGAAGGCTTCACAGCACAGTCAGCCGGAGCTCCTGTAAGAATGGTGTCTGTCTGTATAAGAGACTTACAGGAAGAAAGAGAAGTAAAATGTTGTGGTTCTCGCCTTTTGGCCCCTATTCATTATCAGTATGGGGGCCAGAGGGACAGACACACAGGGATCTAACCTGTTTCCTTTTGCTCAACATTTTACTGCTTTTACAGAGAGGCCGGACGAAGACGGAGTTGGAGGGAGGCCGGCATGACAGGGAAACTGTCGGGAAGGGGTTAAAAAGTAAGGGGGCAGGAGGAAGGAAGAGGGAGGGGGAGTGGGGGCGGTTTGAGCAGGGGAGGGGGTATAAAACCCCTCCTCTGTTCAACACGTGCAGCCACAGGTGGAGCAGGCAGCCAAAGAGTCCCACCCTCCCTCCCTAAGGTTGTTTGGGGTTTACGGTTGCATTCGGGGGTTGGGAAGGGTTGTTTGTCATAGCAGCTGGGTTGGCGGGGTAGGGGGTCCTTGGGGTTGGTTACTATTATGGGGGGAGCACATAATAAGAAATGCACCCCCACTTTAACAGGTGGCTCACGGATAATGGTGAGGGGTATGGGCTCCTGTCTGGGTGGTGTCCCGGGGAGTAGTTGGTGGAGTTGGGAAGGAATCGGCCAGTGGTGATTGAGGAACGGAGGGCCCTTGAGCCTGAGGTAACCGGCTGGGGGCGGAGAACATAAGAAGAGGAGGATGGCCGGTTCGTACACGTAGGATTCTTAGCCTCAAGGACCCCCTTCTTCCTGTTTTGGGATGATTAGTTAGATAGCATATTATGTTGATATGTTATGTTGGATTGATTGTTCATGTTTTTATGTTATTTATGTTAATAAACATTGGCTGCTGTGGCCATATATTTTCCAAAGAAACAGGTGTAACGTGTTTCATTGAGGGAGGGGTTGGTTGGAGGTGCGGGGGGTTCTTTCGTGAGTGAGTTAGGAGGGCAGGGCTACGGCAGGGAGATCAGTTTTCCCCATGTCATGTCACTTCCAGTCTTCCACATGTCTGTGTAATGTCCTGCAGCAGCTCTCATCACTAAGCTACTTCTCTACTGCTGTATAATGTCCTGCAGCAGCTCTCACCCCTAAGCTGCTCCTCTCCCGCTGTATAATGTCCTGCAGCAGCTCTCACCCCTAAGCTGCTCATCTCCCGCTGTATAATGTCCTGCAGCAGCTCTCACCCCTAAGCTGCTCATCTCCCGCTGTATAATGTCCTGCAGCAGCTCTCACCCCTAAGCTGCTCCTCTCCTGCTCTGTATAATGTCCTGCAGCAGCTCTCACCCCTAAGCTGCTCCTCTCCTGCTCTGTGTAATGTCCTGCAGCAGCTCTCACCCCTAAGCTGCTCCTCTCCCGCTGTATAATGTCCTGCAGCAGCTCTCACCCCTAAGCTGCTCCTCTCCGGCTGTATAATGTCCTGCAGCAGCTCTCACCCATAAGCTGCTCCTCTTCTGCTGTGTTATGTCCCATAGTATGTTTTTTCCTCCTCTCTCTATCAGCAGCCTCGGCCTCTGGTATCAGTTACCTGTTTATGTTACATGACACAATAACAGGATTTGTAGGTAATGGCTTCTTCATCTCTGGATCTCATTATCATAAAGTCTATAACCTGTGTGAACAGGGAGCGACCGAACACAAGACCTGAACATGTCTGAACCAGGAAATCTTACACCATAAACACGCAGCTTGTTTTTCTGACCTGTAATACACTTATTATTATACAGCTTATAGCAGTGACGGGAATATTAATGTGTCACTTTCATTACTTCACCTAATAATACACCTACCTATCTGTGTTCCTCTTTATGTGTTAAGCGGGTCCCCCACCTCCATAGACAGAGACCCTCGTCCTATAATAGGGGTTTGTATGCTGAGGTAATTCTTTCCCTATACCGCACGTACTATATCCTACAATAGGTATAGTCTCCACTATCCGATGACATGACACTATAAGGTTTCTACCCATCTCAGTCGATGTTTAGCGTGCAGTCTATTACCTGTGTACAGGGAGCGGCTGAGCGCAAGGCCTGAACATGTCTGAACCGGGAATATTATAACATTGTAATGATAGAGTTGTTTTTGTGGCCGCTAATACACCTATAAACCCCGTTACTAATCCTTATAAAAATACTTGTGATATGTCATAGAAATATATTAGAGGTTTTGATTACTGGGGGTCCGGTGCGGAGACCCCACAGATGGCTAAAATGAATAGTCAGAAGCCCTGAGCTTAGGGCCCTATTACTCGGGATGATTATCGTGCGAAAAATCGTTATAACGTTTAAATTTAAACGATAATCGTTCTGAATATTTGCAGGCAACGATCAAAAAATCGTTGGTATGTTGTTGATCGTTGATTAAGATCTGAACCGAAAATTATCGTTAATTGTTCGCCAATCGTTAAAAATCGCTCTGTGTAATAGGACCCTATTGATTCCTGTAGATGGCGAGTGGCATGAGCATATATATAGTCTTCTAGACAATGCTCTGTGAGCTCTACAGCCTGGACTCCGGACTGATACATTATACATTGCTAGTCCTAACAATGCTCTGTGAGCTCTGAAGCCTGAACTCCAGACTGATACATTGTACGTAGCTAGTCCTGCTCAACGCTATGTTCACACAACGTATATTTTCGTAAAATCACGGCTGTTGTACAAAGGCCGTAATTATTCCAAGAATATACGTTGCATTGCTGTTTATGGGATCCCGGACGGAGTGTATACACATAGTATACGCTCCGGCCGGGATCCCTAGTGGTGCCGCAAACAACTGACACTTCAGTGAATAGCGGCCGTAAAAAACCATGTCAGTGCACACTGTGGAGCGAGTGGCTCCGGCTGCACGCTTCATAGTGTGCAGTGGGGAGTTCTGATGCAGGCGCGCACGGATGCGCCCGCATCAGAACTCTGCGGCCATAAAAATCATCCTGGGATGATCTTTTCAGAGGCCGGCCATTCTGTGGCCGGTCTCTTACGATGTGTGAACATAGCCCTAAGCTGTATCCAGTCTAGAAAAATGCTCTGTGAGCTCTACAGCCTGGACTCCAGACTGTTACATTGTACATAGCTAGTCCTGCTCTAAGTTGTATCCAGTCTAGACAATGCTCTGTGAGCTCTGAAGCCTGGACTCCAGACTGATACATTGTACATAGCTAGTCCTGTTCTCAGTTGTATCCAGTCTAGACAATGCTCTGTGAGCTCTGAAGCCTGAATTCCAGACTGATACATTGTACATAGTCCTGCTAATGGAAATCCACGGCCGTGAGTTGGGGTTCTCTGGCCTGACCTGACTTGGGGTAGCAGCAGCCATCTATATGCTTGTTTCACATTTTTGTTTTTTATGCTTCCTAGGTGATTTTTGGCTTTGTGCCTTGCATCGTTTTCTCATCTATTTTGGTTTCTGGGATTCATATGTAATCTTGCATAATAATTTTGGTTTTCAATATATTTGCCACTTTCATATGATTTCTTTTGCTGCTGCTCCGTTTATTGGCTTGTGTTAGGTCAGGTTTTTGCCGTGTTTGATTGGAACCGGTGAATTGGTATGTGTGTATTTTTAAATGATTTTAAATGTTTGTCCCCTTTTTTCATTGATGAATTAATAAAGATTTCATAGATATTTATTCATTTGATCAGGAGGTGCAGTGTATGTTTTTTCAGCCATTTTCTCTTGTTGACTGCGGCCGTGAGTTGGAACATTTCCGTCCTCAAACAATGGTCTTGTTCATTTTTCACGGCGCCGCATACGATCCGGCCGTAAGCTCATACGTAGTGTGCACTGTGCGGGCGTATATTGTATACTTTTAAGCGAACGCATTAACCTCAAATCTACGTGCGTATATTCGCGGTTCGCACTACGGCCGGACTCATACGCAGTGTGAACATAGCCCTAAGCTGTATCCAGTCTAGACAATGCTCTGTGAGCTCTGCAGCCTGGATTCCAGACTAATACAGCCCACATAATAGCACCATATAGTGCTCAAATACTATGCAGTACCTAATGAATCCTCTTCTAAAGACCCCTCATAACACTGCCATATAGTCCCAGTAAATCTATTATAAATAACACCTCCATATACTACTAAAAACTATGGGGGAGATTTATCAAACATGGTGTAAAGTGAAACTGGCTCAGTTGCCCCTAGCAACCAATCAGATTCCACCTTTCATTCCTCACAGGCTCTTTGGAAAATGAAAGGTGGAATCTGATTGGTTGTTAGGGGCAACTGAGCCAGTTTCACTTTACACCATGTGTGATAAATCTTCCCCTATGTGTTTCTCTTAGTAAGTTTTCCCCTTCTGAAATTGGGACTGTGGCAATTGCCCACCCCTCCGCCAGAGCCCTTATATATGAGGTTGATGACTGGGGGTAACATTACCAGCCGCCTGGCTCCGGCCCATCACAATGATCTCGGATGCATCAAAGGGAGTTTACATTTTCCTATGAATTATCCCTAACACCGTATCAAAGCCGAAATCTCCGATCACCTTTGTTGTGGCCCCGAGTGAAACCCTGTGTTTGCTTTCATGTTGTGTGCAGGTCTCTGATGGGGAGCCTGTGCCGCCCGCTCCTGTTTGATCTGATCTGCCCTGTGGGTTGCCTTCCATTAGCCATTATGTTGCAACCAGCTGAAACAATGGAAGCTTTTAGAACGCAACAATAAATCTTGTCACTTGGGTCTTAATCTTTCTTGAACGCGGATCACAAACACGGCGCAATACAGAAGAAACCTGCGGAGACACCAGTGTGGACCTGCCCCAGCATGGCGGCTCCGATGGCTTATTATTAAAACATCTGTCAGCCGGAGATAATAATGACCTATTTATCTAAGGAGGTTCTGCCAGAGAGAAGAACTAGGTCACAACTTCCAGCTGCAGCGGCTATGAGCTCCAAAGAGACAGTATACAGAATACAGGCTGCTGTACACAGAAGGGCGGTATACAGAATACAGGCTGCTGTACACAGGAGGGCGGGAAACAGAATACAGGCTGCCGTACACAGAAGGGCAGTATACAGAATACAGGCTGCTGTACACAGGAGGGCGGGAAACAGAATACAGGCTGCTGTACACAGGAGGGCGGTATACAGAATACAGGCTGCTGCACAAAGGATGGTGGTATACAGAATACAGGCTGCTGCACACAGGAGAACAGAATACAGGCTGCTGTACACAAGAGGGTGGTATACAGAATGCATGCTGCTGTACACAGGAGGGTGGTATACAGAATACTGGCAGCTGTACACAGGAGAATGGTATACAGAATACAGGCTGCTGTACATAGGAGGACAGTATACAGAATACAGGCTGCTGTACACAGGAGGACGGTATACAGAATACAGGCTGCTGCACACAGCAGGGTGGTATACAGAATACAGGCTGCTGTACACAGGAGGACAGTATACAGAATACAGGCTGCTGTACACAGGAGGGCGGGAAACAGAATACAGGCTGCTGTACACAGGAGGACAGTATACAGAATATAGGCTGCTGTACACAAGAGGATGGATACAGAATATAGGCTGCTGTACACAGGAGGACGGTATACAGAATACAGGCTGCTGTACGCAGGAGGACAGTATACAGAATACAGGCTGCTGTACACAGGAGGGCAGTAAACTGAATACAGGCTGCTGTACACAGGAGGACAATATACAGAATACAGGCTGCTGTACCCAGGAGGATGGAATACAGAGTACAGGCTCCTTTAGACAGGAGGATAGAATACAGACTACTGTACACAGGATGACAGTATACAGAATATAGGCTGCTGTACACAAAAGGACAAATTACAGAATACAGGATGCTGTATACATGGGACAGGATACAGACTACAGACTGCTGTACACAGGAGAACAGTATACAGAATACAGGCTGCTGTACACAGGAGGACAGGATACAGAATACAGACTGCTGTACACAGGAGGACAGGATACAGAATACAGACTGCTGTAAACTGGATAATGGTATACAGAATACAACCTGCTGTTCACAGGAGGACAGGATACAGACTACAAGCTGCTGTACACATAAGGATGGATACAAAATACAGGCTGCTGTACACAGGAGGACAGTATACAAACATACAGTGCACAAATATTACCATTATACAGTGCCCAAATAACAGTCCTGTAGTGCCCAAAAAAGAGTCATATACAGGACACCCACAGGCCCCTTGCCTCTGACATAATGAGTAGTGAGGTTACATAACAGCCATAAGCTTTAAACCATTGTTTCCACAGTAACAGACAACAAACTCCTGTAGTCAGGATCTGTCACACCCTCTCCCATTTGCTTCCCACTTTCCATTCCGTAGAGCAGCAAGATTTAAAGGTGTAGTACAGAACTGGAAACCCACGAATGTTCCAGATCTATCCACATATTGTTGCTGACATCGCCACTGAAGAGCTCAAGCTGCAATACCAAACATAACCTGTAAACAGGGGTGGCGCTGTTTTTGAAAGAAAAATTGTTCCTTTGTGATTAGAAAGTTCATGACCCGATCGTGACACTCAGGAAAATGTTATCTGCTCTGGATGTGATTTTCGGGCAGGATTCTTACGTTCCGCTATCTTTAGAGTAAACCGGGAGATTAGGAAACATCTTGAGAAGTTGACATAATGACGGCGCTATCGCAGTCACACTCACTTTAGTCAGATAGATTTATCCACTTAGTGTCAAAACAAAGCCGGGCTTAAGTCATTTGTATCTTAAAGTGACGCTGCGTGGAACGGATTTGATGGACGGGGGTAATCTGCAGGAAGCAGGATCGGTGGCGGTGGAGCTGTGGCTGAGGAGCAGTGACAGGCGCACACACTCATTCTCCTCACACAACACTAAATATTTCACGCTCAGATTGTATAATAAATTCCCTCTAATTGCACATTCAATTGTTCAGGATAAAGATAAAGGCTCCATGGCGACAAATTATACGGATACAACTTTGTGTTCGATCATAGAGAGAATTTAAAGGGGTAATCCAGTGATTTTTTTTTTTCTTCAAATCAACTGGTGTAATTTACTTCGATTTAAAAAATCTCCAGTCTTCCAGTACTTATGAGCTGCTGTATGTCCTACAGGAAGTCGTGTATTCTTTCCAGTCTGACACAGTGCTCTCTACTGCCATCTCTGTCCATGTCAGGAAGTGTCCAGAGCAGTAGCAAATCCCTATAGAAAACCTCTGCTGCTCTGGACATTTCCTGACGTAGGTGGCAGTAGAGAGCACTGTGTCAGATTGGAAAGAATACACCACTTCTTGCAAGACATACAGCAGCTGATAAGTACTGAAAGACTGGAGATTTTTTTTTAATAGAAGTAAATTACAAATCTCTGGCACTTTCTGGCCCCAGTTGATCTGAAAGAATTTGATTTACAGGGGTACTCCAGCAAAAAAATGTTTTCTACCACGGGGCCCCCACTATGCTGACAACTTTGTGTGCAGAGAAACCTTCGGGCACTAGGACCCAGATGTGACTGCCACCTATAGCCTATTACTACTACAATTTTTCACTCCTTCTATACCAGCGAAAGAATGAACGATGTGCATATACATCGATTGATCAGCGACTGAATAACGATTTTATGGTCAGCTAACAAAATGTGATCAACGACACTTTTTCAGTTTTTCTGAGGTCAAGTTGCTAATGAACTGTGATTATTTCTCCCAGCATTACAAAGAAGCTACAATGTTGCAGATACAGCCAGTCAGGATCTTGTTTACATCAGCTGTCTCAGAAGGGAAGAGGGAGAAGGGGGAGACAGACAGAAAGGCTTACACACAGATTTTCGTGTCTTCAGCAGAAAGTAGCAGCTGAGAACTGGGGGAAGGAGACTGAATAGCTAATAACAAGTATGGAAGGAATTGTTATGGTGGTTTTACACGGAGTGATAATTCGCCCGATCACACGATTAACGATTTTGAATAAACGATTTTTTTTTTATAACGATCAGCGTTTAGATGGGATGATACATCGTACGGAAAAATCGTTTTGCGATCGTTTTGCGATCGCTTAACCCCTTCAGGACGGGGCCCATTTTCGTTTTTGCGTTTTCGGTTTTTCCTCCTTGTGTTTAAAAGGCCATAGCACTTGCATTTTTCTACCTAGAGACCCACATGAGCCCTTATTTTTTGCGTCACTAATTGTACTTTGCAATGAATTTTTCCATAAAGTACACTACGAAACCAGAAAAAAATTCAAAGTGTGGTGAAATTGAAAAAAAAAACGCATTTCTTTTATTTGGGGGAACTGTGTTTTTACGCCATTCGCCCTGGGGTAAAACTGACTTGTTATGCATGTTCCACAAGTTGTTACGATTACAACGATATATAACATGTATAACTTGTATAACTTATATTGTATCTGATGGCCTATAAAAAATTCAAACCATTGTTAACAAATATACGTCACTTAAAATCGCTCCATTCCCAGGCTTATAGCGCTTTTATCCTTTGGTCTATGCGGCTGTGTCAGGTGTCATTTTTTGCGCCATGATGTGTTCTTTCTATCGGTACCTTGATTGCGCATATACGACTTTTTGATCGCTTTTTATTACATTTTTTCTGGATTTGATGTGACCAAAAATGCTCAATTTTGCACTTTGGGATTTTTTTGCGCTGGCGCCGTTTACCGTACGAGATCAGGAATGTGATTAATTAATAGTTCGGGCGATTACGCACGCGGCGATACCAAACATGTTTATTTATTTATTTGTTTACTTTTATTTAAAACCTGGGAAAAGGGGGGTGATTCAGACTTTTATTAGGGGAGGGGGCTTTTTACTATAAACAACACTTTTTTTTTTTTTTTTTTTTTACACTTATACTAGAAGCCCCCCTGGGGTTAGGGTTATTCCCCCTGGGGTTAGGGTTGTTCCCCCTTGGGGTTAGGGTTATTCCCCCTGGGGTTAGGGTTGTTCCCCCCTGGGGTTAGGGTTATTCCCCCTGGGAGACTTCTAGTATATATACTTTGATCTCTCATTGAGATCTTTGCTGTATAGATATGCTGCAGAGATCAATGAGATAGGCACTCGTTTACTTCCGGCTGCTGCAGCCGGAAGTAAACGAGTGCCGAGCCGGGGACGGCGCCATCCTGGACGAGTCCCCGGCCGGCATCAGTAATGGAGATCGCTCCTCCGGGACAACGTCCCGGAGGAGCGATCTCCCCCACTAGACCCCAGGGAAAGGTTGCCTCCGGTAATCGGAGGCAGCTGTCAACTTTGACAGCTGCCTCCGATTAGCTAAGTAGCGGGCACGGCGATCAGACCGTGCCCGCTAATAGCGGCGGTCCCGGGCTACACGCGGCACCCGGGACCGCGGCGCTTCAAAGCGGGGTCGCCGCGCGGCCCGCTTTGAAGTGCTAATGAGGACATATGACGTACGGGTACGTCATATGTCCTTAAGAGGTTACGCCTATCTTATACATAGGTGAAATCGTTGAAAGACTGTTTACATGGAACGATCTGTGAATTTTTTGCGAACGATCAACAACGATTTGAGAAGTTGTTGAAAGATCAAAATGAACGATTTCTCGCTCGTCGCTTGATCGTTCGCTGCGTTTACACGTACGATTATCGTTCGAATTCGACCGTTATCGTGCAAATTCGTGTAAAACCACCATTAGTCTCACCATGGGCAGCAACATACCAAAAGTTATGTTTGAGTGGAGTACACCTTTAAGGGAAAGTTCAGACAGTGTATTTTAAGGGTCCAAAAGACGTTTGTATTTCCAAACAAAACAAGCCTTAAATTTTCAAGCGCTTTCACTGAGAATTGTGTAATACTTACTTTTATTCCTGTGGTGGCGCTGCAGGGATATTAAGTACATTCTCCTGGGTGTCTGCACTGATCAAGACCAATCACGCTGTGATCAGCTGATCATTAAGAAGCTTTTCCTTATACAGTTATAGTCCAAAACAGAGAACCCATTTAACCCTAAAGAGGCCCTATCCTACAATTACACGACTACTGGCGGTTTTCCTGGCTGGGGATATATTTAAAGGGGATTTCCAGTATTTGAAAAAAATAGCGCCACACATGTCCCCAGGTTATGCGTGGTATTACAACTCGGTCCCATTGATGGCAATGGAGGTGTAATAGCCGACACAAACTGAGGATGAGAGTTTGGCACTGTTTCTGAAAGAAAGTAGCTATGTTTCGTCTAATCCTGGATAACCCCTTTAAATATACAGTATATCCAGCTAGTAACAAATCTCCTGTAATAGTAATAGTAGGGCTGATATCATTTCCCCCCCTCCCCCTCATCACACATCAGGATGCTGCCAGCTTCCCCCCAACTTCTGAAGCTTTTTGCCTGGAGATGAAATAATCTTCCATCACTTGGATACTTCTCCGTTATCTCGGATTTTCTTTTGAAACCGTCCATCTGCTGTGATTGTAGAGATGTTCCCACTCCCACACTGGAGCGTAATCTCCGGCCCTGGGAGACTTTCCTGGAGTTGTCACTGAGAGCCTATGAATGTTTGTATAGAGACATTGACCTAGCCTGGTACTCTACATATACCGCTTTACATTATAAAAGAAAAAAAAAACATATTCAGACCGCAATCCTATATTCAGACCCTAAACCAGATTAATTAAATAAATTCCGACCCCAGACCACACCCCTATATTAACCAAACCAGACCACCAAAGTTTATATAACCCCAAATCATACCGCCATTAATTTATTAAACCTCAGAACAGACCCCCTAAGGCTATTAGACCATGGCCAGTCCCCTTAAATGATCAGGCTCCAGACCAGACCCCAAACCACACCATCTACATTGACCAGACCCCATTAGACCCCACACCAGATGGCTTAAAAGGTATTCCCCTCAGGTGAAAAAACATGCCAAATTATCCCCTCCTCCTAGAGACTAACAATTCCTTCCATACTTGTTATTATCTATTCAGTCTTCTTCCCCCAGTTCTGAGCTGCTGCTTTCTGCTGAAGACACAAAAATCTGTGTGTGAGCTTTTCTCTCCTTTTCTCCCTCCTCCCCCCTCCCTTCTGAGACGGCTTATGTAAACAAGTTCCTGGTTGGCTGTTTTCACTCGCTGTAATGCAGGGAGGATTATTTACAGCAAGGTCAACTCGACCTCCTCTCAGCATAACATAGTGCAAAAACAACCTGCCAGGGACTTGTTTGTATCCCTAAATGCTGTTATTGACAGCATAGCCAAGATGGCTGCCCCCATAATAATGTACAGTACTATGAATAAAATTTAAAACATTACAATAAAGCAAATTCGAAAACAGAACACATTTTAGTATCCCTCAGACTACTGAGCTGAAGTACCGGAAAAACCCAGGTCCTCTCTACTATTATAGGGAAAACTAAAGAGGAGGAAAAAAAAAGGAGGATTCTTCTAGCCATTTGGGAGAAGTTGTACAGCAGCCCCAAGTCTAGGACCTGTTGGGATTCAGGTTATTATGTGGCCTAGTTATCTATGTGGCTATAAAAGCTACTCCTCAAGTTGCCTGCACCCTAAAGATTGGGAGTTGCAGATGAAGGAAATGTGAGCAATATGTGGTGTCCCACCACAGGTGGTTTTGTATCTCTCCTGTGCACCTCTCAAAAAGCTCCTTCCTTCAGGTTAAGTGGTGATGAAGGGTACTTTGCAGTTTCACCACTAGATATCAGGATTTCCTTAAGCTGAGGAAGGTCATGGGTTTATTATGTACCATGTGTTGTTATTGACCAATAGGAGGTGCTCTGTACTTCTAACCTATTATCTTTCTCCTTTCTTATGCACACACTCATCCCCACCACTCACAGGGAAGTTCACTTAGGCCCCTGTAGGAGGAGTTACATCGTGGAGGAAGTGCAGTGGCAGTTATAACCAGATTCTCAGAGAGGGAAGAAGCAAAACCTACTGTTCCTGCTGTAGTTAAGCCAGGGCCTGGCTTATGCCAGGACCCCTGACAGGGACAAAGTCAGTCTAGTCTAGACACTCAGGGGGAGATTTATCAAAGGGTTTAAAATTTAGACTGGTTCAAACTGGCCACAGCAACCAATCACTGCTCAGCTTCCAGCTCTGGTGAAAGGAAAGCTGAGCTGTGATTGGTTGCTGGGAGAAGTTTGCACCAGTCTAAATTTTACACCCTTTGATAAATCTCCCCCTTAGTGTGTATAAATGTAGCTACAGACAACCAATTATTTTACTAGTACTTCTACTATATCTACTATGCAGGGCTAAGCACTTTGAAGGGAAAGGAGTCCAGGAAAACCCTAACCCATGCTGAGAACACATCTAAAAAGTGCAGGGCAGTATCCTGAACACAAGAGGAACTAGCCTGGATAGGACAAAGCTACCGTAAAGAAGGTCTACGTATCCTATCTCGCAGAGCAGGTTACTGGGACACCCCCATACACTTAGCTATGCCCAGATAACCACGGCTGGGGCTTGTACCCTAGTACCCTGACAGGACGCTTAACTCGACACTGTAAGGCACAAGGTGTTCAGACGCAGTCTAAACACAACTACAAGTAAACTTCTTTTTATAAAGTATATCTCTTTAAGTTCTGGCAGAGTACACAGCTACACTGGGTTGGGGCTCCTTTGACAAACTCTTCTCCTCTACTCTACTCTTCAAGCACCTCTATAACTACCTCTCTTCTACTTTACTTCTTTAGCACCTCCTTAAGCACAATGAGTTTAAGCACTAAAGTCTGTGTCAAAGATTTATCTATTCTACTAAGTGTATTGTACTGCTGAAAGACTTTACAGTAAAGTTGTTCTATTTTTTTATAACACTGGGACTCTGTCATACTTTGTACGCACCAGCACCTATACACACAAACCGCACACCTTGGGTTATTCTTCCAGGGGACTGTAGGTGGCGGTACCGATAGTCCAGGTGGGTCAGTTGCCACTCAGGACTACCGTGACAAGAGCCCAAGGGACCCACTCTAACCCAGCAGGTCACTGACCATTGTAGAACACAGCCAGCCACATAAAACAAGCAGATACCAACATCACACCTGTGTGCTGGACAAGCACTGGCGTGACGACATTAGCATCTATGGCTGAGCAGACGGGCAAATACCATCAAGCCTAACACACCACAAACATAAGGATAAGAACTAGTGTTGAGCGGACTTGAAGAACTGTTTGGGTTTGGTAAGGCTCTCCAACCCTCAACACTCTCGGCATTTTGACTCCCGGAGGCTGGAGATATTGGATGCCAAGAAAACATGGATACATCCTATGGTCTATGGCTATATCCATGTTTTCCAGGACTCCCTAGGGCGGCATCCAACTTCTCAAGCCACCATGGGTCAAAAACCTTACCGAACCCAAACAGTTCGGCAAGTCTGCTCAACATTAAGCAGCACCCCTTTAAAAGCAACACCACTTTAGTGAAGTGTGGACTGATTTAACATCAGCAAAGCAAGGAAGACAGGGATCCCCTCTTTCACTATAAAATTACCCCAAGGGTGCTCCCTCACTTTAGTGCAGGGGTATGGAACCTTGGCTATCCCGCTGTTGCAAAACTACAACTCACGTCATACCTGGACAGCCAAAGCTTTGGGGGCATGATGGGAGTTGTAGTCTTGCAACGCCTGGAGAGCCAAGTTCCCGACCCCTGCTTTAGTGTGTACCACCAAGTTGTTGCCCCTGAACACTACATCAATATTGCCGATGATCGGCCACATTGCCATGGAAGGTGGGATAAGCTGTGACCACTGTGGCCCTTCAGGGCCCCTCTCTAGTTCCTATCCTTATGCACAGTACACTATTGAACATGCAGGGTCGGACTGGCCCACCAGATAACCGGAGGATCCTCCGGTGGGCCCCCAGCTTTAGAACCTGCACTAACATGTTGTTTCCCACTGGTTCTTCATTGGTGGCTCCCCAGGATGATTTCCTCTGGTGGGCCCCAGATCTGACCCCAGTCCAACACTGTGCAAATGTATTATCTAGTATGATGATGATCTCTGTACTACACTGCAGACTATGTGTGGCGCTACACTGTATACACAACAGGAATCCATCCCAAGAGAGTCTCACCATAGGACCATGGATTATGACTCCAGCCTCTTATCTTCTTGTTGGTGGCCGCAGTACAATATGTTTACCCTCCAAATAGAGCGTAATCCTATTACTGCGGCCAGTAACCCTATAAAGGAGGCACATGTTCCAGCATTGTCAGGTCTCTGGGCGGCCTGGGAGTCTCATTCGCGGCCACTCCGGTGATTGAGCTCCTGTGTCTAAATAATGCGGAAAGACAGATGAACAGGAAATAGAGACCCTTGGCTTGACATACACAATCAGCCTGTATAAGCCGACCGGAGAGTCCGCGTCCACTTCAGCCTCGCGCTCTATAGAGGAGTAAATCCTGCCATATGTAAACTGTCCTCTTAACCTTTTGTTCGCGCCCGGTCTTAGTTTCTTTTTAATAAAATCTCCCTTTGTGTTTGACTGGGAACGATGTCCATTACGGGAGTGTTTACGGCCACTTCTCTTACTCTGCCGCCATCACAAGGCTTAAAGCTTTTGTACCAGTTCAGAGATCTTGAAATCCATGAGGAAAACATAGAGAAAGTAGACTGGGAAATTGGCTTATTATGTAGTGGTTCACAAAGCTAAAATCTCCCAGCACCCCCCTGCTTGTTCAGTGGCTTTATACAATGATTCAATGGATTTTGGCTGAATGTTCGTCTCTCCCGATCTCCCCATACACCAGATATGGGGGAGATTTATCAAGCATGGTGTAAAGTGAAACTGGCTCAGTTGCCCCTAGCAACCAATCAGATTCCACCTTTCATTCCTCACAGACTCAGTGTAAAATGAAAGGTGGAATCTGATTGGTTGCTAGGGGCAACTGAGCCAGGTTCACTTTACACCATGCTTGATAAATCTCCCCCATGGTGTCCAATAGTGATGTGTATACAGATATAGGACTATATAGATACTGAACAAGCAGGAACTGCTGGAACCTTTCAGCTGTGAAGCTGCAGAAGAAGTACAAAAAAATATGTGTATTGTTTAGTTGTAGTTTATTTGTGTATAATGTCTTGTTTAGTAGGTGTTGGTTTGTGTATGATGTCTTGTTTAGTTGGTGTTGGTTTGTGTTGTGTAGATTGTGCACAATGCAACTGGGCCAGGGAGTTCACATTTATTTATGTAAGTGTATTGTATATAGTGGTGTATTGTATATTGTAGCATATATAGTTTAATATGTTATAGTTAGAAAAAAAAATTATATATATTGTATACAGTTGTCTTTGTGGAAGAATGAGTGTGGAGATGGACCGGTGTTGTATGTTATGGTGCGTTTCATCTAGTTTTGTTTATTTTGCTGTTTATTGTTCTGTTCTGGTAAGATACGGTATGTTTATTTATTGTTACACATACAGGATGTTCACATACAGGATGTAACTCAGGATCAGTACAGGATCAGTAGTGTAATGTATGTACACAGTGACCCTACCAGCAGAATAGTGAGTGCAGCTCTAGAGTATAAGGGTGGTATTACACGGGCCGATGGGGGCCCGATAATACCTTTAAACTAGCAGACCGCAGGAGCAGCCCTGCAGCCTGGACAGGTAATGTATATCGTCAGTCGCTGGCCGCGCACCCCTATTACATGTAGCGGTCCGAGGTCGGCGCCCGACAAATATAGGTTGTAACCTATATCAACGATCAGCCGATGATCGTTGTCATCGGCTGATCGTTGTATTTATTACACAGGACGTTAATTGGGCAAATCGGGCCGATTCTGCCGATTATCGTTCTGTGTAATAGTACCCTAATACAGGATGTAACTCAGGATCAGTGTGTGTATATATTGTATAGGTATATGGGTTGTCTGTGAGGAAGAATGAGTGTGGGGATGGACCGGTGGTTTATGTTATGGTTTCATTTTGTTTTGGTAATTTTAATTTGGTAATTTGGTAGATATGGTGTGTTATTTCTGTATTTATTTATTGTTATGTTTAAAATTTTAATAAAAGAAATACAGGATGTAACTCAGGATCAGTACAGGATAAGTAATGTAATGTATGTACACAGTGACCCTACCAGCAGAATAGTGAGTGCAGCTCTGGGTATAATACAGGATGTAACTCAGGATCAGTACAGGATCAGTAATTTAATGTATGTACACAGTGACCCCACCAGCAGAATGCTGAGTTCAATTCCGGAGAGGGGAGCAGACCCAGACTGGCAATCTGACGGGCTGGGCAATTGCCCTGAGGGCCACCCAGATTGCCAACCAGTGGGCCACCTAGTGCTGTTCTGCACTATTTACTATATTCCCTCTGGGGCCGCCCCCCCCCCCCCCCCCATGAACACTTAAGGGCCCTGTATTCACTGTGTCCCTCAGTGTATAAGCTCTTGCTGTCACATGCCCGGCCTGTATTACTCTTGATGATGGAATTGCCCTTTAAGCATTTGCTCTGAGAATAAACAGATAACGTATGTTCTGCTCCATCCCTCAGGTATCATTGGTTTTTCAGTAATCTCTGATGATATGCTTTTGGCTCGCACATTTTCTAATTAATAACTGGCTCTGCGCAGCATTTTCCCTTCTTGGCCGCAGTACAAAGAAGAATTGTTCACTAGATGAGAATATAATCTTCAGGCTGAAACCTGAGCAGCTGCGGCCCCAGCGTTCACCTCACACACCCACGAAGGTAAGCTAAGAAAATAGAAACCCTGTACGAGTAATAAAGGGACGGAGCCAGTGGTGAAATAAGATAACCCTCTTATCGCCCAGTTACATCGCGCCTTTCCTGGCATCAGGGCTCAACCAAAACAATCTGGACAAGAGGATTCCTATTATTCTGCTTTATGGCTGTTTCAGCATGGGCAGGGATCGTAGATGAAATACACAATTACAATGTTATCTCCATGCGGGATAATGTCTGGAAAGAGAAACTGTTGGTATCTTGTTGGAAAGAGGCGGAGCTGGCACGCGTCCGGTAAAGAGTAGTAGTCACCTCTGTTCACACCATGTATTCAGCCAAAGACTGTGTAAAGTACACCGATCTATTCTGTATTGTACTGTACTCGTTGACTTCTATAAGCCTTTTCTCCATAGCCCTGGGATGTTTTCCCCCTGGGGCCCGGACCCGTTGCCCTATGATGTGCCGCCCCCAGGCCCGAACCCCATTGCTCTATGATGTGTCCCCTAGGGCCTAGACCCCATTGCCCTGTGATATGTCCCCCTGGCCTGGACCCCATTGCGCTGTAATGTGTCCCCCCGGGCCTGGACCCCATTGCCCTATGATTTGTCCCCCCCCGGGCCCGGACCTCATTGCCTTTTGATGTGTCCCCCCAGCCTGGACCCCATTGCCCTGTGATGTGTCCCCCAGTCCTGGACCCCATTGCCCTGTGATGTGTCTCCCCGGGCCCAGACCCCATTGCTCTATGGGGCCTGGACCCTATTGCCCTGTGATGTGTCCCCCTGGCCTAGACCCTATTGCCCTATGATGTGTCCCCCCGGGCCTGGAACCCATTGCCCTGTAATGTGTCCCCCTGGCCTTGACCCCATTGCCCTATGATGTGTCCCCCCTGAGCCTAGACCCCATTGCCCTGTGATGTGTCTCCCCGGGCCTGGACCCTATTGCCCTGTGATGAGTGTCCCTGTGGTATCACCAGCAGATCCTGTACGGTGTGGCCTGTGACCTCCATGGATGGAACAGATGATGGATCAGATTGAGATCTGTGAAATCTGGAGTCACCACCTTGATCTCTTTGTAATGTTCCCCATTCCTGAACAATGTCTGTAGTGCAACCCCCCCGGGCATTATCCGCTGCTATTGGGAAGTCCTGCTGCTATGAAGGAGGGGACTTGGTGTGTACAATGGTTAAGTAGTTGGTAAGTGTCACAGTAACATTTACATGATGCCAGGACACAAGGCCTCCAGCAGAACATTGACCATCACACTTCCCATCGTCATTTTGTTTTCTTCCCATAGTGCATCCTGGCAAGATTTCTTCCCCAAGTAAGTGATACACAGGCACATGGCATGATGGAGAATGTGATCCATCAGACCTGGCCTTATTTTTCTATTGCTCTATGCTCCAGTCTTGATGCTCACAAGGCCATTGTAGACACTTTCAGGAGTGGACAGGCTTCAGCATGGTTTCTGTGTGATCCGACTCCTTTATAACATAGCCAGCAGAAAATGCTATAGCAGTTTGCTCTACAGCACTACAGCAGCTCTTCAGTGGGATGGGGCAAGATGGGTAAGTCTTCACCAAACATATAATTGAGTCTTGAACACCCATAACCCTTTCACCAGTTGACAGCTTGGGGCAATACCATCTGAGAGAAGAAAAGAAGAAGAGCTGATTCTGGGGATAAGTTGTACAAGGGCCTCAGGTATAGCAATTTTTCTACTAAGACACAACCCATCAGGAACTGCACCTTGCTGTTGGGAATTGCAGTACCGATCAGACATTGGATGTAGGTTTGTTACCTCTGAGCTCAGCCTTGATCAAGTACTCCTTATAAATACCATGAGCCAAACAGCTTGGACTTTTGACAACATGAGCTATCGTTAAGGACTAGGTACCTTAGCGGCACCAACACCATGGATTACCCCGCTCCAGCCTAAAGATAGCCTGTTTACTAGTCAGAAAATGCCCTCCGACTACAATTCTCAGCCAGCCCACAGGCCTCCTTCCATTGATGTCTTCTATGTGCCTATTGGGCTGTGGTTTAGGTGGTCATTGACACCTACAGGAGGGCACCAGAATGATATTTCAGCATCCCGTACGCTGTTATCCTTATCTTGCTATTACCAGGTAGACTTGCATTTCAGCATTCTGCATACTAACATTGAAATCCAAAATTGTGCTGCACTTTGAGCGTGCCCCTGGTGCACACGGGAGCAGCCGTAGTTCTTGCCTCTTCATAGACTCTCAGCGATAAGGCCACAACTCGGTGAGTGAAATTTCTACAGGAAACAGCTTGCCCAGCGAGGGTGGGGTGGGGTTTTCTTTTGTTTCTATAAACATGTTGGAAAATATTCGCCAGTGCCAAAATCCTCCATTAACCCTGTGAGTGTACGAGCGTGGGTCGCTGGAAGGTCATTCGCAGCTTTTACTCCTCTCGTACATTAGGTTTTGGCTTTGTTCCCCTTTTGTCTATCTAGGTTTAGATAATGTCTTTATTAGAAGCAGAGCGGCTATAATCGTTCCCTATGAACACATCTGAAGAGTCGCCACCCTTAAGGGTTAATCATGGGACTGTGTGATACCCAGCCATCCTTCTCTCCCTACAAAGTCATTTTGAGACCCCATGAAAGTTTTTCTAGAGGCATTCCCATTACTATTGTCCTGTAAATCCTGTCTGATCCGACCTCCAAATATTTATAGAAAGTAAATTATGTCTGGAGAGAGCGCGAAGCAAACACAGGACCTGGATATGGCATCCTCCCACGGCTCTGAATATAGGGCCCTGAATATAACATCCTCTGAGGGCCCTGGATATAGTGCCCTCCCACAGCTCTGTATATAGGGCCCTGAATATAACATCCTCTGAGGGCCCTGGATATAGTGCCCTCCCACAGCTCTGTATATAGGGGCCTGAATATAACATCCGCTCAGGGCCCTGGATATAGCGCCTTCTCACAGCCCTGGATATAATGTCCTCTCAGGACCCTGGATATAGTGACCTTTCACAGTCCTGTACATACTGCCCTCTCACGGCCCTGGATAAGGCGTCCTCTCATGACCCTGTATACATTGTACTCTCATGGCCCTGGATAAAGTGTCCTCTCGTGGCCCTGAATATAGCGTCTTCTTAGGACTATGGATATAACTGCAGTATACTGGAAATGGGCACTCCCTAAGGCTGGGCCAAGAACTGAGCATTTATTATATGAATACTTTAAGGGGTACTCCAGCGCTGATAGAAAAAAATCAATCATAAACATAGTTTTCACACTTAATATCCCTCTTGAGTCTGTCTCCGTTTAAATTTCCTGCTGCAGGTCCCTGAAGCTCCAGTTGGTGTCTTCATTTTTTCTTCACTTCCTGGTTTGGGCTTTCCCATGATGCACTTTGTCTCCTGTGATGTCTAACTGACTCTGTAAAACTGTTAGATGGCTTACAGCTTGCTCAGCCAATCAAAGCTGAGCAACCTGAGTCATCTGACAAAGGGAGGCTGGCCTAACAGGGTTTAGACCCGCCTCCCTCTTGATGATGTCATTGTCACAAAATGGCTGCCACAGAGCAGCCTGGGGTCAACAGTCATTAGGCAAGAATAAGTTTACTTTACTTCTTGGTGGGGGATTGAGGTGGGAAAAGATAGGGAAGGGGGCAGATAGGTGATTGAAGCATATTACAAAGTTATATAACTTTGTAATGGGTTTTAATTACTGGGAAAAAGCTTTTCGCTGGAGTACCCCTTTAATTTATTACTTACCACAGAGATGGTCTGAGGTAGAGATGGGTCAGCACTTACAAGCACACACCACATTCAGGGAGGTAGGCAACAGTGACACCAACTGCCTCCTGGGAGAAGTACAGCAGTAAGCTGAAAAACATCTAGAAAGTGGGAGGGGTCTCATCCCCATCCCCTCACTCCAGCTTGCTACATAACGCCCTCTCAGGTCCCTGTATATAGCATCCTCTAATGACCCTGGATATAGCATCCTCTAATGACCCTGGATATAGTGTGCTCTTATGACCCTGGATGTAGCATCCTGTCATGGTGCTGGATGTAACGTCTTCTCATGGCCCTGGATATAGCATCCTCTGATGGTCTTGTATATAGCATCCTCTGATAGTCCTGGATATAGCATCCTGTGATGGTCTTGGATATAGCGTCCTTTCAGGGCCTTGTATATAGTGTCCTCTCATGGCCCTGGACATAGCGTCCTCTTGGGGTCTTGAATAAAGCATCTTTGTAGGGTCTTTGATATAGTAGCTTCTCATGGCCCTGTATATAACATCCTCTCATGGTCCTTGATATATCGTCCTCCCAAGGCACTGTATATAGCGTCCTCTCATGGCTCTGTATATAGTGTCCTCTCATGGCCCTGTATAGAGTTTCCTATCATGGCCCTGTATATAGTGTCCTCTCTCGGCCCTGTATATAGAGTCCTCTCACAACCCTGTGTCTAGTGTCCTCTCATGGTCCTTGATATAGTGTCCTCTCATGGTCCTTGATATAGTGTCCTCTCACGGCCCTGTATATAGTGTCCTCTCACGGCCCTGTATAAACTGCCCTCTCACGGCCCTGTATGTAGTGTCCGGATATAGCGTTTTTCTAGGGCCTTGGATATAGCGCCCCTCACAGCCCTATGGACGGATGACTAGTCATACTTGGCCGTCATTCATGTTCCTGTAGCATGACGGCTCTGCACTCTGGTTGGATAATGTATTAGGAGCCATTGGGTGTCAGGTCAGGTGCGCCGCAGGTTACGTTGAAGTTTAACATGACATTGACTCTGGAAACACCGTCCGCATTCTTTGTTATGAGGGAAGGAAACAAAGCCCTCATTCTGCTGCACGATACAAGCCCTGAGCAATAACAGCCTGCAAATGTGTAACCAGATTTATCGGAACAAGATGTTTGTAGGGGGGGTGGGGATGTAAAGTATACAGGTCGGCCAAGTTACTGTAATAGTAATGATGGCAGGGGGTCCAGCAGGCCAGTTACTGTAATAGTAATGATAGCAGGGGGTCCAGCAGGCCAGTTACTGTAATAGTAATGATAGCAGGGGGTCTGCAGGCCAGTTACTGTATTAATAATGATAGCAGGGGGTCCGGCACCCCAGTTACTGTAATAGTAATGATAACAGGGGGTCCGGCACCCCAGTTACTGTAATAGTAATGATAGCAGGGGGTCCGGCACCCCAGTTACTGTAATAGTAATGATAACAGGGGGTCCGGCACCCCAGTTACTGTAATAGTAATGATAGCAGGGGGTCCGGCACCCAGTTACTGTAATAGTAATGATAGCTCGTGGTCTGCAGGCCCAGTTACTGTGATAGTAATGATAGCAGGGGGTCCAGCAGGCCAGTTACTGTACTAATAATGATAGCAGGGCGTCCAGCACCCAGTTACTGTAATAGTAGTGATAGCAGGGCGTCCGGCACCCAGTTACTGTAATAGTAGTGATAGCAGAGCGTCCGGCGGCCCAGTTACTGTAATAGTAATGATAGCAGGGGGTCCGGCGGCCCAGTTACTGTAATAGTAATGATGGCAAGGGGTCCAGCAGGCCGGTTACTGTACTAATAATGATAGCAGGGCGTCCAGCACCCAGTTACTGTAATAGTAATGATAGCAGGGGGTCCGGTGGGCCAGTTACTGTGATAATAATGATAGCAGGGGGTCCAGCAGGCCAGTTACTGTAATAGTAATGATGGCAAGGGGTCCAGCAGGCCGGTTACTGTACTAATAATGATAGCAGGGCGTCCAGCACCCAGTTACTGTAACAGTAGTGATAGCAGGGCGTCCGGCACCCTGTTACTGTAATAGTAATGATAGCAGGGGGTCCGGCGGTACAGTTACTGTAATAGTAATGATAGCTCGTGGTCTGCAGGCCCAGTTACTGTAATAGTAATGATAGCAGGGGGTCCAGCAGGCCAGTTACTGTAATAGTAATGATAGCAGGGCGTCCGGCACCCAGTTCCTGTAATAGTAATGATAGCAGGGCGTCCGGCACCCAGTTACTGTAATAGTAGTGATAGCAGGGGGTCCGGCGGCCCAGTTACTGTAATAGTAATGATAGCAGGGCGTCCGGCACCCAGTTACTGTAATAGTAGTGATAGCAGGGCGTCCGGCACCCCAGTTACTGTAATAGTAGTGATAGCAGGGCGTCCGGCACCCAGTTACTGTAATAGTAATGATAGCAGGGGGTCCGGCGGCCCAGTTACTGTAATAGTAATGATAGCAGGGGGTCCGGCGGCCCAGTTACTGTAATAGTAATGATGGCAGGGGGTCCGGTGGGCCAGTTACTGTGATAGTAATGATAGCAGGGGGTCCGGCACCCCAGTTACTGTAATAGTAATGATAGCAGGGGGTCTGACGGCCCAGTTACTGTAATAGTAATGATAGCAGGGGGTCCGGCGGCCCAGTTACTGTAATAGTAATGATGGCAGGGGGTCCGGTGGGCCAGTTACTGTAATAGTAATGATAGCAGGGGGTCCGGTGGGCCAGTTACTGTAATAGTAATGATAGCAGGGGGTCCGGCGGCCCAGTTACTGTAATAGTAATGATAGCAAGGGGTCCAGCAGGCCAGTTACTGTACTAATAATGATAGCAGGGCGTCTGGCACCCAGTTACTGTAATAGTAATGATAGCAGGGCGTCCGGCACCCAGTTCCTGTAATAGTAGTGATAGCAGGGCGTCCGGCACCCAGTTACTGTAATAGTAATGATAGCAGGGGGTCCGGCGGCCCAGTTACTGTAATAGTAATGATAGCTCGTGGTCTGCAGGCCCAGTTACTGTAATAGTAATGATAGCTCGTGGTCTGCAGGCCCAGTTACTGTAATAGTAATGATGGCAGGGGGTCCGGTGGGCCAGTTACTGTGATAGTAATGATAGTGTTATGGTAATGTTCAGGGCTCTCGGCTCTGGGACATTACATGATCCTGTATATTGAGTGATTTGTTTTCCATTGTGACTATATATATATATATATATATATATATATATATATATATATATATATCCTGATTACATTTTCCATTGCAAATTTTATTTACTCTTCTCTCTGACTATGAAAATGTGACTTGTGTAATGGCCTGTGTGCGTGAGTACATGCGTGTGTGTGTGTGTGTGTGTGTGTGTGTGAGAGAGAGAAATGTATTTCTGTCTGTACTCATGTCCCTGTGTAACCCTCTTATACAGCACAATGAAAACACAGAGAGCAGCAATATCAGATCACTGCCCTGTGGCAAATGGAACCTGTCTGTCTACTAGGATTATACTGGAGTCTTCCAGAAAGTGATGAGGCTCTATACCTGGAAAAACAAGAATAATTATCCAGACTGTGACCATTGGTATTCCCAGAGCTGGAAGTCACTAGTCTGCTGGGTGTGCTCCAGTATCGGACTGTCTGTGACCATTGATAATCACGGAGATGGAAGTCACTAGTCTGCTGGGTGGGCTCCAGTATCAGATTGTGGATACTGGAGCTGGAGTCACTAGTTTTCTATGGGTCATCCAGTATTGCACTGTGACCATTGGTAATCATGGAGCTGGAGTCACTAGTTTTCTAGGGGTCCTCCAGTATTGCACTGTGACCATTGGTAATCATGGAGCTGGAGTCACTAGTTTTCTATGGGTCATCCAGTATTGCACTGTGACCATTGGTAATCATGGAGCTGGAGTCACTAGTTTTCTAGGGGTCATCCAGTATTGCACTGTGACCATTGGTAATCATGGAGCTGGAGTCACTAGTTTTCTAGGGGTCCTCCAGTATTGCACTGTTAATCATAGAGCTGGAGTCACTGGTTTCCTGGGTGTCTTCCAGGATCAGATATAGATTTACCGCCTGTGATGCTTGGTTCATGTTGTGTCATCATAACCTAGAAGATTTACTCTGAAGGCTCAGGGATCTCGCAGGACATCACATAGGAAGCATATGACTAAAGCTAGAAAAAGACCGGATTGTTGTTTTGGAGTCAAATGTCAAGAGGATTTACCATAAGGAGATTTCAGCTTAAGCTGTTGCTTGTTCTTATTTATCACATTGTGAAAGTTAGAGTGTATGTGTTTTCGGGATAGTTAGGTGATGACCTATAGTTGCCATTATAGGGTAAAGTTCTGTTTGATTTCTGGATTGCTGGCTGTCAGGATGGTGGATATTTACCTTGTATTCCATATTTTCATTAATTTCATAGTAAAAGGGGTATTCCACTCAGACATGTGATGGGGTAAAGCGGGATGGACCACAGTGTTGTGATGCGGCAAATTGCTTTAGCCGGCCTACTATCCCCAATGGTTGGTAACCTCCGGGAGTGTTAGGGTCAGTTGGGCACTTGTCACGATAACCTGGAGTGGTAGCAGACCCACCCGGGTAGTTGGTACCACCACTCACAGAACGGGAAAATAACCCAAGTATACAGTGGTGTGTGTCTGGTTGCAGGTGCCAACAGAGTAGACCAGAGTCCTGTGCGTTTAGTCAAAAAATAGAACACTTTACTGAAGGAAGGTTCAGATTCAACAGTACATGTGATACAGTAGTGCAGATCTTGACACGACTTGAATGCTAACACAGAGGTAACCAGTGTTTGTGAATGTAGAAGGTGCTTTGTAGAGAGAAGAAGAGGAGAGGAGTTGTCAGAGGAGCCCTGCCCAATGTAGTGAATGTGCTCTGCAGGAACAAGTGTAGAGACATAGATAAGAACATACTTGTACTCATGGATGCCAGTTGTGGCTGCCCCCTAGTTGAAAGATACCCATCCTAGGTGGGTAATTCAATCCCCAGTCATCGGTTATCTGGGTGTAGCAGGCTTCTGTGAATTCGCAGTCGTCCTGCGCTGCGCAGTAGGATACGTAGACCTTTTCCCTGGTAGCTTTTTCCTACTGGGGTCAGTTCCTCTTGCTTCAGGAGACTGCCCTGCACTGTTTAGAGAGGTTACAGGCGTGGGCAAGGGTTATCCTAGGTGGTTTCTCTCCCTTAAGTTAAGCTTAGCACTGCATAGTGGTTATAGTGTATAGTAGGACAACTTTGTAAAGAGCTAGCATCTCACACGTCTGACCGCTTGGACCTCCAACTACTCCAACTCCCTTCACTTCCTCCACCAAGACTAACTCCTCCTACAGGGGCCCCACTAAACACTTCTGTAAATGGTGGGGCTGAGTGCGTGTGAGAAAGAAGAGACAGAATAGGACATGAGAGAAATAGGCTCCTCTGACTCGTCAGCAATACAACACATAACAGGCTTAACCGTTGTGATTTCAGCTGTGCCACAGGTGTAATTAAACAGTGGTGACACCTAGTGGGGAAAACAAAGTACTACATCTCCTACTTGTGAATCTGAGAGAGTGACTTGCTCAGGTACTCTAGACAGCACCAGTGGTGGGACACCACAGACATAACTTTTCATATGTTGATGCTCATGTTGAGACTAACAATTCCTTCCATACTTTTTATTATCTATTCAGTCTCTTTCCCATAGTTCTGAGCTGCTGCTGCAGAAAACTCAAAAATCTGTGTGTGAGCTTTTCTCTCTATCTCCCTCCCCCCGACTCCCCTTTGAGACAGCTGATGTAAACAAGTCTCTGGAAGGCTTTATCTGCAACATTAACTCCATTCATTGTCTAAGGGGCCGGTGAGGTCCTCACCATTCAAGATTTTGATATTGATTCCGCACCCAGAGAATCTGCTCATGTTTCTAGTAAAAGCAAATGGAGTAGGTTATGCTTCATTTACACGATCCTAAAAATATTTGCATACATAAAAGCTCTAAAAATGTTAAATTCCCCAGGTAGCTTATTACTGACATGGCGTTGGCACTGAATAAGTGTGGATTAGCTCTGATGAATTACCATGGAGCTTATCCCTGGGCGGATTTACATTCCAACACCAGCAAAATAAATGTGAGTTTACCCTGCAGGATTCTACCGTGGATTAGCTGCACCGTGTGAACATACCCCAAGAAGTCTTATGAGGAAGCTGAAAGCCAAGTGTGAAAAGGAACTATCCAGAAAGTATCCAGTATACATCTCTAAACAATCAATGATCGTCCAATGGAGGATCAGTCAATATCAATACAGTTTCCGGGCTTGGGTTTAGATTTTATTCATTCAACACATAGGATTTAGGATTGGATAGGAAGAGCCGGGGTCTAGAATGTAGAGCCGAGGGGAGAGGAGGTGTCAAGCTTCTCTCCCTGTGAAGAGTGAGTCTTAGACCTAAAATGTCTTAAGCCTGTAACATCTTCTTTGTAAAGCATGGTCTTGATGATTATCTCAACCTGGTCCTTCTTGAGGGCTAAAGAAAAAGAGAGTAATGGAAGAAGAAAGTTACACATCTTGTGGGGAAAACTGTACAAGGACCCATAGCATCACTTTAGGATCTACAAGTGCCCCAATCAGCATTTTTGATTGGCTGAGAGGGCTCTGCTTTCCTCATTTCCATAGAGGGTGTGCCATTTTTTACCCTTCCACCATTAGAGGATTAGAGACATACAGAGTGCACATAAGTGAACATGTCTTTGACATTACAAGATCTGGAATGGGATCAACCTTGTTTTACTTGCAGTCTAATAAGGAAACAATGTATCCTGCACATCAGGTACAATGGAAGATTCAGCTACAATGTGTCAATGAATGTGCCGTTGTTTTTGTTGTTTTTCAGTCACATACACATCAGTCATCTGGTCTGTGTTATGCAATATGTAAATGGTATTTAGTAACGCAACTTTAATGGAGCACAGCGATGCTTGGCTTACTGCTGCAATGACATGTTTAGATCATTGCAACATCTGTTTTGTGTAGGTTGGAGTCCTGGATGATGATGCTGATTCTCCATTAGCAGCTTCTACGGCCATTAAAAATTTTTTTTACACCCTCTGGTCCCTCCTGAGCGCTAAAGAGAGAGACTCTTCAAGAAAAGCGTTAAACATACTTTGGGGAAAAACTGCACAAGGCCCCATGGCATCACTATAGGACCCTCCTGGGCTTCAGGCCGGGCCTAAGTCCAAGTGGCTGCAAATTTACCAAACCTCAAGAAACCAAAATTAGCAGCTAAGAATGGCAGCTCCTGGTATAAGCAACAATGCCAATGTAAACATTGGAGCCAACTATCTGTAATATTAGGTGACTACCAGCAGAATATGGGGCGCCCCCCCCCCCCCCCCGCAGGAGATATAAACAGGTCTGCTCCACATAGCTGGCAGGATAGTAACGCTCAGGTAGTCAGTGCAACATCGCTCAGGTCACCGGGATGTTTACACAGATGACAAAATGATGATGTTGGAACCGGATTTTCCAGAGGAGAACTGGTCCTGCTCCATTTTGCAGTTTATGACTAGTAATTTTATAAAAGAAGTCCTGTAATTTCTATTATAGGTGATGTTCAATGCCAAAATAATTCTTCAGGCATCTTATGTAACGTATCATTTACCGTACAATGAGGACACTTCCACAGTGTCGGGAAGTTACTCATGCAGGTTGCCTGGCATTAAGTCTCTGCATAGTCCAGGTCTAATTTATACATTGCCAGGAAGAATAATAAATACATCTCTTCTCTATCTGGCCCAGACCACCATGATGACTTCTCCTGTTGACTGCAGGGTTTCCTGAAAAAACATTGTTGGCCCTACACAGATCCTAAACCACCCTTCCTCAGACACCAGACCAGCCCCCAAAAGTGCACAAGACCCCAGACCAGACACCAAAGTTAATTAGACCCCAAACTAGATCTCTGAGTTCATGAGACCACAGACCAGACTCTTAATTTCCTTAGACCCCCCAAGACCCCAGGCCAGACCTCCAAAGTTCATCAGACCTCCAAAGTTCATCAACACCAAGGTCAGATCATTATCCCCCTCAGACTCCAGACCAGACTACTGTTCATCAAACCACAGCCCAGACTCCTACATTCATCAGACCCCCAACCAAATTCATATCTTCGTTAGACCCCAGACCGTTAAATTCCTCAGACTGGACTCCTACATTCATCAGACCCTAGACTAGACTTCTGAGTTAATCAGACCACGACCACACATCTAATTTCCTCATACCCCTGTCCATGCCCCTAGCTCCTTAGGGTCCTATTTTACGGAGCGATAATCGGCCGAATCGGCCCGATGTTCGTGTCATTGACTGATCGTTTATTTAGGTTCAAACCGAAAATGATCAGGCACCGACCGCGCATCGCTGTGTGGAATAGCAATGCGCGGCGAACAACCAACTATTTCACAAGAACCATGCTTTACCTAAGCATGTTGCAGGTCTTCTCCTGCGCTCCTTCTTCCTCCCGGGCCCGCGCGCAGCAGCATCTTCGGTGTCTTAGCTGACAGACCGCTCAGCCAATCACTGGCCAGGACCGCCGCGACCAGTGATTAGCTGAGCAGTCTGTCAGCTCAGACAGGCCGCACCAAAGCTGCTGCTGCGCGCTCTACCGGGAGGAAGAAGGAGCGCAGGAGAAGACCTGCAACATGCTTAGTTAAAGTATGGTGTTTAAACAAGGGCTGCAAGGACATCGGTAACGATGTCCCTGCAGCCCTCGCTAAACGATTATCGGGCCGTGTAATAGGCCCAGTAAACGAGCGCCGATCTAGAAGATCGCGGTCGTTTACATTATTGATCGTGGAATAGGACCCTTAGACCTTATACAACTGTATCACTTCTCAGCTGAGAGCAGGACTATCTGTACAATGTATCTGTCTGAAGTCCAGGCTGTAGAGCTCACAGAGCATTGTCTATACCATTGTATCACTTCTGAGAGCAGGAGGACTGGATATGATTATTTTGTCTGTTTCAGTGGCCGGATCCCGATCTCTGTGTCATCAGATCCTGGTATAATGTAAAGGAGATAACGTCTTTGCTCAGCATTTTCCTTATAGCAGACGTTTCTCTGGAGTCCATTATCCAGTCACATCTCAGACCCATTGTCTCCTGTTTCTTATTTATATCCCGGACACAAATGAGATTGCAGTCTCCAGAATAGATGCCTTCTGTCATTTCATCATCTTGCACATTCTTGTGTCTATGGGTAATGGAGTCCGGTCCTTACACAATATGGTACCTGCCAGGAATACGATGCAAACCAGTGATCACACAGGATCAGTAACGTGTGCCAATAAATCAATGACATCAATAAATGTTTCCTCCATCATTTGTAGCAGGTAGGAGAGCAGGGATGGACCATGCAATAGATCAGGTATATCCCCTTTAAAGGGACAGTGTCACTTTTTTGAAATTTTTTTTAATAGAAGGTAATACAAAAAGATATGTGAGATGAAATTTTTTTTTCACATAGGGCTTCAGTATTTTTAATCAAGTTCTTAGTAGAATATGACACTGCAGAGTTGTAATTTACTTCTATTTTTTTAAAAATCTCACATGAGAGATCAGCAGGAGGCACCTATGCACACATGACTAGTACCTCCTATTTTTCCCATTCTACCTGCAGGAGCTATGGTGAGTATAAGACCATGTTTACACTTGTGTTGCTTGGTGGCAGCTTTCTCTGCCGGCAGTGCCTGCTAGGTTTTGGGGGGGGCCCTTGGGGATTGGTCCTGTGACAGTGGGGTTGCAGGGCCCGTCTATGGCCTCCCTTCCCTGTTTGTGCTCGCTTTGCAGGGTTGGCGGTCGCTGACTGACATGGTGGTGAGTTAGTGTAGGAACTTATGTGAACAAGGGGACCTGCACGTGGTACATGGGGCAATATTGTTTGATAAAATTATATACCAACATTAGTGTCAGCCATACTGTAGGTGTGAGGTGCAGCGCTCCTTTCTCTCTTTATCCGTAAAAAAATCTCCAGTCTTCCAGTACTTATCAGCCACTGTATGTCCTGCAGGAAGTGGTGTATTCTTTCCAGTCTGACACAGTTCTCTCTGCTGCCACCTCTGTCCATGTCAGGAACTGTCCAGAGCGGGTGAGGTTTTCCATTGGCATTTACTACTGACATGGACAGAGGTGGCAGCAGAGAGCACTGTGTCAGACTGGAGAGAATACACATCTTTCTGCAGGACATACAGCAGTTGATAAATACTGGAAGACTGGAGATTTTTTATTTGTATAGAATTCATTTACAAATCTATATAACTTTCTGATACCATTTGATTTGAAAGGAAAATAAAAAAAAACCAATACTCAATAGTAAGTATTGAAACCAGAGGGGCTGATGTCGCTGCCACCTATGTCATCATCAGGATATTGTCATGTTCAGGCTCTATAGGAATTGTATGGTGATTGACGATCCCAATTTTCCCGAATTTTGATCTCAATGCAGTTTGGCAATACATCCTCTGACTACAAAGTGTCCATATAGGACAACATATGTGTTTCCAGTATATAAGAGGACCCCCAGCCCCCTGATGCAAAGGAGAAGATGTTCCTACAGGCGACGGTGTGCCAAAAACCTCTCTGGTGGCGCTGGGCCACAATGTGCTCTCTCAGGAAGCTGGCCAGGCCCAGAGGAGCCTAATACTGAGAACACAATCAATGTAAACAAATCAATGCATGTGAATGGCCACAAATGTCACATTGCTTATCTTGCCTGGAGTAACACTAAGCAGCTGGCGGCTCTGGGCGAGGAGGGAGCCAGAACAAGCCCCATAGTATTCCTGCTGCTGCTGCCAACCACGCTTTTTTCTTCTTTTATTTTTTTTTTTTTTAAGCACAATCTAAAAAAAAGAAACTTATCTTCTGTGTTTCCTTTCAAGATCGACCCACATCCTTCCTCCAGCAGGAAGAGCAGGTGAACAGGACACAGGGCACTTGTCCATGGCTGCTAAACACAGATGAAGAGGCTTGTGCCGGGATGTAGAAACCTCCGATAATTTATGTGCAGGGAACAAAAAAAAATTATTTATGAAGCAGATGTATTTACAGCTCTGGACTCCCCTGGGACTGAAGGTTATAACGGGTATAACATGCTCGGTATTGGCCCCAAGAGATGTGACAGGGACAGGGGTTACGGTATTATACATAAATAGTGCTGCCATATATACAAACCTCCCAGACTCCAAATTTAATATATCAAAATTCATTTTGATGCCAGAATTAGACCCCCAAATTTATTCAGACCGAGACAGACCGGGATTTAACCCTCAAATGAATCTAGACCCCTGGTGATAGTCCTGCCACCATCCAGATCAGCACATGAAATCCTTGACCACATGCAGATCAGGACAGCTCTGCAACAATGTAACAAGTCAGCAGACGTTAGTAAACCTGTTGCTCATTGGCTCCATGGGCAGATCACATGTGATCACAACTGTATTGGACAGAGGTGGCAGCACAGAGCACTGTGTCAGACTGGAAAGAACTACCCCTTTAAGGTTCTATTGGGCACAGACACTCTTCAAGATTTTTCCTGAACCCTATGGGAGCATCCAGAATTCTGGATTCCCTGCTTGCCGCTTTGGGGCAACATCAATCAATGGGCTGTGCCTGGCCCTTTAAATGTATGAGCTCCTAAACAGGGGCGCATACAGTAAAATGTGAAGCTGCGTTTGATAAGGCATTGGCTCCCAGCCCTGTCAAACACTTTTCTGGTGGGAGGAAGCATTATGCCTATGTGTCCGCAAAGCAGGAAGGGAGAGGAAGAAGGAGGAGGACACCACTGCAGCCGTGCAGCAGGTGAGTATGACTTTTTTTAACAGTTTTTACAGTACGGAAATACTGATGGTTTCCTGAAACCTCCTGAAAGGCTTCCTGGTCATTATTTCCTGACCATAAAAACAGCCACAGATTTGTGAGGAGGCCTCACCACTGCCTTTGTGTCAGACATATTGCCACTTTGTGCTGGATGTGCACAGACTAATACCCATTACATACCTTACAAGATACATGTCTATTTGATCCTTCTTCTTATAGGTCAGGGGCCTGTAGATACCTCAGCACTGAATATTTTCTTAGATCGCTTGCTTCAAGCAAAGTTCTAAATAGACTCTAAGGGCCCTATTACACGGAACGATAATCGCCCGAATTGGCCCTATCTGGCCGATTATCGTTCCATGTAATAAACACATGATTAGCCGATGGCAACGATCATCGGCTGATCGTTGATTTAGGTTTGGACTTTGAATTGTCGCGCGCCGACTGCGCATCACTACGTGTAATAGCGGTGCGTGGCCGACGGCTGACAATTTGCAAAGTGTATACATTACCCATCCATGGTCCAGGGCTCCCCTTACAGTGCGCTTCTCCCCAGATCCCACGCACTGCAACTTCAGAGCGGCCTGTCTGAGCTGACAGGCTGCTCAGCCAATAACTGGCCGGGACTGGCGAAGCCAGTGATTGGCTGAGCGGCCTGTCAGCTCAGACAGGCCGCTCTGAAGATGCAGCGTGCGGGACCGATGTGAAGTGGACCACAAGGGGAGCCCTGGACCATGGATGGGTAATGTATGTAGTTTAAGCAAGGGCTGCAAGGATATCGGTAACTATGTCCATGCAGCCCTTGTTAAACGATTATCGGGCCGTGTAGTAGGCCCAGTAAACGAGTGCTGATCTAGCAGTTATTATCGGGCCGTGTGATAGTACCCTAATAAAATTTCCCACCGATTTGCAGCTGTAGAGTCTGTGGAACTGTATCACATAACTGGCTGTGCTGCTGCTCCTCACATAGATATAATAATGGACTGCCCATAGCTGTTATGGCTTTCTCTGCTTTCCCTTTCCCTGCTCAGAGAGATATCAGCAGGGAGGGGGACAAGGATAAAGATGTGATGGAGCTGGGGGGAGGACAGATCTGCTGCACTGACCAATGGGTTTTTGCCATGACTTGTTGCCATGATTTTGCTCTATACAACATAACACGCCCTAAAGGGATCATCACGGTTCTTATTTTTTGTTGTTTTTGGAGTTAGGACAAGCACGGCTCTGTTCTTGGGTGACACTTTACTCCACGGCCTATGTCTCAGCCTCCATTGAGTCAATTTGTAAAATGTTTTTTTTCCACTTGTAACCACATGATGTTTTCTTGTCTTTTCAGACATAAAAACAGCTAAATTTAGAGCTTTGTTGTATAAGAACGGTGTATTGTGGGAACTTAGAGGGATCTCTACTGTTAGGTCACATGTCTGATAGGAGGATGGCGCTAAACCGCTGTCTGGACCAGACAAAACCGACAACAACATGTATTTAATGGGGAGAAAGGATATGAACAAAAAAAATTATGAAAGGGGTAGTTCACAAAAAAAAGATCTTTCAAGTTATATAGATTTGTAATTTACTTCTATTAAAAAATCTCCAGTCTTTCAGTACCTATCAGCTGCTGTATGTTCTGCAGGAAGTGGTGTATTCTTTCCAGTCTGACACAGTGCTCTCTGCTGCCACCTCTGTCCATGTCAGGAACTGTCCAGAGAAGGAGAGGTTTTCTATGGGGATTTGCTACTGCTATGGACAGTTCCTGTCATGGACAGAGGTGGCAGCAGAGAGCACTGTGTCAGACAATACACCACTTCCTACAGGACATACAGCAGCTGATAAGTACTGGAAGACTTGAGATTTTTTAATAGAAGTAAATTACAAATGTTCGGCACTTTCTGGCAACAGTTGATTAGAAAGGGTTATTTTGGGTGAACATCCCCTTTAATGTAATGACAGTAAGTATAAACAAGGTTATTCCGCTTTTTATATGTCACTTGTGATGCTTTGTGACCAGGAGCGGTCTCAGCTGTGATGTTTCGGAGGAGTCACATAGCGGCAGGACAGTCATGGCGACAACTTTATTACTGCGTCTCTTGGGATTTTGCAGATTTCAAGGGGCTGCCGGGTTCTCGAAGGATTTTGTTTCATGACAGTTGCCACCCAAGAAGACTCCTTAATGCAACATTCTCCTAGCTCTCCATCTCCAGTGACAGTCACTATACGTGTGTGTGTACAGCTGTGAGGGGCTATCAATAGCACTCCTGTATCACTGATGGCCTCTAGATCTAAAGCTGACTTACAGGGAAAGGTAAACAAGCAAGTAATATGGATATACAATGTAATAAATAACAGCTATACAGATATACTATAGATACATCAGCTAACCTATAGGAAACCTGCACTGAGCTTAGCAGCCATGTAACTACTACTGGGAACTGGTATTCAGGCATATGATGAAAGTGTTATACATCGACCAGACGATTGCCGTGTCCCAGAACTCATGTGCCACTGCTGGGTCTCAAGTATGTTGGTCGGTGTTGGGGTTTTCTATGATTTCCTATGCATGGCGCAATACTGCTTTTTGGCCACAAGATGGCTCTGTTTTCCTTGCACAGCCAGCACACTGAAGGACTATGCAGGAGTTGATTATATTGTTACACTGGTAAGTGTGTGAGAGTGCGATTGCCAGCCGACGTCCTCCTCCTCGGCCTATCAGAGGCCTTTTTTAGAAGGTTCTCTCTAACTTTTGTCCTATCAGTTACTGACGTATGTCAGACTCTTCTCCATGCATCCTTCCAGACCTGTTTCTCCACCAACGTCATCTAAGAATGCCGAGTCCCCCAAACACTGTATACTGTCGGCTGAACCTGCCAGAAGAAGAAGTTAAAGAATCAGGACAGAGGCCTAGTAACAGAAGGGAAACCCACCCATCATGGACAGGTAACAGAATAAGGCCACCCTGGGACTATGGGCACACCTCGTCTGGGTGAACATGGTCTGCACTGGCAAAGCTCCCGGCATAGGAGGTGAATCTAGTCTTAGGCCTTTATTGACCCAATAAACCATCAGGGTATATGTTGGTATACCCTCTATTGTACTGTGCTTTCACATACAAAGGACCACCTCAAAAAGCCGATGGCGTATGGTTAAACATTCCACATGTATACCTATAGAATGAGCATGGTGTGAATATAGCCTAAGGGGGCTATGAGGGAGATTTACCAAACATGGTGTAAAGTGAAACTGGCTCAGTTGCCCCTAGCAACCAATCAGATTCCACCTTTCATTTTCCAAAGAGTCTGTGAGGAATGAAAGGTGGAATCTGATTGGTTGCTAGGGGCAACTGAGCCAGTTTCACTTTACACCATGTTTTATAAATTTCTCCCTATGTCTCAAGGTGCTGCCATATGCCACGATGCTCTGCCTATTGCTGTGTGCTGGAGATATTCTTTTCTGTATGACATTGGAACCATACAGAAGCACTGTAAAGGCCTCAGATACCTCTATGGGTTATACATTACATCTCCATATAGCCCTTCCCCATATAGACCCCATCCCGTCTTTTCCTCTTTCTTTGCTTGACAAGCATAGAGCATATTTAGCTGTATCCCTACGGGTTTCACAGTGCGGATTCTGGTTTCTTCATGGGGGAGTACATGTACTACCATTCTTTATTATTTCATCATCTGATAAGAACGAATAAGCCTTCCCTAATCGGAGAAGTCGCCATTGCCTCCGTACCCTGGGGCTGCGTTGGATTTTTGATGATCCCCATTATATATTTAACACCTCAGGATTTGGTTTAGTATTTTGTTTAATATGGCGGGGGCCTCCGGCACCCCTTCTCTTATCTGCTGCTCGGCCGGTCCGTGACTCACGGCCATCACACTCCCTTATCGCTGCCTCCCATCTTTCTCCTGCGCCGGGATTCTGGAATGTATTATCTTCTACACTCACAATATCCCCAACCTTCAGAAGTGAAAACCCAGGAGACATTTCTGAGAGGCAATGTAATGTGACCTTATACCTAAAGGTTTCCATTCTCATTTATAGCTGCATCTGAGAGCCCGCAGATCTCTATCTCAATGTATGTTTTACTCATTCGGGGACTGCACATAACTGGAAAGTATATCTTTCACAGTAATTTAAAGGGGTATTCCAGAGAAAGTTTTTTTTTCTTTTAATCAACTGGTGTCAGAAAGTTATACAGATCTGTAAACTACTTTTATTTAAAAAATCTCATCTTCCAGTACTTATCAGCTGCTGTATGGCCTGCAGGAAGTGCTGTATTCTTTCCAGTCTGACACAGTGCTCTCTGCTGCCACCTCTGTCTATATCAGGAACTGTCCAGAGCAGCAGCAAATCCCCACAGAAAACCCCTCTTGCTCTGGACAGTACCTGACATGGACAGAGGTGGCAGCAAAGAGCTGCCATTACTCTCTGAATTCCTTTATGTATTTTCTCTCCAGAGTACCCCTTTAATATAGAAAAGAGACTATCTGACGGGTGAATGATGCAAAAACTACCAGTGATAACATTCTGTTAGTAAGTTATATGACATGGATCCATAGTCTTATTTGGGCACAATTTTCTGATACCGGAGTACCCCTTTAATTTTCTTTAAAAATGGGTATTCTTTGGTCATGACAAGCAGAAGAGAGTGAGGCTGGAAATGTTCTGTGATAGCCCAAGGAAGGGGTAATTTATTATTAATGTATTCCTATTGTTCAGTTAAGTGCTATGGGCATGTATTATGTCTTTGTGTACATGGCATTTATATGCTGGCAGGGTTATATGTTATGATGTACCAAGCAGTTTCTCTCGCATTAATCGTTTCCTTATATAATGTGTTAGCATGTGACATTTATTACTATGTAGGCCAAGGCTCATCAATATGCCTAAGATCTCCAATAGCCTAAAATCACCATTAAAGGAGAAGTCCGGGTGGAGGCAAAACAATTATTTCAGGCTGGGGGTGAGGGAATATAAAAAAGAAGTTATATTACCTGCCCCGGCGCGATGCATCCCTCTCCTGGACCCCAGCCAGCTATCTTTTCAGCTCCTCTTCAACTATGTCACAACCCGGCTGCTGAATGCCCTGCTCAACCAATCAGTGACTGGGGTGGGACACAGCTGCAGTCACTGATTGGCTGAGCAGGATAAATCCCACCCACTTGTGACATTTCAGCCAGGTTGTGACTTACCAGGGAGAAGATGATACCCGATGGGGTATGAGAGCCTGGTCATGCTACACAACGCGGACAGGCGGACAGGTAAGCTAAGGGTCTTTTTTTCCCCACCCCCGCCCGTAATGATTTTTGCCCCCGCCGGACTTCTCTTTTAATGGTCTGTGCAAAACTCACTGGTCAAGGTGGGTTTTCTGCCCAATTCATTCTATTCCAGTCCAGAAATTTTCCCCCCTGGAATCCTGAGAGAACATTCTCTAAGTCTATCGGACAGAGTACTTGCCAAGCTGACCTACCAGATTCACACTACGTCTTACAATCCAGAAGAGGGCGCTGTCGTTCTAGGGCCACCTACATACAAGCAGTCATTATAAAGATGTGCTACACCAAGGGGTCGCAGAGAAAAGTTACAACCAAAAACAACTCACCTCAGCAAAACACAAAAACATCACCCAGACTAAAGGACGCAATAAAGAAGGGCAAGAGTCTACAGAAAACTACCAAGAGGCCCCAAACATGAAAAAAATAAACAATTCCACACACAGGCAGATCCTGAGCCAGTACAGATCCTGAGGGCCCATAGTCTGGACATCAAATATGGTGCGCCATGGACTGAAGTCAATTCTCAGGGCGAGCAGACTGTGTCAGGAGGCCGTGAAGGACGGGGCACACTTCCTGCTACACTTCTCCAAATACTCAGCAGTGAGGGGCACTCATATCAGAAGTATATCTGATCTCCTTCTGGACTTCAGGTCCATATACTGCAGATAAAAAAAAATCGACAGATCTCGTTGAGTGAGGAATTGGGCATAGAATTCAAATATAGAGTAGAAGATAACATTATATGTAATGGACTTCTATAGCCCCGATCCCGGATGTGCCCCCATCCCTCAATCCCTTATTACTAGAGATGAGCGAACCGGGTTTCGGGTTCGAGTCCATCCGAACCCAATCGTTCAGCATTTGATTAGCGGGGGCTGCTGAACTTGGATAAAGCTCTAAGGTTGTTTGGAAAACATGGATACAGCCAATGACTATATCCATGTTTTCCACATAGCCTTAGGGCTTTATCCAAGTTCAGCAGCCACCGCTAATCAAATGCCGAACGTTCGGGTTCGGATCGACTCGAGCATGCTCCAGGTTCGCTCATCTTTACTTATTACCCATTTGATTTGGCAACAATAATGTGTATTTGCTCCTACCCGTAAATCATCTTTATTTATCAGTGTCTATGACTGGGCATTTCTTCACAGTAGATTCCATACCCCCATGCATGGCACTAGGCGACTAGGAAAAATAAACATAAAAAAAAAGTTTTAAAATTTTTTAAGAAAATTTCATAATAAATATTCAAACCATCCTCATTTTCCCATTTGTCAAATGAAAAAAATCTAAGCTACAAAAAAATGAACATAACTGGTATCATTATATGTGGAAAAGATATTTATCATAGATAGTAAAAGCCATTGCTTAAAAAACTTTTACCCAATGGACCAAATTACCATAATTTGGTCACATCCCATAAAACATGGATTGAAATGTGATTAAAAAAAAAAATCTAATCTCTAAAGTTAAAGGGGTTTTCCACTTAAACTTTTAATATGCTGCTTTCCTTGGGGAGAACATAAGTATTCTTACCTCTCCGCACTCCCCCGGTGTCCTCCGATGTCATCTTCGGGTCCCGGCTAAACGATCCCACCTCCACTTCCGGGACAGACTCGTCTGGCAGTGACAGCCCCTTGACTGAGATGGGACAGCCCACAACCCATGATTGTGGCCAGTAAAGGGGCTATCTGCAGACTGTGAGAGTATGATCCAAAACAAGGACCCTCTAGGTCCAGTGTCTATCTCAACTGAGGCTCAGTATCTCAACTGAGGGCAACACACTCATATACAATCGGGGGGAACTTGGTAATAGACTCTGTGAGTGCCAGTCTACACCAGGCGCCCTTGCTTTCCAGGCTGTCCGGATCATTTTGCAGACCCTTTCCAGCAGCAGTGCCACCTCTGCGTCGGACTGACTAGGCCATATCAGGGCCATAGCTTCTCCCTGTTGGGTATAGGCACTGGACCTCTCCACACACGGAACTGATGCTTTATGAACAGAAAGCCCAGGCAACCCAATAATAAGGCAGCCTAGACTACGTGAGGCCATAGCTGGGTGGGACCATCAGAAGAACTGTCCAAGGCAGTCGTGACAGACCTTCAAGGGTGGTGGAGGCCACAGGGCTTGTGTCCCTAATACTTTCCCTACAATATAAGAAGCATAAGATTCAATGCTAAACTCTGGTATAGACATCAATCTACTGTTCCTCGCTCTTTCATTTATTCTTTTATGACCTTCCGCCTGACGTACAGGTCTCTGCAGAAAATGTCTGTGGCGGGGCATTCCAGGCATTCATCGGGTGACGTAGGAGGAAAAAAATGGAGTAGGATGGAGGAAAAGATAAAAGCAAGACACATATGTGAGGGGCAGTCTAGACAAAGGCAAACATGGACTATGCCTGAAGGTGGGACCGATGAGATCAACCCTACTGTAGATACCTGAAGATTCAGCCGAGGGGGACTGTCCCGGAACCCGGAGGTGTATCCACCTCCACCAAGTGGCTTCACGTGTCACCATACCTTAACATGACGGCTATGTACATGGGGTTATAAATCACAGAGTAAAGATGAAATCACTTCAATTAATAATTTTAGGTTTGAACCAACAATCATAAAGTGAGTGGCTTACCTTCTTCTGGAGAAACTGTATGGATATACACACTTTCTGCTCTTTACTGCCATCCCTGGTGGACTACTTTAGTGTCTATGCTCCGCCACTATGTTCTACACAGTTTGGTGAGTTCCAGCGCATGAACCATGTTCTAATTAATAGGGCTCTTTCATGGAACTCGACAGGCATGGGAAGGCTAAGGCAGCTAAATCCCCTGGCGTGAGCTGCGATCCTCAGCGCTAAACTCTCTGCAGTAAGAGCAAGAGCGAGGAACTGACCAGGATCATATATACCACTACAGGCTACAACTCAGATGATTAAAGGGCCTTTAGGAGTCTTGCTAGAAACGCTCCTACGGACGATAATCGGCCATGTAAAAGTGACAGCAATCAGCCGAGGAGTGGGAAGATGGTGCTCCTTGGCTGATCGTGTCTTTAGAGCAGGCTTCAAAATTTATTATTATGTGCAGCCAATGACTATAATGTGAAACTGACAGCACAGGTGTGTATACGTGCTGTCCGTTTCCAGATCACAATCACTGCATACTTACCATCCACGCTGCTTGTGATCTGGAATCCACCTCTGCCGTCCTTGGCCGCTGCTGTGTCTTCAGGACTTCACCCCCTCCAGAATCATTGACAGTTAGAGGAAAAGTAGTCTAAACATAGAGCTGGCAGCCGGAGGACTGGAGACCCAGATGCGGGATGACAAGCATTGCTGATGGTAATTATGCACTGCTTTCTGTGCTGTTAGTATGAAACTGATAGCATATATATATACACATATCCATGCTGTCAGTTTCCAGGGATACACAAATGATACAAGGATTGTTTGTGCAGCCCAGCCACCCGATTTGTCGCACTGTGTAAAGGCACAGCAAAGAAGCAACAATCTCATTGATCGGCACTCGTTTACAGCGGTCAAATTGATCAATGTAAAAGGACCCTAACACATCCTGTGTCTTACCCTGACCTGGAGAACCTTCTTAGAAAGGGTTAGGCAAAAAAGAGAAGTTTTTGCCTCTTCAGGGCCTCTGAAGCCTAAAGTCAAGCTCAAGAACCTCAGGGATTCAACATCCCAGGACTGCTTTACATAACAGCCACACGTTACATGGGTTAACCCTTGCAGTGCTGTTTACCTTAGATTCCTAAGGTAATGTTAGTGAAGCTATTTAAGATCTGTATTTCAGTTGTATGGAAGAAGTTCAGTAATGCTGTAATACTGTATGAGTTGAGGCCCAGTTATAATTTTTTGTTCTGCTGCCCCCATAGCCCTTGCCGTGAACCTACAGTAAATAGCAACTCCCGATTGTTTTGTAATTAGTGGATTTGCTGACTGAAGGGATGAAAACTAATGCAAACACAAGGCGTCAGTCATCACTTTGAATCCCATAGGAATGACTGGGATTGATGGACGGAGCACTTCGCTTCCTTTGGTCACAATATGACGGGAATGTAACCAGCGGGCAGGTATTCCAATAAGCTTTACTGGCAGGACCGAATACACTCGAGCATTGCCAAAGCAAATGGGAAATCTTTATCCCTCCATCTGCAGATATAATGTATAGATACAGCTATATAGCAGAACCTGACACCACCCCCAGAGCTGGCAGCCGAATCTATTTCCCTCTGAACTCCGGGGTCACTTGTGGAATCTTCATCAATTCCAAACTTCTGTCCATTGTGTCCTGGTCTTTGAACTCCGGCACCTGTCAGCTCTATGTGCCCGAGAGGACAGCGAGACGTGTGAGAGCCGACAAAGAAAATATTTTCATGAGAAGTGCACGGTGGGGGCCGTCATAACAGTAACCCGATCGCAGCGTCCGTTGACAGAAATACAGTGACACCTCATCCGCAAGTGTGAATGGATCCAAACTGTACTACAGTATTTATCTCCTATCTATTCAGCGGGGTAGTCCAGCGAAAATAAATTCTTTTAAATCAACTGGTGTCAGAAAGTTACATTGATTTGCACATTACTTCTATTAAAAAATCTCCAGGACTTATCAGCTGCTGTATGTCCTGCAGGAAGTGGTGGATTCTTTCCAGTCTGACACACTGCTCCCTGCTGCCACCTCTGTCCATGTCAGGAACTGTCCAGAGAAGGAGAGGTTTTTATGGGGATTTGCTACTGGTCTGGACAGTTCCTGACATGGACAGAGGTGGCAGCAGAGAGCACTGTGTCAGACTGGAAAGAATACACCACTTCCTGCAGGACATACAACAGCTGATAAGTACAGGAAGACTGGAGATTTTTTTTTATAGAAGAAATTTACAAATCTATATAACTTTTTGACACCAGTTCATTTGAAAACAATTTTATTTTATGGGAGCACCCCCTTCAATGTCGTGTAAAGTGTTGTTAGTGGCACATTGCAGGTTTGGGCCCTTGGTGCAGATTTTACATTGGGGGCCAGGGAGCTTCTCATAACAATAATTTCTCATAAAACAATAGGAAAACTAAAAAAGCCAACTCTGCAAAAAGTCCATCTAGAGCGCAAAACGCCACAAAACATTGTAAAAACAAGCAGCTCCATCAGGTTTAGAAAGCAGGAAACACACGAGTTCCTGGTGACTGCGGCTCCGTCTATGTAAAGAAAACACATTACTGACCCACCAGTGCACAGACCCCCACCACCCATCGGGCGTCAGCCATCTGGGAAACCATCAGCAAAAAACACTGAAAAATACGAGAAGGCCGAGCAGCTGCTATTTATCCCCAGACCCCACAGTCAGGTAAGAGCTTCTCCATCTGTGGTCACTCTCGGCTCCATCCCCTGGTGTCTTCCCGGGGACAATGGAAAGTAGACGGACTCCAGCGCCGAATGGGGTGAAGCAGGTCAGAGGCGTGAAATAACAGAAGATTAGGGATGACAATACACGCCAGGGAAAACCCCGCAGCAAGCAATGGAGGGACAACGGAAAATAATCACTCAGGACAAGGGAACTCTGGGTAATGGTTCACGGAAGAAAGCCCGGCCTAGGAAAATATAGTGTATTATTATAAGATGGTATCTGTGGCCATCTGGACCGGGCCAGAAATAAGCCACTGTAACCTCCGCCATAGTGGAAACATCCAGGATCCTATTACAGTACGCAAAGTCCTTTGGTATCTTTAGGGGCCCAAGTCCATGATCAATGACATTACAGTAATCTGATTAGACGAGAGGCAGCCATATTGGAGATACATCCTTACTGTAGTGACTATATAAGGGCGGCCATATTGGAGACACATCCTTCTTCTATTGACTGTATAGAGGCAGCCATATTGGAGACACCTCCTTCCTCTATTGACTGTATAGAGGCAACCATATTGGAGATACACACCTCCTTCCTGTATTAACTGTATAGAGGCAGCCATATTGGAGACACATCCTTCCTCTATTGACTGTATAGAGGCAGCCATATTGGAGACACATCCTTCTTCTATTGACTGTATAGAGGCAGCCATATTGGAGACACCTCCTTTCTCTATTGACTGTATAGAGGCAGCCATATTTGAGACACATCCTTCCTCTATTGACTGTATAGGGGCAACCATATTGGAGATACACACCCCCTTCCTGTATTAACTGTATAGGGGCAGCCATATTGGAGATACATTGTTCCTGTATTGACTGTATAAGGGCGGCCATATTGGCTTTCCTGTATTGACTGTATAGGGGCGGCCATATTGGAGCTACATCCTTCCTGTATTGACTGTATAAGGGCGGCCATATTGGAGACACACAGCTCCTTCCTGTAATAACTGTATAGGGGCAGCCATATTGGAGATACGTTGTTCCTGTATTTACTGTATAGGAGTGACCATATTGGAGATACATTGTTCCTGTATTGACTGTAAAGGACGGCCATATTGGACATACACTATTCCTGTATTAATTGTATAAGGGCAGCTATATTGAAGATACATTGTTCCAGTATTGACTGTATAGAGGTAGCTATATTGGAGATATATCCTTCCACTATTAACTGTATAAGGGCGGCCATATTGGCCTTCCTGTATTGACTGTATAAGGGTGGCCATATTGGAGACACATCCTTCCTCTATTGACTGTATACAGGCAGCCATATTGGAGATACACACCTCCTTCCTGTATTAACTGTATAGGGGCAACCATATTAGAGATACGTTGTTCCTGTATTTACTGTATAGGAGTGACCATATTGGAGATACATTGTTCCTGTGTTGACTGCATAAGGTCGGTCATATTGGACATACATCATTCCTGTATTGGCTGTATAGGGACAGCCATATTTGAGATACATTGTTCCTGTATTGACTGTATGGAGGTAGCCATATTGGAGATATATCCTTCCATTATTAACTGTATAAGAGCGGCCATATTGGCCTTCCTGTATTGACTGTATAAGGGTGGCCATATTGGAGACACACAGCTCCTTCCTGTATTAACTGTATAGGGGCAGCCATATGGGAGATACATCATTGCTGAATTCACTGTATAAGGGCGGCCATATGGGAGATACACACTTCCTTCCTGTATTGACTGTATAGGGGCGGCCATATTGGAGATACATCTTGCTGTATTGACTGTATAAGGGCGGCCATATGGGAGATACACACTTCCTTCCTGTATTGACTGTATAGGGGCGGCCATATTGGAGATACATCGTTCCTGTATTGACTGTATAGGGGCAGCCATACTGAAGATGCCCCTTACTTTCTCTATAGTACATACAGTATAGGGTCAGCAAAGACACATTCTTTATTATCACTTAAATATACTACTTCTTAAAAATAGAGGTAAATTACAAATCTGCATAACTTTCTAGGTACCAGTTTTTTTGTTCTTTAGAGTACCCCTTTAAGGCACACACTTATTTCCTGTATTGTGTCCATAGGGGCGGCCATATTGCAGGGTTTAGTCAGTAGGGACGCGGGGTGCTCAGCAGCTTCATCCTGCAATAGCGCCCTCTATCTGCAGTGTACAGTCTGTAAGGCGCCTACATTGTCCCCTTATCGAAGCTGTCACAAGATTGTAACACTGAGGGGAGGCGTCCAATGAAAAACATTCACACGGGATGATTGATGATTGCGGTCCGTTGTATTTGGCAGAGTCTTCTAGATTCCGTGTCACGTTGTTGCCAAAAGATAGTTCAGTCCAAGGCCATAGGGAGAGTAAGCTCCTCGCCCGCAGCCACCGATGCTTGTTTAGGCCCCGGGTAGAATTGAACGCTTTTGTTTTACAGAAAGATTAACCTGACGGCTCGGCTGTGGGGTCAGCACTGGAAGAGACCCCGGATTATATGTCCCCCGGAGCGGCAGTATGAATGTCAGCGCAGAATCTTCTAGAGATCATAGTCATATCTGTTCTGCTGATTCTGTAACGGACAATTCAGATAAAACACAGGAACTGGTGGCGTCACTTTATTATCTGATGCTTATCCATCTTATGTCACTATTATTATGTTACTATATGTAAATATTACTGTGCCAAGGTATTGCTACTAATCTGAGGATCGTTCATCGGCAATCAAGCAGTTCTGCCTAGAAAACCACTTAGATGCAAAATTAGGCAACTTTCTGACAACTCCTGGTCTGTTGTTGCCGTAGAGCCTGTGCCACTCTTGTACATAGCTGCTGTGCTGCTGCTTGTGATCTGACTATTAGTCAGAAAACTTACTATTTCTGGCTGCTGTCAGCTCATACAGGGCTCTATCAGTGTCTGTAGAGAAGAGAGGAGATCACACAAGGCTGTATCAGTATCTGCAGAGGAGAGAGGAGATCACACAGGGCTTTATTAGTGTCTGCAGAGGAGAGGAGATCACACAGGGCTGTATCAGTGTCTGCAGAGGAGAGAGGAGATCACACAGGGCTGTATCAGATTCCAAAGAGAAGAGAGGAGATCACACAGGACTGTATCAGCATCTATAAAGGAGAGAGGAGCTCACAGGGCTGTACCTGTGTCTGGAGAGGAGAGAGGAGATGACATGGGGCTGTATCAGCATCTGCAGAGGAGACAGGAGATTACAGGGCTGTACCAGTGTCTGCAGAGGAGAGAGAAGATCACACAGGTCTGTAACAGCTTCTACACAGGAGTAAAAAGATTACACAGGGCTGTATCAGTGTCTGCATAGAAGAGATGAGATCACACAGGGGTCTATCATTGACTGCAGAGGAGAGAGGAGATCACACAGGACTGTATCAGTGTCTGCAGAGGAGAGAGGAGATTAAACAGGGCCGTATTATTATTTGCACACAAGCTTTATTAGTGTCTGCTGAGAAGAGATCACACAGGACTGTATCAGTGTCTGCAGAGGAGAGAGGAGATCACACATGGCTGTATCAGTGTCTGCAGAGGGGAGAGGAGATCACACAGGGCTGTATCAGTGTCTCCAGAGGAGAGAGGAGATCACACAGGGCTGTATCAGTGTCTGCAGAGGAGAGAGGAGATCACACATGGCTGTATCAGTGTCTGCAGAGGGGAGAGGAGATCACATAGGGCTGTATCAATATCTGCAGAGGAGAGAGGAGATCACACAGGGCTGTATCAGTATCTGCAGAGGAGATCACACAGGGCTGTATCAGTATCTGCAGAGGAGATCACACAGGGCTGTATCAATATCTGCAGAGGAAAGAGGAGATCACACAGGGTTGTATCAATGTCTGCAGAGGAGAGAGGAGATCACACAGGGCTGTATCAATATCTGCAGAGGAGAGAGGAGATCACACATGGCTGTATCAGTGTCTGCAGAGGAGAGAGGAGATCACACATGGCTGTATCAGTGTCTGCTGAGGGGAGAGGAGATCACACAGGGCTGTATCAATATCTGCAGAGGAAAGAGGAGATCGCACAGGGTTGTATCAATGTCTGCAGAGGAGAGAGGAGATCACACAGGGCTGTATCAATATCTGCAGAGGAGAGAGGAGATCACACATGGCTGTATCAGTGTCTGCAGAGGAGAGAGGAGATCACACATGGCTGTATCAGTGTCTGCTGAGTGGAGAGGAGATCACACAGGGCTGTATCAGTATCTGCAGAGGAGCAGGTTGGAAACTGAATATCAGGCCTCCACAACTATCTGTAGAAGATGGTTATTTCCCTTGCCATAGGTGTCCATACGCTTTATGATCACATTTCCCTATACGCTCCAGGATGTACAGCAGCGTGCACACTGCCATGGGTCTTATATACGTGTGACCTGACAGCGCTCAGAGGGAAAACATTCCCAGTCTCTTCCTGGCACAATGCACAGGCCGTCCACCGCCCTCATCTCCCAGACAGTCACAGGATTATCATGCCCCGGTCTTGTGATATACGTTCCTCTCTTAATGGAGCGGCATTTTCAGACGTATATGTATATATACAGTATAGGACTCCTATAGGGCACAGATCTCCCCCGCAGCTCCACACATGTTATCAGGAAAGCTGCATTATATATAATTGCACACAGCTGCTCCTGTATCGGTGACTCAGTATAGAGAACTGTCCGTGGTGCAGGGATCTCCATCCATCCTGTGCTGCTGGGAGCCCTTAGGTAACCTCAGATTTCGGTCTTTGTACATTCCACAATGCAGCTTCACCTCTAGGAGAACGCAGAGAACGAGCCACATCTGTACACATCCTGCCCGCACATGTTACCCAACCTCAGGAAGCCGCATTATAGACTGTGAGGTGACCCCAAAAGGAATGGAGCGTGACCCCAAAGTGACACTGCAATTGCCCTCCCCATAGGGGGCGCTCCTCATATACCCAGAATGAGGACATCAGATCTGTGGTGACATCACTAACACCTTTGTGGTGACATCATTATAACAGCAGCAGATGGGTGTCCACAGTTACAACCAATGCCATGGCGGTAGTTGGTGTGTCTGCAGAGGAGAGAGGAGATCACACAGGGCTGCATCAGTGTCTGCAGAGAATAGAAGAGATCACACAGGACTGTATCAGAATCTGCAGAGGAGAGAGGAGATCACACAGGGCTGTAACAGTGTCTATATGAGGAGAGGAGATCACACAGGGCTGTATCAGCATCTGCAGAGGAAAGAGGAGCTCACACAGGGCTGTATCAGTGTCTGCAGAGGAGAGAGGAGCTCACACAGGGCTGTATCAGTGTCTGCAGAGGAGAGAGGAGATCACACAGGGCTGTATCAGTGTCTGCAGAGGAGAGAGGAGATCACACAGGGCTGTATCAGTGTCTGCAGAGGAGAGAGGAGATCACACAGGGCTGTATCAGTGTCTGCAGAGGAGAGAGGAGATCACACAGGGCTGTATCAGTGTCTGCAGAGGAGAGAGGAGCTCACACAGGGCTGTATCCGTGTCTGCAGAGGAGAGAGGAGATCACACAGGGCTGTATCAGTGTCTGCATAGGGGAGAGGAGATCACACAGGACTGTATAAGTGCCTGCAGAGGAGAGAGGAGCTCACACAGGGCTGTATCAGTGTCTGCAGCATACTGGACACATGGCTGGAGCGTTAGGAGCTAAAGCAATAAATAATATATAAAATGTATACAGAATAATATAACCATTGTTATTTCTTTGTCTTTACTCCCTTTGCTTTGCCCCAAATAATCTCCAGAAACAGCCCCAACCTCGTGTTTAACCTAAACCTGCTAATACTCTGATAATATTACGATGATTACAAGCTGCCTGAGCGATGGCGGCCTCCACTTTCACATCCCCCGCCTCATCCTGCACACAACAACACAACCTGGCAAGCTGCCTGGATTTCTGGTACCGCGTTGCCATTAACCAGCATTTACCGTGTCACTGGGATACATGATAATCTCTGTAATGTTCATGTCACTGGTTTACCACTATGATATCAAACCGCAATGTACTATCATATACTGGATATGTAGGAAAAGATAAAAGCAGCAACAAAAAAAAGTATAAAGGAAAAATTAGCAAAATTAAATTTGCACCAGAATCAGTGCATCTGGATCCGGCTCCACCGATCCCTATCAATGATGCCGGCTGGTGCCTATAGCCGCTATACCACAGCAAGGGAGACATGTCTTGTGTACTCTCTGCACTACACTATATACAGATTACAAGTAAAGGTTTATTTAGGCTTTTCAGTATGTAGAGCCCAGACATAAGGTTGTATTGCCATGGCCCGGTTTGCTGGTACTGATGTTGCCCTTGCTGGTGGGTTAAGTGTTTTGGAGGAATAGATAGTAGAAACAATAACAGGTGATAGAGACCGGATAGGAGGGCCCTTGCCCAATGTACTAGGTACTCTGCCGGGATGTGGTGAAGTGTTGAGAAGTAGTTGAAGAGTCCTCTTACTCACGTATAGATGAGTCTGGTTATCTCACTTAACCACATTTTGCCCCACAGTGTCGGGTGACCCGTCCTCTTGGGTAGTACAAGTCCCAGGTCTCTGCTCTCTGTGGAGCTGGCTTGAAGTGTCCTTCCTACAAAGCTAAGCACTTCTCAGTAGAGAGTGGGTAAACTTGCACTGTGCTCTACTGTAGGATCAGTCTTGAGCTTGTCCGTCCCTTTTTTAATGTGGTCGACTGTCCTATTCAGTCTCTCCTCTGTGTAGGCAAGATTAGATCTCCCTTGACTCCGATGTCTCTAGAGGTCTTGTCTAGCAATCCATGGTGGTTGGAAGGCTAGTGTCAGGAACAGCTATATAGAAGTCCTGCCTGGCCTGTAGCTCTAACTAACTGACTAAAGGATGTGGTTACTAGAGAAAAAGAAGTGTATATGCAACTAGACCTAAGTGTTATCTGCAGCTGTACTGTGTGAGAGTGACATCCAGTGGTTGGAGTAAGGAACAACAGCTAACCTATGACAGTAGTGCGATACAGTTTTACCAAGGTGTAAGAAGGGTAAGAAAACACGTAGTGCGACACTACAGTATATTAAGTGATCAGGTTGTATATTAGGCGATCATGTAAAGCCCAGATGTAAGGTTGTATATTAGGTGATCATAGCCCAGATATAAGGTTGTATATTAGGTGATCATAGCCCAGATATAAGGTTGTATATTAGGTGATCATAGCCCAGATATAAGGTTGTATATTGGGTGATCATAGCCCAGATATAAGGTTGTATATTAGGTGATCATAGCCCAGATACAAGGTTGTATATTGGGTGATCATAGCCCAGATACAAGGTTGTATATTGGGTGACCATAGCCCAGATATAAGGTTGTTTATTGGGTGATCATAGCCCACATATAAGGTTGTATATTAGGTGACCATAGCCCAGATACAAGGTTGTATATTAGGTGACCATAGCCCAGATACAAGGTTGTATATTGGGTGATCATAGCCCAGATATAAGGTTGTATATTAGGTGATCATAGCCCTGATACAAGGTTGTATATTGGGTGACCATAGCCCAGATATAAGGTTGTATATTAGGTTATCATAGCCCAGATATAAGGTTGTATATTAGGTGATCATAGCCCAGATATAAGGTTGTATATTAAGTGATCATAGCCCAGATGTAAGGTTGTATATTAGGTGACCATAGCCCAGATATAAGGTTGTATATTAGGTGACCATAGCCCAGATATAAGGTTGTATAATGGGTGATCATAGCCCAGATATAAGGTTGCATATTAAGTGATCATAGCCCAGATGTAAGGTTGTATACTGGGTGAACATTCATTGATCTCATCTCCAGTGACCTCGCTGAGTGTTTCCCGTTACTCCCAGGTATGCCGATTCCAGTAAGGATGATCTTCTTACTTCTTAAAGCTTCTCTCCAGATTACGGGTATTCCTTTTTTTCTATCTGGGTCCCTATTTACTTTGGATCTTTTCCATGACCACAGGACCGACTTGGACGACCGGTTGTCTAATAGAGAACAATAAACAAGCCCTCATATAAGCAAATTCACAAAACACTATGTCTCCTGATGGCATGGACTCCTGAAACAACCAAGATTGCTCTCTAGTACCGAGTACAGTAAAACAGACCAAAATAAAGCAGAGTACAGTACAGCAGAGTACAGTATAGTACAGTGGGGCAGAGTACATTAAAGAAAAGTACAGTACAGCAAAGCAGGATACAGTACAGCAAAGTACAGTAAAGCAGGAAACAGTACAGTAAAGCAGAGTACAGTACAGTATAGCATAGTACAGTACAGCAGAGTACAGTGCAGTATAGTATATCAGAGTACAGTATAGTATACCAGAGTACAGTATAGCAGAGTACAGTATAGAGTATAGTACAGTACTGTACAGTATAGTATAGCATAGTACAGTACAGCAGAGTACAGCACAGTATAGTAAGTGGGGCAGAGTACATTAAAGAAAAGTACAGTACAGCAAAGCAGGATACAGTACAGCAAAGTACAGTAAAGCAGGAAACAGTACAGTAAAGCAGAGTAAACTACAGAACAGCAGAGTACAGTAAAGCAAGATACAGTATAGCAGAGTACAGTAAAGCAGGATACAGAACAGCAGAGTACAGTAAATCAAGATACAGTATAGCAGAGTACAGTAAAGCAGGATACAGTACAGCAAAGTACAGTAAAGCAAGATACAGTAGAACAGAATACAGTAAAGCAGGATACAGTATGAGTATAGTATAACAGAGTACAGTAAAGTTGGATACATTATGAGTATAGTATATCACAGTACAGTAAAGCAGGATACAGTACAGCAAAGTACAGTAAAGCAGAGTACAGTAGCGCAACAGGCACATTGCGTCAGCAGATAATTCTTGTCAATCAATACTAATATTATAATCTATGGCTGAATATTACAGCTGTCCAGATTTTACACCTCGGCAGACAAGACAGATCGCCACACGTATCACTTTACAGCTTCAAAGCCATTCGCAGCGCTGACAAGTGCTTTATGTCTCCTCATAGAGTAACCCCAGACAACAGTCACCCCCTCTATACAGTACTGTGATCCGAGAGATGTATATATTGTATAATGAGGGAGACACAGACAGCTGAGGACCCCCTGTATACAGTATATGGGCCCCTTATCCCGGAGCCCTTCCTCAGTCTCTAACACAACCTGATATATAGTACTAAGAAGTATTCGTGTTATCCTATATAGTAACTGTACAATGCCAGCTGTAGACAGGGCGTCTCTGCTGCCCCATAGCATGACATGGACTCTCCGTGTTTTATGAATCCTTGTGTCATGCTCCACCCCCCTGACCTTGCACTAGATATAAAGGTGGGTTCACACTACGGAATTCTCGCGGATAAACTCCGCGGAATTCCATCGCTTCTTTCAGAGGAATTTAGAATCAGCCGGCCGATAGAATGGTGTCTATGGAGCCGGCGGAAAGGCGCGCGGCCAGCTGACAGAATTCCACGAGTTTATCCGCGAGAATTCCGTAGTGTGAACCCACCCTAACACCGTTTTGCCCAGAGTATTCCTTTAACAGTCCTATTGCTGTAACATAGTTCTGTGGTTGGAGACCCCAATGGTTACACATTCTGCGCAGGTCTCCCAGTCAGTGACAGGCTCAGTATGAACATCAGCATGGCCCACAAAATGGCCGCCTCTGCCACATGTAGCCGTCTGGCCCATTCTGACGGCTTGTGCTGAAGTGCCAGTCTCTGATCGCTGGGCTTTGTGCGAGCTTCTGGGGTCTTTGTGCAAGCTTTGTGCCTGTCTACAATGGAGCGTGGTCTGGGGGCAACCGGAGGAAAACACAGATTTCTCTCCGGCCTCCTTTTTTGCACTCGTGGCTTTTCTTCTCCTTTTCACTGAGGCGCGATTTACCAAATCTTTAACCTGGGGTCAAGCTGTGTAATACAAGAGGGAGGCACGATCCCCGGTGTTTACAGCAGAAGGACGGTGGGGGGAGTGAGATGTATCTGCCATTGAGACGAATGTCATCAGAGGACTGGCTGTATATAGGGAACAGGCTATATACAAGATGTCTCCGCAAGAGCTGAATGTACTATACTGGCTGTATACAGGGTATATACAGGGAACAGGCTATATACAAGATGTCTCCGCAAGAGCTGAATGTACTATACTGGCTGTATACAGGGTACATACAGGGAACAGGCTATATACAAGATGTCTCCGCAAGAACTGAATGTACTATACTGGCTGTATACAGGGTATATACAGGGAACAGGCTATATACAAGATGTCTCCGCAAGAGCTGAATGTACTATACTGGCTGTATACAGGGTACATACAGGGAACAGGCTATATACAAGATGTCTCCGCAAGAGCTGAATGTACTATACTGGCTGTATACAGGGTATATACAGGGAACAGGCTATATACAAGATGTCTCCGCAAGAGCTGAATGTACTATACCTGCTGTATACAGGGTACATACAGGAAAGAGGCCATATACAAGACGTCACAGCAGGAAAGGAGCGGAGCATACCATACCAGCTGTATACAGGGTATATACAGGGAAGAGGCCATGTACAAGACGTGTCAGCAAGAAATAAGCGTAGCGTACTATACTAGCTGTATACAGGGTTTCTACAGGGAAAAGGCCATATACAAGACATCACCGCAGGAAATGAGCGGAGCATACCATACCAGCTGTATACAGAGTATATACAGGGAAGAGGCCATATACAAGACATCACAGCAAGAACTGAGTGTACTATACCGGCTGTATACAGGGAAGAGGACATATACAAGCTGTCTCAGGAAGAACTGAGCGTACCTTACTAGCTGTATACAGAGTATATACAGGGAGGAGGCCATGTACAAGAAGTCTCAGCAAGAACTGAGCGTTCTATAATGGCTATATAGAGGGAAGAGGCCATATACAAGCTGTCTCTAGATCAGAAAGAACTGAGCGTTCTATAATGGCTATATAGAGGGAAGAGGCCATATACACGCTGTCTCTAGATCAGCAAGAACTGAGCGTGAAATACTGGCTGTATACAGGGTATTTACAGGGAAGTTGCCATATACAAGATGCTTATAGATCAGCAATAACTGAGCACACTATACCGGCTATATATAGGAAAGAAGCCATATACAAGACATCTCTAAATCAGCAAGAACTGAATGTACTATACTGTCTGTATACAGGGTACATACAGAAAAGAAGACATATACAAGACGACTCAGCAAGAACTGAATGTACTATACTGTCTGTATACAGGGTACATACAGAAAAGAAGACATATACAAGACGACTCAGCAAGAACTGAATGTACTATACTGTCTGTATACAGGGTACATACAGAAAAGAAGACATATACAAGACGACTCAGCAAGAACTGAATGTACTATACTGTCTGTATACAGGGTACATACAGAAAAGAAGACATATACAAGACGACTCAGCAAGAACTGAATGTACTATACTGGCTGTATACAGAGGATATACATGGAGGAGGCCATATGCAAGACGTTTATAGATCAGTAAGAACTCACCATACTATACCGGCTGTATACAGGGTATGTACTGCAGGAAGTGGTGTATTCTCTCCAGTCTGACACAGTGCTCTCTGCTGCCACCTCTGTCCATGTCAGGAACTGTCCAGAGCAGTAGCAAATCCCCATAGAAAACCTCTCCTGCTCTGGACAGTTCCTGACATGGACAGAGGTGGCAGCAGAGAGCACTGTGTCTGACTGGAGAGAATAATACAGAAATAATAATACAGAATACACCACTTCCTGATGGACATACAGCAGCTGATAAGTGCTGGACGACTTGAGATTTTTTAATAGAAGCAAATGCCTGGCACTTTCAAAATTTTTATGCTGAACTGTCCCTTTAATAGTGGTGACTGCCTGCTGCCGAATGAAGCGTCCAGTGCCACAGTGGTCATGAAGCGGCATGTGGGCTTATATAGTTTGATCATATATATATATATATATATATATATATATATATATATATGATCAAACTATATAAGTATATAACTATATAAATTAACTGATATTAGCTATTGATGTCATGCTGACAGGCAGTAGACTGATGGCTAACATGTGGATGTGCAGCCAGTCTTTTTTCCTAAATCTGTGGTATATATTTTGGGGATAATGCCGAGAATAGAACTGTCCATTTAACAAAATTAGTTTAACATATGCAATACATTTCCTGCCGCTCCAATGGGAAAATAAATCTAAAAAAAAAATCTATATAATTATAAAAATATAGGCAACGTGCAGACACATCTGGTCCGTCTTGGATGCATTTCTTTCAAGTTTCGAGCAAGGAAGCGACTCCATATCCTTCTATGGAAGAAATAGAGAGGGGGTTGAGGTTTCGCCACCGCTCGCCGGCTCCGCTGGGAGAGTCGCCGAGACTGATCCGTTTTATACTAAGCCTCCATAAAAACTTTCCATTGTTTTGTTTCTTCTTTCTTGGATCTGATAAATGTTGCATTGTTTTATAAATTTCCATTGTTTTATTTAGAATTTCAGAATTTTATTTTTTTTTTTTTGCAATGAGGATGAAGGATCGTGCACCAGAGGGATTTTAACCACTAAGTGACCAGACACTTTTTTCGCGCTTGTGCACACTTTTTTTTATTGTTTTTGCCTGTTTATTCCCATTTATAGTAATATATTTTTATATATACTTTACCAGATTTGTATTTTTTAACTTGTATTTTTTTAACATGTAATATGTCCACCCAAAAGATTATAAAAGATCTGGACCCAAGAGCAAAGTCTATAACAGGTCCCCCTCATTGACCTCCTGTGGCCTTCAGAACCGCAGCAATGCCTCATGGCATAGATCTCACTAGGTGATTATATGGTTCTACAGACCAATAATCCCATGTACACCGGATTATTATGGTCTTCCTAAACATCTCCTTCTACCCAATCCAGAGATGTCTATTGGATTAAGATCTGCGGGCTGGGAAGACCAGGAAACACAGACAAATCAGTATTCCAACAGGTAGATAGATAAATTGATAGTGGAAACAGTAAAAGATAATAGGAACTGGATAGGAGGGCCCTTGCCTAGTGTACTTTGTACTCAGACGGTATGTAGTGAAGTGTTGAGAAGTGTTTGAAGAAAACTTAAAACTCAAGTATGGATATGTCCAAGTTATCTCACCTAACCAGCTTCTGCCCCGCAGTGTCCAGTGACCCGTCCTCTGGGGTAGTACAAGTCCCAGGTCTCTGCTCTGGGTGGAGCCAGCTTGTAGTGTCCTTCCTACAAAGCTGAGCGCTTGTCAGTAGAGGGCAGCTGAACTTGTAGTGTGCTATAATGTAGGATAAGTCTTGAGCTTGTCCATCCCTTTTCTAAGGTGGCCAACTGTCCTATTCAGTTAGTCTGTCCTCTGCGTAGGCAAAGGTTAGATCTCCCTTGACTCCGGTGTCCCTAGAGGTGTTGTCTAGCTATCCATGGTGGATGGACAGCTAGTGTCAGGAACAGCTATATACACTTCCTGCCTTGCCTTTAGTCAGGCACTAACTGAACTAAAGACTAAAGGAAGTTGTTACTAGAGAAATGAAGTGTATGTGCAGCTAGACCTAGTGTTATCTGCAACTGTGCTGTGAAATTGGTTGGAGTAAGGAAAAGCAGCCAACCTGTCCTAACCTGTGACACAAGGCTTAAGAAGAGAAAAGAAAACACATAGCGGAATACTACACATCTGACCAGCCATATTTCTCCACAGAGATCTGGATCCCTCTTTCTGTGCCATGCTTCTTCACAGAGATCTGGATCCATTTGGGTGTAGACACATTAGATGGACACCAGCTGTAATGAGCCGGTACTGACCGCCATATGCGGCTCCTGACAGTGCTGGAGCGCAACCATGACTTCCTGGACGCGCCAGCGGCATCCCTGGTAACTGGGCCGGACAGTTGTCAGGGGCGCGTCTGTGGGGTCCTTAGTGATTCTCGCCATGGCCGGTAAAGAGAAGCGGGCTCTAATAAAGGGGCCAGTCAGTGTGTATTTAACTATTATTTAGCCTCTTCCTTCTAGGCTGCACTGATGAGCAGATTTACTCTTTTCGCCAATCTCTATATGCCAGAATATTGTAGGTGGGGGAAAAGGGAAAGGGGGGGGGGAGAAAACATGTTTTATAAGGTTATTTAGAAAAATGACCAATGTACAAACAATTAAATAAATACTGTATGCAAATTATTTCTCCTCTAGTTGCAAGAATAGTGTCTCTCTAGTGCCACCTATAGGTCGCTACCCTGTACGGTAATTTGCAACCCATTAAATAACTTGCAACATAAATACATAAATGAACAAATACTTTATTAAATAAACATCACAACACAATACATAACATCCACATATTAGTCCTGTACCTCCTATGCATTGCATTGCCCCTGATTTCTCATCACAGCCCTACTCCCCTCCCACGGCACTCCTGCTAGTTCCCCGCCTAGAGCTGTAGAATATCTTATTTTATTGCAGACTATTGTACAGTGAGGCTGCAGCACCTGCTGTATTCATTCCCTGTCTACTCCTTTACCTGTGGCATCATGCATTACACTTCAGTGTGCTGTAAGCGCACCTTATTCTTTCCTAAATGTCCCCAATAAAGATATATATGTATCTGTGTATATGACAGGGAGATGGTTATGTAGTGTGGAGGGGCTGGTCAGAGGTGGTTATATCACTTAGGGGCTAGAAACTTCTTCCTTAAATGGGAAATTCAAGAAAAAAAAATTAGTAATAACACTACATTAGTCAGTAATGGGTCTTGGGGTAACAGACCTATTACAATACAATTTTCTGAAATCAGAGAACTCTTTTAATTTCTCTTCAGTAGCTGATTGGTGGATTACCTTATACTGTGACTTCCAACTGTACTAAAGGCAGGTGGAGCCACTCCTGCAACTGTCTTAACCCCTTAATGTCAGAACCAATTTTCGTTTTTTGCATTTTCGTTTTTTCCTCCTCGTGTTTAAAAGGCCATAGCACTTATTACTATATTTACTATTTTTCCCTACCAACCCACATGCGCCACTAATTTTACTTTGCAATGGCAGACTTAATTTTTCATAAAATACGCTGCGATACCAGGAAAAAATTGCTCTATGACCATGCTTATAATGCCTTTATCCTTTGGTCTATGGGGCTGTGCAATGTGTAATTTTTTCTGTACTTTCTATCAGTACCTTGATTGTGTATTGATTTATTGATTGCTTTTTATTTTTCTGAATTTGATGCGAACAAAAATGCGCAATTTCGCACTTTGGCGCGTTTTACACCGCTTAGCGTGCAAGATCAGGAATGTGATAGTTTAATAGTTTGGCCGATTATGCATGCGGCGATACCAAATATGTCTATTTATTTATTTTTATTTATAAAACTGGAAAAGGGGGGGGGGTGATTTAGACTTTTAATATAACTACACTGATCTCTCACTGATCTCTAGATAGCAGTCGGGATTGTGGAAGTTTAGAGCAGGGTCACGACGCGCATGGCTTAACTCTGAACTCCCCTAGTGACGAGATGGCGTAAATGTACATCATCCGTCGTTAAGGAGTTAAAGGAGTAATCCAGTACAAATCAACTGGTTTCAGAAAGTTATATAGATTTGTAAATTACTTCTAATTAGAAATCTCAAATCTTCCAGTACTTATCAGCTGCTGTATGTCCTGCAGGAAGTAGTGTATTCTCTCCAGTGCGACACAGTGCTCTCTGCTGCCACCTCTGTCCATGTCAGGGACTGTCCAGAGCAGCAGTAAATCTTTATAGAAAACCTCTCCTGCTCTGGACAGTTCCGACATGGACAGAGGTGGCAGCAGAGAGCCCTGTGTTAGACTGGAGAGAATACACCACTTCCTGCAGGACATACAGCAGCTGATAAGTACTGGAAAAATTGAGATTTTGAAATAGAAGTAAATTACACCTCTATATAAGTTTCTGAAATCAGTTTATTTAAAAATAATAATTTTCGCTGGAGTAGTCCTTTAAATGAGGTAAGGGCAGAGAACATATCTAAGTTATTAAGAACTTGCCACATTTGTAGGTACTGTCAAGCACTTTAGGGATTGAATAGGAAACATGATTTCTTCCATCCTGGAGGGGTGGCGGACAGACCGGTGGTGCACTGCTTGTTATCTGTATTGTAACTAGATGAAGTTAGACAACGGACCATAAAAAGTCTCCGACAAATAATCCCTGAATCGGCTGCAGAGAGTAGCTACGTGGTTGCAGGGTGTTTCTCTTGCTGTTTGTTAAATCTGGGCCAGACGAGCAGAAAAGTGAAATCAGAGCCAGAGCGTAAGACTGTCAGTAATGTGCTAACAACATGTGATTTATTCAGGTCACAATATTTCATTGCAATTTGTGAGAAGTGACGGGATGAGGCCGGAGGGCCGAGCAGAGCGCTGACAGGCCACACATCGAGGGGTCACTTATTTTATGTCTTTGTAGTTGTCTTCATTAAAAACTAAAATTAAATGTTGAAATTCCAGTTATATAACAGTCTCATCCCAGACCCCGGCCGCACTAGACAGACCCAGATGGTACTGTATTGTAAAAGCCACACTAAGGCTACGACCATACAACTTCTCTTTTTGGTCATTCGACTGCCATTTTTTGGACAACCGTCATTTTGCTCCCCCATTGGTTTGAAATAACGCCCCCCTGAGAAGGGTAAAAATCAAGGTGTTTAATGGGTCAATAGAGTCCTCAACCCAGTGGAAATGCTGTGACCCTATTAGAGCTGGGCAGAAAGTAGTATCCATAACCCTCAATGACCTGAAGCAGTGTAATAAAGAAGAGCGTCCAGAATGCCTCCAGAATTGTGATAGAGTCATACTGTTATGTTGCGCCTGTTCAGACCTCAGTGTGGCCCTCTGTCTGTAGAGTATGGCCAAGATGGCACTTTTGGCCATGATTCAGTATAAATGTTTGCTACCAGTCTGAACTGTCTGATTCCAGCACATGCTGTGTTGTGATTGACAGGTTCCACCACACCCGTCTGGTTTCTTCTGCTAGCCGCAGATGGTTTAGACTCAGTAGTGATGGACAGTTGCCTTCTCCACTTATCTCTCTTTCCTGTCTGTCAGTGTTCTGTGTGGTCTGCATGTCAGAGGACAGGTACTATCACACCCTGGATCGGGACTCTGCTATCTCATAAGAAGTTGGACATTGCCTGCGATAGTCTCTTGAGCTGACGTTTTGTATTGGATTGGATTGCTTGGTATTCTGACTTCTTAGCCTGTCCTTCTGACCTCCATTCTCGCCTGCCGTTCTAATACCGTTCTATTTTCTCCGATTTGACCTGTATCTGCCTGAATATTCTTTATTGTGTTTATATGTCTTGTTCTAGGTTTCACTTATCTAGTGAAAGGAACGTGGTAAGTAGACAGGAACAGTCTTGGGGGGCCTAGTGCTAGGGCTCACACTGTCTGTTCCTGTCTTCCATCATGGTCCCGGGTTCCTTAACACATACAGGAAACCATTGCTACAAGGCATTGTAACACTGCTTCTCTGAAAATAAAACATCCCCCGAAAATAGAGGTTTTGCTGAATTGCTAAATATAAGGCCTACCCCGAAAGTAAGACCTAGAAAAGTTTTTGTTTGGAAGGATGCCTGCCGAACAGAACACAAGGGCATTTAGCTGTGATTCGTTTTAGTCCGCTGCCCTTGTCCCCTACCTTCTCCTTCCGTTGCAGAGCAGCTGCATGCAGGACATGAAGACCGCCACCTGCCGCCAACCCAGATGTTCCCTTCCGTGGCCGTCACTTGTAAATGTGTGGGCAGGTCCATTGCCTGCCGCCATCCCCGTTGTCCCCTAATGCCAGATGTAGAGCTGCACATAGTCTGCCGTTATCTCATCGCCTATTGCCATACCATATGCTCTGTCCCTGCTGTGCTGTACAAGTGTTCTGTGTTTAGCTCCCCCTGGTGGCCGGAAGCCGCCATACCGTACATTGTCCATGCTATGCTGTACAAGTGTTCTGTGGTGAGCTCCCCCTGGTGGCCGGAAGCCGCCATACCGTATGCTGTCCCTGCTGTGCTGTACAATAATTCTGTGGTGAGCTCCCCCTGGTGGCTGGAAGCCGCCATATCATATGCTCTGTTACTGCTGTGTATGTGAAATGTGAACTCTTTTTCATGGAAAAATAAGACATCCCCTGAAAATAAGACCTAGCGCATCTTTGGGGTCAAAAATTAATATAAGGCACTGTCTTATTTTTGGGGAAACACAGTAGAAAATGGTTCTACAAGCTGCTGATTCATGGGGTGTGTTTAATACTTTACACACAAATTAAGTACTGTAAAAAATAATAATATTTAAATGTTGAAATTTTCTAGGTGTTGTTGTTCTTTTGAGGTAGTTACCGAATTTAAAGACCTTCCAAGGACCCTGTTATATTGTGACCATAGAATTCAAAGAAGGTGTACGTTTTCCCATTTCCATTGTTCTGGACGACACCTTTCATTTTGACTGCTGCTGATGAGCTGTGATTAGTGAGGAGGCCAGCAGTAAGTTATCGATTCCTCTGCAGCACCCCCACAGGACACATGAAGCATTACACAGTTCTGGGTCCTCCAGAGAGAGGCGCTCTCCTCTCTAACAGATGAGAATCCCAGTTCAGCCCCCTCTATTGTCTCATAATTCATACTAGGGCATTCCACAATAAATTTTCTAAGCCAGACAACCCCTGTAAGTGACTGTATACCCTGCAGCTCTGACATTTGTATTTACTAAGACCCTGAGTGAAGTTGCCCTTTAATTCTTAAAACGTTTGATGTCCTCGCACTTGGCTTTCTGCAGGAATTCATAAAGATAAGGGAAGAGAACAAAGAGGCTTCTGTGGGCTGCTGCACCACACCTGCGGGGAAGATGTGCAAACTGGGAGAATCTCAGCTCACAATTATATTTGATGAAACCTGTAAACTTAATTACTATGATCCAGTCTACTGTACACTAGATGGGGGCACCCTCACAGCAAGCAGAGGTGCTGATAACTGAACGATACCATCAAGGTGTTAAAGTGCTATAAGGAGTCGTGCATTATATGGCTGGTGATCTTCCAGTTCATGGTCAGGTGCATTGTACAAATGTTTGTTTGCCATAAACACTCAATGGAAGTGCCAGATGCAATATATACAGTGCATGTGTTACATTAAGCATTAATGTACTACTCCTAGTGGTCTAAGATGGTGACGCTCTGATGTTAGGTATAAAATTGTACCATCCCTGGCAGTCTGGGATAGTTATCCTATTAAAGGGGAACTATCATCAGGTTAGACTAATCTAACCTGCTGACAACCCCCTAATGAGCATGGGGCACCAAGGAGGAAGGCGCCGTTTCCGTGCTGGTGCTGTTAGTAGTTGAATTCTTGGCTTGGAGCACCTTTAGGAGCATTACCACCCCCCACCCCCATCGCACCAAACCGGCTATTCTGCCCATTGATTATCATTAGAAGGAGCGGGCCGGCCTGGCACGATGGGGACGGGGCAGTGCTCCTAACGGTGCTTCAGCCCGTGTATTCAACCAATTACTGCACGGGAATGGCGCCAGGAAGGAAGGTAAGATATATACCTTCCTCCTTGGCGCCCCGTGCACATTAGGGGCTATGTGCATATGTCGCTCTTTCCCTCCCATTGTTGACAGCTCGTTGTCTAGGTTACAGTTTAAGGGCATAAAGTGTTTTTCAGAAAATAAGCCCTACCCTAAGAATAAGTCCTAGCCCTTTTTTTTTCAGGAAAAAAAATTATATTGCCCTGTATTACTTTTGGAGAGACACCTACTATTTTTACTATGCAGGTCTATGAGTTTCTATGGTAACAGACAACAAGCCCAGTGTAGTCAGATCCTGTAGTCATTAGAGACACACACACATATATATAGCCTAGGGCTGTATCCATGCTTAGGGCTGCATCCAACTCCTTCAGCCACCGGTATTCCAATGCCGAACAATTTTACTCGGCATGCTAGAGTAGCGCTCATCTCTAGTAGACATACTCCTTTTTCTACGTCTTAAATAATTACTAAATGAATGTTAGTAGTGGACAGATAGAATAGGATTCATAATCACTGCAGGATCAGACTACACAGGGTTTCCTCGTAGTCTGTTACCATGGAGACGCATAGCTCTGTATGGGAAATTTAAAAAACAAGCTGATAGATTTAGAATGAAAAAATTGTAATTTTTCTTTTTACATACAGAAGAGAAGCTGAAAGGGTAAAGATGACCATAGGCGTTAACACTAGGAGTCATGGAGAAGAGTAACCTCTATATTAGGAGTGAGTGTATACAGTAATATACAGGGGTTTGAGGTCAGTTCGGCATGATCTCTGCTCCTTCATCAGTTATGCTTGGATTTCTGCAGGGCCGTCTGGCCGTGTGCCGGATTTCTAGCTGTGTGCCTTTTGTTGTGTTCTGACTTTGTGCTGTTTTGTATTCAATGCTAGTTATTGTCTTTTTGCATGAATTTAAATACATTACAGAAATACGGCATAATAAAGGGCGAATGTGACATGCTGCATTAGTGCCTTCCCAGATATATGAAATGGTCTGAAAGGAAATGATGAGGCCGTGGCCGTTGCATAGATCAGCTTCATATATATGTAGAGTGTGTATTCCCAGTGCTCATATCTTGTGTCACCTTCACTTTGATGCCTCAGCGACTTGCCGTGCTCTATAACATTGTGTATTGGGTGTCAGGTGCTCAAGGATCACAATGCATACAGAGCAAAGTTTAAAACGTTAAATCAGGGAAATTCTGGTAAGCGACAATTTTTTTAAAAAAATATGCCCCCCCCCCATTTATATAGCAGAAGCCCTTAACCTAAGACATATGAATTGTAAGTAATGCATATAACCTCTTTACAACTCAGCAATTAATATTGACTATATTGACTAATATAGAACCCAGACCAGACCCCTTAAGTAATACAGACCCCCAGAACAGACCCCTAAAACTATTACAAACCTTAGATTATAACCCCTAAATTAATATAGTAATATAGGCCCTGACGAGGCCCCTAAATGAATATTCTAGATAAGATCAGACCATCAGACCCGTAAATAAATACAGACCCCAGATCAGACCCCGTAAATAAATACAGACCCCAGATCAGACCACGTAAATAAATACAGACCCCAGATCAGACCACGTAAATAAATACAGACCCCAGATCAGACCCCTTAAATAAATACAGACCCCAGATCAGACCACGTAAATAAATACAAACCCCAGATCAGACCACGTAAATAAATGCAGACCCCAGATCAGACCACGTAAATAAATGCAGACCCCAGATCAGACCACGTAAATAAATGCAGACCCCAGATCAGACCCCTTAAATAAATGCAGACCCCAGATCAGACCCCCTAAATGGATACAGACCCCAGACCCCTAAATTAATAGGGTAGACCCTTAAACTAATACAGACCACAGACAAGACCCCTAAGTTAATACCCCCAGATCAGATTAAACACTTGAAAAGATGCCGTAAATGACTACAGAACCCAGATCAGAACCTGTAAGTTACTATAGAACCCTTAACTAATATATAGACCTTGGTACATACAGGCCCCAGACCAGACTCTGGGGGAGGATTAGGCCTTGGGTACATCTACAATAGTTTTCTAAAAGTGAAACGCTGAACTGTGAGTCCCTCCATGTATGAGGCCAGGTTGGATTCACCCTATAGATTTAAGGGATGAGAATCTTCACGTGTGAACTTGGCCTTCCACCTTGGAGCCATCCGGAGAGCGGTGTAATAAGGTGTAATGATCCCGGTACATGCCTTCCCTCCCATTGTGGGATCCAAACCTCTGGACTGAGTGAAATCTGTTTATGCTTTCTCTATCAAAGAGCCTTTCATCTCCACAAAGCAAATTATTAACACATTCCATTGCAGACGTGGGGGCGGAGGACCGGCCTTGGAGGAAAGTTGGCCAAAAATGAACATTTTTTTTTTTTTTATAAACACTTTAATGATATTAAAGGGCTTCTTGCCAAAGCCCTTGTGCCTAGAGGAGCACTGCAGGCTGATTGTTTGTCTGCACAAGTCCTGTGGGCTGAGCCTTTTGTGTCTAGGAATTTTCAATTTGAAAGGCAGCGGTGTGGGAGGTGCGGCCCCCCTGCAGGGACCCTCGGGAAGCCCATATGGTGGAGCACCGCAACCTCAAGGAAATATGGGTTATATTTCCACCATGATAAATGGGCAGAATGCTATGTGAATTTTTATTGTTATCTAATTAGAGGGATATTGGGAGACATGGCCCCCGTGTATGGACAGATCCGGGGTCCTGCCGTACCTTTTCCTCTAGGTGTGAAATATCCAGCAGCACAGGATGAAGTTATGGAGGCAATACACATGGGGGGGGTTATGAAGTCTTATATAAGGCCCCGCCCCCTTTCCCCCAGCAGGATTCACTAAAAGGCACACGCCTCCCAGTGAATACAGCTGGCCGGGCACCCGACCCTGCACCCGGCGTACTAAATCTACACCTGCTTCATGATTTATGCCTGTGAGCAGGTGTAAACCATGATAAATGAGGGGCGGGAGGAGGCCACGCCTCCTCTTTGCCTCATCACGCCCCCCCAAGCTTCCCCAGCCCGCCCATAGGGCGAGCAGGGCATACAGCAGGTGTACGCCAAGGAGAAGGGGCGAACGTTTATCTATGGAAATTTTATAACAGTAATGTATAGTGATACATTGGTGCACAGTGTGTGTTTGTGTGTGTGTGTGTGTGTATATATATATATATATATATATATATATATATATATATATATATATAGTGGTGGCTTGGATTACGAGCATAATTCGTTCTGCTTGTAATCCAAATCACTCTTAAAACAAAGCAAATTTTCCCATAAGAAATCATTGAAATGCAGACATTTGGTTCCACACCCCCAAAATAATAATTTTTCATTCTGAATAACATGTAGAACAGATGAAACAAACAATGACAAACAGCTGAATATGTGATATTATAAGTTACTGTACAGTATAGCAATCAGCATGTGGAGTATAATGTATAGTAAGTGCATAACCCTGATAACACAGCAGCAGTTTGTAGATACAGGATGGAGCTGCAGATCCCCATAATGCAGTAGCGTTGTACAACAGGCTAGAATAGAGAATCAGGGCTGCTGTCAGAGGTCTGTGTGGTCACATGACAGCAATGGGGAAGGGGTGTGTGTTCAGCGTGGACCAATCAGGAATTGAGAATCACAGAGCTTGCAGGAGGACAGTGACAAAAACTCTTCCATAGAACAGTGAGAATGGCTTAGTGTAAGTGCAGGCAGATTATAGCAGCAGTGTGTATAGCTGAGTGTGAGTATAGGCACATTATAGAAGCAGTGTGTATAGCTGAGTGTAAGTGCAGGCACATTATAGCAGCAGTGCGTATAGTTGAGTGTGAGTGCAGGTACAATATAGCAGCAGTGTATATAGCTGAGTGTGAGTGCAGGCATATTATAGCAGCAGTGTGTATAGCTGAGTGTGAGTGCAGGCACATTATAGCAGCAGTGTGTATAGCTGAGTGTAAGTGCAGGTACATCATAGCAGGAATGGAGAGGATTGGAAACACAAGGACTGACAGAGACTGCATGGAGCAGGAAAGAATGAGCAAGGTATATGTGGGCACAGTAAAGCAGCACTATCTGTCCCAGGAGAGAGGGGTTACAGCTATGGAGAGATTACCTCCCCAGTCCTGTCCCCCGATGCAATCCCCAGCCTGAAGTGGATCTGCTATGATTTGGAAGGTGAGGGAGACTTCCTAGGTCAGAGTACAGTGCTGCAGTCCCCGCTATGCAGACCATGTACCTCCCCCGCTCCCCCTTCCCACCCAGTACAGGGAGCTCTTACACCAAAGCAATGCTCTTACACCAAGTCACAATTTTGAAAAACTTTGAGCTCTTCTTGCAAAACTCTCTTAATCTAAGTTACTCTTAAACCAAGGTACCACTGTGTGTGTGTGTGTGTGTGTGTGTGTGTACTCAGAGTAGCCTTAGGGGCTGGGTGACTCCTGCCCTGTATTTGTACACCACAGTCATTCCTTCTTGCTCTGACTCACTGTATATAACTCACCTGATGGACTCTTTCTTCATATCTCGGGTGACACGAGTCATTGGGAAGAATCGTATTCCCGGCCACTGATTTGCCATGAGTCACGGTTGTCATTCTGCCAGTGGCCACATCTGACCCTATAAGCCCACCGCAGTCCTATCAACTTCAGAAGCTAGTTCAGATGAGACAATTCTCATTTAAAAAGTTGATCCCTATGTCCACCCCCCAAATTATTGAGATCATCGATGTAGCTGCAAACAGGGGTTGTGATCACATGCAGTTTTGCAATATTTTCGCTTTATTTATTGTTTTATAAGTTTTCTATGTTAAAATCAACGTTATACATACGACCACTAGGTGTCTCCCTTCAGGTCTAACTGTGGTCCATGCTCCTTCCTTGACGATGTTTGGTCTGTTTTGGGACAAGTCTTCACTGCGCAGCTGTTGTGCATCCATATTCAGAAGCAGAGAATCCTGGTGGGAGGGTGCTCGCATTGTACGGTCAGCTCTCCTGTCACACAGCACCAAAACCTCTGTTACCACACAGTGACATTACACTGACTGAATCCTTACATAACAAAGAGTATTGTCTCCTGGTAAGCTGCAGATGATATAATAATCAATAATTTAATTAGCAAAAGGTAATTGCCCTCAGTTGATATACAACCTGCATGATGAACAGGCGTCTTTCCTTGTGCGCACAAAGAACTGGGACTCCATGTGTTTGGTCTCTTTTTTTTTTTTTTATTCAGAGAAAAGACCAAACCTCAGCACGAGGGGGGAGCATAAGCCGCAGTTTAGCTGTATGTATTACATTGATTTAAACATATGGCTACAATCTAAGTTTAGTATTCAGGGATAGAACTAGGGTAAGATTAGGGATAACTAGTTTAAAGAGCCCTTTGTCGTTGTTTCTGTTCTTCATCTTCTGCTTTAAAGGGGTAGTTCACCAAGAAAATGTTTCTTTCAAATCAAATGGTGCCAAAAATGTCAAGCATTCCAGTACTTATCAGCTGCTGTATGTCCTGTAGGAAGTGGTGTATTATCTCCAGTCTGACACAGTGCTCTCTGCTGCCACCTCTGTCCCTGTTAGCAACTGTCCAGAGCAATAGCAAATCCCCCATAGAAAACCTATCCTGCTCTCCAGACTGGAAAGAATACACCACTTCCCGTAGGACATACAGCAGCTGATAAGTACTGGAAAACTTAAACATTTTTATCAGAAGTAAATTAAAAATCTCTGGCACTTTCTGGCACCAACTGATTTCAAAGAGAAAAAAAAAATGGTGAACAACCCCTTAAATTCCTGTTAGTTGCATCATTGCTACATTGATATCTGCTTTGTAGGTTTATCTTGCACCTGCCTTCTTGTCATGCTGTTCAGCTTTACTATAAGTCCTGGGGGTAACTGAGCATTGGAAGCTACAGGTGGGAAGGGTGATTGCTACAAGTCAAGTCAAGTCCAGTTCGTCATATTGCAACATGGCCAGCATTGCTATATACACCTTACTATGAAACAAGAACAAAGCATTCTGTATATTTCTATATAGTCCCTGGCAGGCTTTATCTTCAACATTATAGCTTCTTTGTAATGCTGGGAGGGTTAATCTGAGGCCAAGTTGCTTATGAACACATTGCAATTTACCTTCCCAGCATTACAAAGAAGCTACAATGAGACTTGTTTCCATCAGCTGTCTCAGAAGGGAGGGGGGAGACAGAAAGAAAAGCTCACACACAGATTTCTGTGTCTTCAGCAGAAAGCAGCAGCTCAGAACTGGGGGAAGGAGACTGAATAGATAATAACAAGTATGGAAGGAATTGTTAGTCTCACCATGGGCAGCAACATATCAAAAGTTATACGAACTGGAGAGAATGGAACCGCTGCACATCCCATCTATGGCTGATACTAATGCCGCTAGGCCTATATTAAAAATCAACACCAGAGTGTCTGTATATGAATTGATCAAGCCATATTGCCCCGTGTACCACCGCGCAGGTCCTCTGGTCCACACGGGTCCCTACGCTAACTCCACACCGTGTCGGTCAGCGACCGCCAACCCCGCAAAGCGTGCACGTGCAGGGAAGGGAGGCCATGGAACGGCCCTGCAACCCCAATGTCACAGGACCAGACCCAAAAAGCCCCACCAAAACCCAGCCAGCACCACCGGCGGGGAAGGCTGCCCCCAAACGACACAAGTATGGATATGGTATTACACTCACCACTGCTGCTCTCACAGAATGGGGAAAACATAGGGTCCAGACATGTGAGCACAGGCATCTCCTGCTAACTTTGGTCATGTGGGTCTTATAAAGGAGTGCTAGCTGTTCAGAGAGGGAGAATTGCAAAACACGAACTGGAGAGAATGGAACCGCTGCACATCCCATCTATGGTTGATACTAATGCCGCTAGGCCTATTTAGCCTAGCGGCACTAGTATCAGCCATAGGTGTGAGGTGCAGCACTCTGTTTCTTCCCTGAACCGCATTTTGTTTCTCTCTTTTCTCCGTGTATTGCACTCCTCCTGGTGAGACCCACATGACCGCAATTAGCAGGAAACACCTGAGTGCACATGGTTTTAATCCCTCCTGTTTTTTCCCATTCTGTTTGCTGCAGCTATGGTGAGTGTAATTCCTTATCCAGACTTGTGCTGCTTGGGGGCGACCTTCTCCGCCGGCGGTGCTGGCCGGGTTCTGGTGTGGTGTTTTTGGGTCTGGTCCTGTGGCATGGGGGTCGCAGGGCCGTCCCATGGCCCCCGTTCCCTGACTGTGCACGCCTGTGGGGTTGGTGGCCACTGACTGGCACGGTGTGGACTTAGTGTAGGGACCCATGTGTATCAGATACCGGCACGAGGTACATGGGGCAGTATGGCTTGATCAATTCATACACAAAATTCTGATGTGTTTTTTATTTAGCCTAGCGGCACTAGTATCAGCCATAGGTGTGAGGTGCAGCACTCTGTTTCTTCCCTGAACCATATCAAAAGTTATGTTTGAGCAGAGTGCCCCTTTAAGTTATGGAGATAGGAGATCATTTATCTTTTTCTAAGCAATCCTCGTGTAACTTATGTTATACTGGCTTTATGAACTTTCTCATGCTGACACGCACCCGGGGGAGACGTTTTCTCCTTCGCAGTGAGATGACCGTTTATGTGTGTTTTATGATACTAGACAGCGATACCATCACTAAATTTTGAATCTTTTCCCACGAAACACAGTGCGCACGGTGTTCTGCCACTTGTGGGGAGGGCATCCTCATGCAGTGTCCCATTGCGTCTACTTTATAGTCACTTGGTTGGGTGTCACACAGATTGGTGATTCTTATGGTGCGTTTACACAGTCAGATTTATCTGACAGATTTTTGAAGCCAAAGCCAGGAACAGACCATAAACAGGGAACGGGTCATAAAGGAAAGACTGAATTTCTCCTCTTTTCAAATCCATTCCTGGTTTTGGCTCCCAAAATCTGTCAGATAAATCTGCCTGTGTAAACACACCATTATACCTCTATAATGGAATAGGACAGATAGGGCGGTCCCAGTCTGCCCTGCAGAAACAGGAGTTAGGGGAATTGGCACTATGGGGGAGATTTATCAAACCTGGTGTAAGTGAAACTGGCTCAGTTGCCCCTAGCAACCAATCAGATTCCACCTTTTATTTTCCAAAGAGTCTGTGAGGAATGAAAGGTGGAATCTGATTGGTTGCTAGGGGTGACTGAGCCAGTTTCACTTTACACCATGTTTGATAAATCTCCCCCCATGTCTAACCTGAAGACTCAGGGCCAAACAATGTGATATCTGCCACCTCAACATTTTTGTTAAAGGGGTTCTCCAGCATTAGAAAAACATGGCCACTCTCTTCCATAGACAGCGCCAGTCTTGTCTCCAGTTCAGGTGTGGTTTGCAATTGAGCTCCTTTCACTTTAATGGAAATGAGTTGCAAAGCAAAGAGGCTGAGACGCAAAGCATTAACCCTTTGAGGACCAAGCCCAAAATGACCCAGTGGACCGCGCCAATTTTTATTTTTGCGTTTTCGTTTTTTCCCTCCTCCTCCTCTTCTAAGAGCTCTAGCACTTTTAGTTTTCTACCTACAGGGCCATGTAAGTGCTTGTTTTTTACAGGAATAGTTGTACTTGTAACGGAGTCTTTCATTCTACCATAACATGTATGATGGAATCCCAAATATATTATTTATGAAAATATAAATTGGTGAAATTGGAAAAAAAAGAATGCAATATGGTAACGTTTGGGGGGGTTCCCGTGTCTATGTAATGCACTATGCGGTAAAAGCGACATGATACCATTATTCTATAGGTCAGTCTGAACACAACCACATGCAGGTTACACAGATTCTCTAATAATAGTTTTTTCCATGAAATCCTTTTGTTTTTGCAATTAATTATTAATAAAACAGCCCTTTTGTGACGCTTATAACGGTTTTAGTTTTCCACCTACGGGGGTGTCATTTTTTCTGTCATGATCTCTAGTTTTTATTAATACCATATTTGTGTAGATCGGACGTTTTTTTATTTTTATATATATATATATATATATATATATATATATATAATGTAACAAAAAATCGGTAATCCTGGCACTTTTTTCGTTTACGCTGTTTGCCATTAGTGATGGTGATTGTTATATTTTAATAGATCGGACAATTACGCACGCTACGGTATATTATATGTTTATTTATTTATTTGATTATCTTTATATGTTTTATTTATATAAGGGGAAAGGGGGGTGATTTTACTTTTATTGGGGGAGGGGCTTTGGGGTATTTATAAAAACATTTTACCTTTTTTCTCTACACATTTTAAGTCCCCTTGGGGGATTATTACATGCAATCATTAGATTGCAAACACTGCACAATACTATGCCATAGGCATACCATTGATCGGTGTAATAGGCGCTCTGCTCATTGATCCTGTCTGTGGCAGACTCAATGAGCAGATCGCCGATCGGACTACATGGAGGAAGGTAAGAGACCTCTAGCAGTCCAACACAGCGATCGGGACCCCAACAGTCACACTGCGGGGGTCCAGATTGGTAAGTGACAGGAGCCTCCCCTGTCACTTATACTTAAACGCGCGCAGCATTTAAGGGGTTAATGACAGGCTGCAGCGCGATCGATGCAGCCTACCATTAGCGGTGAAGGCCAGGCTACTGATTGCAGCCAGCCCCCACCTGCTATTGCTATTTTTTAAATAGAAGTAAATTGCAAACCGATATAACTTTTTCACTGGAGTACCCCTTTAATAATGTTGTAGATGAAGGAGTCACTGAAGGAAGTGCAAATATTAACCTCTCCTACAACTTGGATACAGGAACCTTCTTCTTCACCCAGACACATATAACGGAAAAGGAAAACCTCAATCTCCCCCTCGATGTGTTCTGCAGGTGCTGAAGCAAAATGTTATTCAAGGAGTCTGAGATCCAGAATAAGGAATTGGCTATTCAGTTGTACCGTTATATTTCAACCTGATCACTGGTTCCGGCCTAGGAATCCATTAAAGTTGATAGGTCTGCCAGATACACATCAAGGTATCAGTGACTGATTGTTATGTATACCGTTAACATATGCAGGAAATGTGGTGTGAAGGAGGCCTAATGAAAAAAAAAAAAAAAACTTTGGGAGAAGATTCCCTTTAATTTGTCCCTTTAAGGAAAGTGACTGAAGCCTGTAGCCTCCTGAGCAGCGCTCTGCGGCAGACACTGACGGGGTGGCTGCTCTTTTCTCTCGTTGAGCATGTTTGGAATGATGCCTCTCACAGCAATGACATGTTGTATGATCCCACGAGATTAGAGAAGCTAAACAAGGTCACGTCTAGTCAGCAGTTAACAGTCCAGCAGGGACACACCAAGAGATTCTGAACTTTGTCTCAAACTTTTTTTTCTATTCATAAACTTTCTGTCTGTGGAGATGTTTCTGGAGCTTCCTGCCGCTTCTCCATGTGATTTCTTATCGGTGCCCAGGCGTGTATAGCAGGGCCGATTTAATACACTGGTGGGCCCAGTGCAAAGACCTCAAGAGTGGGCCCCCCTACCCACACACAGACTACCCCACCTTACACAGTAGTGATAGGAGTAATAGTAGCAGTAGGGCTGGGATTAGTAGTAGCTGTTGGGATGGGAGTAGTAGTAGCAGTATTGATGGGAGTAGTAGTGGCTGTAAGGCTGGGAGGAGTAGTAGAAGCAGTATTGATGGGAGTAGTAGTTGCAGCAGTAGTGATAGGAGGAGTAGTAACTGTAGGGCTGGGAGTAGTAGTAGCAGCAGCAGTATTGATGGGAGTAGTAGTAGCAGTAGGGCTGGGAGTAGTAGTAGCAGTGGTGATAGTAGGAGTAGTAGCAGGAGGGCTGGGAATAGTAGTAGCTGTAGGGCTAGGAGTAGTAGTAGCAGGAGGGCTGGGAGTAGGAGTAACAGTAGGGCTAGGAGAAGTAGTTTCAGTTACAGGCAGGCATGGTGGGGGCCTGGGGGGGTCCGGGGGTTTGTTGGTGGTAACATAGAAAGGTAGCAAGTGGGCGGACGCAAACGATGTAGCTACGCCACTGGAAGCAGGGGGGGGCCCTGAAGTGGGCCCGGTGCAAATGCACCATTTGTCCTCTGGTTAAAGCAGCCCTGTGTATAGACATTAAGGAAGAGTTAAAAATGTTACAAAAAGCCACCTATTCATCCCCCCTGCTGGTCCTGCACAGGTGCTCGTCTGGGCCTCTATTTTGTACAGGCTGCAGGTGATGATGCGCTGTCTTGTTGTGACACTGATGTCGCCATATGTTGTCACAGGCTGAAGGTACACCAGACCTCCCGACCACCCCCATCTACCTACCTATTTACCTAATAAATCCCACCAACCTATCCCTCTACATACCTAAGCACCCACCTATTTACCTACCCACCTATGTACCTATCCAACAACCTACCTAACTACCTACCTGTTCACCTATAAGCTTACTATGTGGGGAGTGTCTACCTACCATATAGTTGGGCACTTTCCTATCATATACTTACTATGTTGGTGGTGTGTCTACTATATATTGAAACGGGTGACCTATTTACCCAATTCATGGGCGGTGGGGTATAAGTTCTGTGTAGGGAGCACAACAGGGCCTTAATACCAGGGCCAGACTGGAATAAAAGGGATACTCCGGCAATTTATTTATTTTTCATTTACATCAACCAGTGTCAGGAAGTTATAAAGATTTCTAATTTACTTCTATTTAAAAATGTCCAATCTTCCAGTACTTATCAGCTGCTGTATGTCCTACAAGAAGTGGTGTATTGTTTCCAGTCTGGAGAACAGGAGATGTTTTCTCTAGGGATTTGATACTGCTCTGGACAGTTCCTGACATGGACAGTTCCTGACATTGACAGAGGTGGCAGCAGAGAGCATTATGTCAGACTGGAGAGAATACATCACTTCCTGCAGGACATACAGCAGCTGATAAGTACTAGAAGAGTGAAGATTTTTAAATAGAAGTAAATTACAAATCTATATAACTTTCTGAAACCAGTTGATTTAAAAGATTTTTTTTTTTGCCAGGGTACCAGTTTAAGGGGGTTAGAGGGGAGCAAAATGGATCATATCAGTTTTGACCAGTATACCTGTGGTGAGCCCCCGGATGATGTTGTGGCGGTGGGATGGCCGGTCATTTGCTAGGTGGAAGTGTGACACCACTTCTTGAGGTGAATGGCCGAGATACAGTCGGACCTTAAGGATTTTGTTACGTGACGCCAGTGCCTTTTGTAGTGTAAGGCCGGTTGTACCCTTCTCCCCTGCTGTCGGTGTCCTGTCGGGTTGCTGCAGGGTCCCTTGGGATAGTGTAGTCACAGGTGGTCAGCACGGTGTAGTAACCCTACCGAATAGTGGTAGGACCGCCACCCACAGATAGGGGAAATGTCCCAAGGTTGCGGTGTACGTGCTGTGCAGGTGGTAGCCAGTAATCACAGACTCACGAATAATGTTGACTTGGTTTACTCTTTGTAAATGTGCAGCAGGTAATACAATGAATCTTCAGGTACATGTAATACAGTTCAAATAAATACACGTACATAGAACCACCAGATCTGTATGATAAGTGCTGAGTAGATAAGGTTGTACTGAGGTAGCAGAGAGGAGGGTGCCGTGAGAGCCTCAACCCAATTAGTAATGTGGTCTGCCGGGAGGTTGGTGTGCTTAGAAGAATACTTGTAGAAGAAGAAGAAAAAAACACCTGTGCCTGCGCCTTTTGACCTTTCGTATAGTCTTCACACCACCTTCTGCCCACTAGCTTTGGCTGAACCGTACTGATGGGTGACACAGGCCCCAGACCCTGTTACCTGGGATGAGCGGAATGGTAAGGATTTCCTAAGTACACCCGCGCTACGAGATGGAGTTCATCGACCTTTTTCGTAACTTTGCTCCACCCGGATCAGTTCCTAGCTCTTTGGCTTTTCTGCGGAGACTGTCCTGCCCTGTACTGACTCCTTGTTCTCTTCGTGGGTTGGGGTTATCTGTAGGCTAGTCCTCTCCTGAAGGGCTTAGCAGCTCATCATACAGCGTGTGTGGTACTTCAAGAAAGAGGGTTGCGAGAGCTGACTGTTCTGCGTCCTACCCTTGCGGGGCACTGACTAAGGACTAACTTGTAGAGGGGACCTGGCAGAGGGCCAGGGCCCAGGTAGAAACACTGAGAAGAGCTATCTGAGCTGCGTCCTTTCTCCTCCAAAGCTCAGCTAAGACTCCTCCCTCACCCAAGGGACTAACTTTCTAACTAGCGTGTAAGCTGCTTTGTGGTTGGGTGGAAAGAGTGCATTAAAGAAACGGGATAGAAAAGAGAGAATGGGGCAGAAGAAAAGAGAAATCCCACTGGACAATAGAATCTGGTACATACACTAACAATAACCGTTAAGTATACTTCAGCCGTGCAGTTACACACTATAGCGACATCTAGTGGTCATCTTTAGTAACACAACAGCTATAGTGAAATCACAGACAAGTACAGACTTTTACGAGGGGTGTTAAAATAGGAACACCCACAGTGGGAAACCACATACCCTCTGAGATAAGAGGGGGCAGGTGCATGTTGTGTGAGCATTACCTGCATGTTAAATCATGTCCAATGTCATCACAATATCGGTAACTGGGGCAACTACCATGAGTTGCCCTTTATAGCATCTACATTAGAGAGGCAGGGCCGCGGGGGGCACTTGTGTACTCAGTTACATATGGCGCAGCTTTTACTCCCTGACCCTGGCAACACTTACGGGAGGGGCTAGACCTCTAGATTGACTATAATTTACAGGGAAAATGCAGCTATAGCTGGTATAAGGTCACGGATAATGAAGGACGGGGCCAAATATATGACAAGACTGAGATGCCAACCTTCCTAGGCCCCTCCGCCCCATCAGAAGACTACAGTATTCATTATTATAAATGGCATATGGGGGGGCTGTTCCAGACTTTACATTCGGGCTCCGGAGCCCCCACTTACAAAGTCTTCTGTATCCTTATATCTGCTTCTTTATTTCTCAGCCACATGAATATAAACCGTAGATAATCAACAAAGAAATATAACGTCCTGCCTTATGACCCACAAAATCAGAATGAAAACCAGCCGGGCCCGATAGGCCGAACGGGGGAATGAAACATCGCACAAGCCTTCCCTTTGTCAGCGGCTTCTCCGCTCCTCTGCTCTCTTGACCTCTTGCCAGGAGAACTTGCTTTTGGCATCTAGCGAGTTTTCAGAACAGAAAGTCTTCTTTAAGACGTGGACCAATACGTGGTATTCATAGTCTGGACTCCTCGGGTAATTTCACATTTCAGCATTTTTAGGGAGGAATCTTTACTGAGATGTTCCTCGCACGACTTTACTTGTCCCTTCAAGGAAGTCGCTTGTTGGCGCCAGTGGGACGTTGTGTTATTTTTGTGGATTTTTTTGGTTCAAAACTGACTAAAAGAGCGGTATATAAGTCCAGAAGATGAATTCACGTTATTGTACCATTTGGATCAGATTCATGTGTGGATGGACCAGGCATATCAATAGAGATCTGTGATACTGAGCCAAGAATACAGGGTCACGGCCTGTTGTAAGCAGCATTATGAAACGTAAGATGTTAAAGGGATACTCCGGTGACATTATTATTATTCCAAATCAACTGGTTTCAGAAAGTTATATAGGTTTTTAATTTACTTCTATTTAAAAATCTCTAGTCTTCCAGTACGCATCAGCTGCTTAATGTCCTGCAGGAAGTGGTGTATTCTTTCCAATCTGACACAGCGCTCTCTGCTGCCCCTCTGTCCATGTCAGGAACTGTCCAGAGCAGAAGAGGTTTTCTATGGGGATTTGCTACTGCTCTGGACAGTTCCTGACATGGACAGAGGTGGCAGCAGAGAGCACTGTGTCAGACTGGAAAGGATACACCACTTTCTGCAGGACATACAGCAGCTGATAAGTACTGGAACACTGGAGATTTTTAAATAGAAGTAAATTACAGATCTATATAACTTTCTGACATTAGATAATTTAAAAAAAATCTGGAGAACCCCTTTAATAGACAAGGGCTTAACATTTTATAATTCACCAAATCCAATAGTGTTCCTCACATTTTTATTACCTGTCGGTGAACCTGCAGCCTGACAAAAGACTCTCAGCCGGAGGAAACCTGCGGGAATTAGCGCTGCTGGCGGCAATAATCTGATGACATCATTCCTCATAAGCAGATTGGGATTTCTCTCTGCGGCACTGACTTGTCTTTTTTTTTTTTAATTGCAATATCTGGAGTTCTCAGGGGTGATCAGAACCGTAAGCAGTTTTACTTGGTAACTAATCCCTGGAGATATAAATCATGAGACGTGTACAAACAAATGAGTAATCGTCCTAATAATACACATGAGATCAGAGGGGCCCATAATGTACAGCGCACCGGGCGAGAGGGAGGGGGGTCTCATCATATAAAAGGGAATGGAGGCACCTGGGGTTCTGGATTAGGGCTGGTTTAGTGTACCCTGCATGTTCTTTTCTGTTTGCAATGGTTGTTTCACTGGTCATAGAGATGAGTGCAGGGAAGAGATAGAGGGGACTGTGCTGTAACCATATGATCACACAGTTCTCTCTATGATCATAGAGATGAATGCAGGGAGGGGATGGAGGGGACTGTGCTGTAACCATATGATCACACAGTTCTCTCTATGATCATAGAGATGAGTGCAGGGAGGGGATGGAGGGGACTGTGCTGTAACCATATGATCACACAGTTCTCTCTATGATCATAGAGATGAGTGCAGGGAAGAGATAGAGGGGACTGTGCTGTAACCATATGATCACACAGTTCTCTCTATGATCATAGAGATGAGTGCAGGGAAGAGATAGAGGGGACTGTGCTGTAACCATATGATCACACAGTTCTCTCTATGATCATAGAGATGAGTGCAGGGAGGGGATGGAGGGGACTGTGCTGTAACCATATGATCACACAGTTCTCTCTATGATCATAGAGATGAATGCAGGGAGGGGATAGAGATGCCTGTGCAGCTTCAACTGTATGACCACACAGTTCTCTCTATGATCATAGAGATAACTGCAATGAGAGGATAGAGAGGACTGTGTACCAGTAACTATGGCTCATGGTATAGATCATAAAGATAAGTGCAGGTGTAGTGTCCCAGCACAGTTGTGCCACTAAGGGGGAGATTTATCAGACATGGTGTAAAGTGAGACTGGCTCAGTTGCCCCTAGCAACCAATCAGATTCCACCTTTCATTCCTCACAGACAGAAAAATGAAAGGTGAAAGCCAGTTTCACTTTACACCATGTTTGATAAATCTCCCCCTAAGTCTTTTATGCACCTGGCAAAGTAACTCACTCTGGTTCCCACAGTGGGATATGGTCAAAGTGTATTCTGAGTTTTCCCCACTAGGTGTCACTACTGTGTTTTCTTTATGTCTTATAGTGTGCACAGCTGAAGGAGCATTGGGTTATTTGTATTTGTCACGTGTGTTTATCTCTAATCACAGGTGCAGGCCTGTTTCCCTCCTTTTTCTGCCTATCTTCTTTCTTCTCTCTTTTGCACCACACAGCCCCAACAATCACTAGGAGGTTTGTTCTGCCCCTATACAAGGAGATTAGTTCCTGGTGGGAGGGTCTTTTCTAGTTTCAGTCACCAGAGAGAGCAACACAGAGAGAGAGTTCCTGCTGCAATAAATCCAGGGCCTGGTCAGGCCAGGACCCTTGTCAGGGACAAAGAGACTTAACTATCTTGTATGCAAGTAACTTCAGCTAGCATGCAGTGCAAGACCCCTCAGAAGGAAAAGGACTTCCTCTGAGGATCACCTTGTCCATGCCAAGGATACTCTCAACACGACACAGGGCAGTATACCTAAGTATGGTACTGATCCCAGCAGGACAAAGCTGCAACTTGCCTATGTGCTCAACTGTAATGCACGGCTATTCTAAAAAGTTATGGGAAGTCAGCTCAACCCAGCATAGGGACCTGGGACCTCGTACTACCCTAATAGGACGGGTATCCCAACACTGTAGAACATAAGGTAGTCAGATACGTGAGTATAAGTATCTTTTTCTCCTCTCAACTACGTTATACCGGCAAAGTATCCAGCTACCTTGGACAGGGCTCCTTTACTCTCTCTTCTACAGTTACTACTTCTTCTACCTCTTGCCTGCACCTGCAGTTACCGAAGCCTTATTTTGTATCGCATTGAAGAACTTAAGTAAACGGATATTATTCTGGTTAAGCTACTGGACTGTGTCTATCATTCTGCACCTACACACCAGGTTACACATGGGTTACCCAAACCTGAGGAAGCAGTGCCTGTTTGACCAGGGGTGGGTACCAACACCATTTCAGGCTACCATGACAAGTGCCCAAGTGACCCCACAACACCGCTAAGCTACCCTGGCCCCTTTACCGCACACTCAGTTGTCTTTATGATCATAGAGATGACTGCATGGAGGGGCAGAGACGACTGTGCAGCTGTAACTGTATAACCACACAGTTCTCTCTATCATCATAAAGATCAGCCAATCCAGAGTAACAGATCAGGAATTTGTATTGCCCCTGGCCCAAACAATCAAATAGACGGGGGATGAGAGTATAGCTAGATGATCCCCCCTTATTCATAGCTGTAGGTACTATGTGCGGTATCTATGTGGGCACTATGTTGCGGTGTGCAGGTGTCATTAGGATGGTTACATCTATAGATCGGTCATCATCTCATGTAGTGTTCAGGCTTTTAGTGGTTATCTCCAGCACAGATACCCGGACTCTGCAGACCTTGAGCTGGGAAGCAGCTGTTTCCTATCACAGCTAGACAAACTGGTGGTGTTATCTGAGCGGCTCCATGAAGGGGCTCAGCTCTGGGGTGAGTCACTTTAAGGAGAATAAAGACCATCCCTGAGAACACAGGCCAGCGCACATAAATCTAGGTGGATGTAAACAGCAATCTGTAACGGAGGAAGGCAGATCAGAGCGTAACACCGGCCAAGAAGGAATATAACCCCTCCATGATTTAATGCCCAATTCACACCGGTTTACTCTGGAGTTATTTATGAGCGCACCAGCAGAATAAAGAGGACCGATTCAATATAGAGTAAATATGGAATTCCTCTTACATCGCTCTATGGGATTACCAGGTCGAGGTCTAGTATTTCAAGGTCTAAAAAAAAAGGTCAAAATTAGATGTATATGTAAACTCTACTCAAGAAGACAAAACTCCAGCGGAGACATAAAACCATTCCCCGCACCCAATATATAATGTACTCTGAGATGTAGTTGTAGTCACTGTTAAGTTGCTGATAATTCAGATTTGGGGTGGTCAGGTCACATGTATAAGTACTAGAGTGATAGAGAGAATTCTATATGCAGAGTAGGATAAGATGCAGAACGAGGCCCAGGAGAGGTGGAGGCTGTGTCCTGTGCAGCAGCATGTTACAGGCGGTGTATACCAGCCTAGCGAAGACAGTAAGTCTGGTCACCACCCCCTGAGACAGTAAGTCTGGTCACCACCCCCTGAGACAGTAAGTCTGGTCACCACCCCCTGAGACAGTAAGTCTGGTCACCACCCCCTGAGACAGTAAGTCTGGTCACCACCCCCTGAGACAGTAAGTCTGGTCACCAACCCCTGAGACAGTAAGTCTGGCCACCACCCCCTGAGACAGTAAGTCTGGTCACCACCCCCTGAGACAGTAAGTCTGGTCACCACCCCCTGAGACAGTAAGTCTGGTCACCACACCCTGAGACAGTAAGTCTGGTCACCACACCCTGAGACAGTAAGTCTGGTCACCACCCCCTGAGACAGTAAGTCTGGTCACCACACCCTGAGACAGTAAGTCTGGTTACAGTAAGTCTGATCACCAACCCCTGAGACAGTAAGTCTGGTCTGGTTACATTGAGTCTGGTCACCACCCCTGAGACAGTAAGTCTGGTCACCACTCCCTTCTAAACCTACCACTGAGCTCTAAGTGTCTCCTCATCTCTTAGACCCAATCAGTGTCCGAGTTACCTCAGGCCTCTCTCCACCAATGGGAAACCTCCATATAACAGATAAAAGGGTGGATATGTCTCTCCTCTCCAGAGTTTGGATCAGTGAGTCAGAACAAGAGTCAATCAGAGACTTAATCTCTCCAGGAGCCTGGCCACTGACCAGAGCTCATGCCTGTTTCACTGTTCCAGTCTGAGTTTATCCTAGTTTTCCTGTATACCAGCTATGCAGTGCTAATCACCAAAAGTGTGACTGCAAGGTCCATTATTGCTTCTTGTCTCCGCGTCTTGATCCAGGGTTGGAGAAATTTTGTTCTTGTTTACGGGCCCCCTGGCTCCACTGTCATCCTTTAGGCCTCCAGTCACAGATGGTACAGATTGGCTTTCATGTCTATGGTTGTGCTACTAAATACACCCCATGGGTGTCGTGCGACAATTGCAGCAGAGTTCTTCTCTGAATGCTCAGAAAGCCAAACTGCACAGGGCCTCGCCACCAGAGTCTATTTGGATTGAGCATTCTTTGCGTCACCTCTTCAAACCACATACCCCTTTCCCATCTCAATTATTTCCAGACTAAAATCTCTAGTTTACCTGCTAGCAGGGGTTCTTAAAGGGGTATTCCACTCAAACATAATTTTTGATATGTTGCTGCCAACGGTGAGACTAACAATTTCGTCCATACTTGTTATTATCTATTCATTCTCCTTCCCCCAATTCTGAGCTGCTGCTTTCTGCTGAAGACACAAAAATCTGTGTGTGGGCCTTTCTCTCTTTCTCCCCCTCCTCCCCCCTCCCTTCTGAGAAGGCTGATGTAAACAGGTCCCTGACTTGCTTTATCTGCAACTTTGTAGCTTCTTTGTAATGCTGGGAGGGTACTGTAATGCTGCCAGTACTCTGCATAGAGGATAATGATAGGTAGCGCTCTTGTCACATCCTGATTGGCTTCCGTTTCACAGGACGGCGGTACGTCGCCCTCATTCGCAGACCTGACTACTGATGCCGCTTATACCTTCTTTGTCGTCTCTTTCATAAGAGAGCGGGCTTCCCATCATCACCGAGCAGGGTTCTCATGAGAATGGGGAAGATCTAGTTTCCATTTTCAGGACGGATCCTTTTGTACTTTGATCTTTTAGTTTTGTTCTTTTGTGGTTTAACTGACTGATTCATTGTCTTTGCAGCGTGCCCTCAAGGGAGGTGCTGGAAAACACAACGCTCTGTGTCCTCGGGATTCTCACATGAGCTGGAATATCGCAGGGCTTTGTCCTCCACGCAAAAAAAAAACACAAAACAGGTATTTCATTCTTTTGTTGTTGGCGGTTTTTCAAAATCTAAGAATATAGCTTTCTCTCCGTGCAGGCACTTAAAGGGGCACACCACTCCTTACTTGTTATAAGGATCCCTTGATAAGCCAATCCAAAAGCTTTGGTGATCAGTCATACGTAAAGAAGTGTTCAGTTTCTCTGCAGCACCCCCAGAGGACAAATGAAGAATTGCACAGTGTCCATTCACATCAATGAATTGGCAGTATTGGACAGGACGTCCATTTCTTTTGGTGACCCAAGGACTCCGGTATGACCTGTATGTGGTAGTGATCTAATCCCAGGTGGTCTACTACACGATGACTCATGGTTCAGTGGTTTCTCCTAGCACCTGGTTATTTCCCTTAGGCTAGTGACATCACCTCCCCAAAGCAATGATGTCACTTGCATAAACTTCACTATGCTCTCTGCTGCCTAATGCTGTGTATATAGCATTCAGTGACTAACATCTGATCATCTGTGGCATGTAGTGTGATCCTGGTGGTCTAGTGGTTGGCTCTATCACCTACAGTAGTTATTTTCCTTAAGGTAGTGACATTACCTCCCCAAGGACCTTCATGCACTCTGTTGTAGTGTATACAGTATATAGCAATCCCTGACCAACATCTGATCCTTGGCAGCCTGTAGTGTGATCCTGGTGGTCTAGTGGTTGGCCCTATCACCTACCATAGTTATTATCCTTAGGCTAGTAACATCACCCCCCAAGCCCCTTATGCACTCTGTTGTAGTGTGTATATAGCAATCCTTGACCAACATCTGATCATTGGCAGCCTGTAATGTGATCCTGGTGGTCTAGTGGTTGATCCTATCCCCTATTTTCCTGAGGCTAGTGGTATCACCTCCCCTAGCACTTTCATGCACTCTGTTATACTGTATATATAACAATCCTTGACCAACATCTGATCATCAGCGGCTTGTAGTGTGATCCTGGTGGTCTAGTGGTTGGCTCTATCACCTAGTAGTTATTTCCCTTAGGCTAGTGACATTACCTCCCCACGTAATGATGTCACTCTCATGCACTCTATTGTTTTCCCTGCCACTTATTACTGTAGTGTGATCCTGGTGGTCTAGTGGTTAGCCCTATCGTCTAGTTATTTCCCTTAGGCTAGTGACATCACCTCACCAAGTAATGATGTCACTCTCATGCATGTTGTTTTCCCTGCCACTTATTACAGTAGTGTGATCCTGTAGTGTGAACCTGGTGGTCTAGTGGTTAGCCCTATCACCTAGTTATTTTCCCTAGACTAGTGACATCACCTCCCAAGTACTTTCATGCACTACTGTGCATGTACTGTGTATATAGCAATCCTTGACCAACACATCTGATCATCGGCAGCCTGTAGTGTGGTCCTGGTAGTCTAGTGGTCGGTGCTAGCCCCCGGCCTTTGCATTGCACATATAAACCTTCAGTATACACTTGGTTTTGGCTTCAGGGCAGCGCTCACTTCAGGAAAAACAACATGGCAATGACTTTGTTACTTCTCCTACTGAGTAAATAAGCGTCCGGCACGTACTAGACGACCCATCTGGTATCTATTGTGTTCCAATCCTGTATTACATTACTGAAAACATGACCTGATGTGCCAAGGCCTGCAGAGCCGCACACGCCAGCGGAGCCTATACAGGTCATCACGGGGACACGGACGAGGGCAGAGGAATGTAATGAATGGCGCCAACTGGGAAGACAATTCTTCATCGATAGCTGGGTAAAGCTGGGGGGGGGGGGGTCAATGCCCCCCCCCCCCAGGCCTATCCTACAGATAGTCCAACCATCATCAAGCAATTATTATTACGAATAGTCATCCCAGTCTATTCAATCACAGCACCCCCATGAGGGCAGTGACAGAACTGCTGATCTCCATCACTGACAGGAGGAGCAGAGGAAGGACAGGGCTGGGATCCAACCACTCCATTACTATCACCGCATGTTATGTCTGATGGGGGATCGGGCCCCATTCATGGCATTTATCCACTCCAGCTCAGACGATGATAAACATAGTAGTAATAAATCTGATAATGATAGGGTCTTGTACATAAATTACAGTATCCTTCCCATCATACAATCCATCAAGGATGAGCGGATTCCGCTGCCAAATAAATTCTGGAGACGAACGTAGACTAGCAAATAGTGAGGAGATGGCGCCACCTAGTGGCGGAGCTGTGTAGCTGCAGCATATCAATTGCCTAGTGTTGGGCTACAGTGCCTAGAATAGTCAGGAGTTTTCAGGTTTCTGAGCAGTTTATATTTCCTATATAGGTACAGAAGTTTATGTTGTCTCAGCCGTATACCCCGTACTGTAGACCCCCATGGGGGAAGATTTATCAAACATGGTGTAAAGTGAAACTGGCTCAGTTGCCCCTAGCAACCAATCAGATTCCCCCTTCCATTCCTCACAGACTCTTTGGAAAATGAAAGGTGGAATCTGATTGGTTGCTAGGGGCAACTGAGCCAGTTTTACTTTACACCATGTTTGATAAATCTCCCCCCATGTTTGATATATCTCCCCCATGTGCTTTATTATGAAATATATACAGGTATACAGAGGTACAGCAGGGTTGTAGGGAGCAGGTATATGGTTGTATGCATACGTCTTAAGGCTATGTTCACACAACGTGAACACCCGGCCGTTCCGTGACGCTGGCCGGGTCACGGAGCGGCCGGTCTCAGCCCGGATTATCCCAGCCGATACTTAAGTACCGGCCGGGTGATCTTTCCGGCCACGGAACTCTGATGCGGGCGAATCAGCGGGCGCCCGCATCAGGGCTACCAATAGCACACAGCCGGAGCCGCTCGCTTCACTGTGTGAACTGACAGGTCTTTCTGCGGCCGGAATTCACTGAATTCCGGCCGCAGAAAACTGACATGTCAGTTTTTTTCCAGCGCCGCGTGGGATCCAAGCCAGAGCGCATACAATGTGTCTACGCTTCAGCCGGGATCCCATTGAAAATAAGGCTATGTTCCACCCTCAAAACTACGGCCGTAGTTTTACGTAGTGTGAACATAGCCTAAAGGGGGTTGTCCCAACTGCCAAAGTTATCCCTGTATCTGTTTGCAGGGAGCCTGACTGTTGGGGCCCTATGCAGTGTTGAGAATTGGGGACCCATCTTGGCACCCTGGCATAGGTGCCAGGATGTGTGTCCCTCAGTCTAATGGTTGCCTCCTTCTCAGTAGTGGTCAGAGCTTCCGGGAAGGATCGGGATAAATTAATGGATTCTGGGAGCTTCTTGTAAGAGTCTGACCACCTTAAAGGGGTTATCCAGAGAAAATCTTTTTCTGTCAGATCAACTGGTGTCCAGAGCAGCAGCAAATCCCCATAGAAAACCTCTCCTGCTCTGGACAGTTCTTGACATGGACAGAGGTGGCAGCAGAGAGTGCTGTATGAAACTGAAAAGAATACACCACTTCCTGCAGGACATAAAGCAGCTGATAAGTGGAAGACTAGAGATCTTTAAACAGAAGTAATTTACAAATCGGTATAACTTTCAGACACAAGCTGATTAGAAAGACAAATTAATTTTACTGAAGTACCCCTTTAAGAGTGTTAAAGGGGTTATCCAGCGCTACAAAAACATGGCCACTTTTCCCCCCACTGTTGTCTCCAGTTCAGGTGCAGTTTACAATTAAGCTCAATTTACTTCAATGGAACTGAGTTTCAAAACCCCACCCAATCTGGAGACAACAGTAGGGGGAAAGTGGCCATGTTTTTGTAGCGCTGGATAACCCCTTTAAGCTCCATTTACTTCAATGGAACTGAGTTTCAAAACCCCACCCAAACTGGAGACAACAGTAGGGGGGAAAGTGGCCATGATTTTGTAGCGCTGGATAACCCCTTTAAGGGGTTGTTTACTAGGTCCCAGGACTGTGTAAGGCCCTATAAAAAAAAAAATTAGGTTGCATCTGGAGTGGTTACCAGCTTTCACCCATCCTACAGTATCAGGGATGCTACCCCAGCTTGCCCCACCTAGTGGTCACTCAAGGAGTTGCATCACCACCAGTGTCTCTAAATGAAACCACAAACCTACTAAGGAAGCGCTCCCAACCTCAACATCCACTGTGCATTCACCCGTATGGCTCAATCCTTAACATTTGCCCATCTCTTACTGGTTCCATCATGGTGCCGCCATGATGGAACCATTAATACTGGTAATCTGGACTGTCAGCCACCAGAGGCGGTGTAGGTACTGGCATAGGTCCTTCTCTCTTCTATAGTCTTCTATCCAGCTATACAACAGGATCCATGTAAATAGTGTCTGACACTCTCCAGACAAGGACTGTAATAATATAAAGTGACCGGGATCAGCAGATCATACCGCACTGTCCTCCTTAGTAATAAAACCGCCATAGCGGTAACACAAAGATTTACAGACTCGTCTCACAAAGTAATAACAAGTCATAAAATAGGGGTCAGAGTTCAGCTTCCTCCCATCTCTGGGGCTAGAAATGTGCAGATTTCTGTGTGTTACTGTAATAAATGCAAATATATGCAAATAACCCTTCCCGGCAGGGAGCGGCGACGAAATATTGGAGGCGATTTGTACGTTATTACAGGAAACACAAATATATCAGAAGATGGAGGGGGGGGGGGGGGCGTCTAGTAAAGAAGAAGAGGATGTAGCCAATGTATCCAAGCTGGGACTGTCTTAGTGTTATATAAGGGTCTCGTCATGTTTTGGTATGTTACATATTTTGTATTTATGTTTATGATATTCATCCAAATTCATCCAATACCTTCCATACTTTTTATTATCTATTCAGTCTTCTTCAACCAGTTCTGAGCTGCTGCTTTTGCTGAAGACACAAAAATCTGTGTGTGAGCTTTTCTCTCTGTCTCCCCCTCCCTCCCTTCTGAGACAGCAGTCCCGATCTGCAACTTTTTAGCTTCTTTGTATTGCCAGGAGGGATAATCACAGTGAGTTCAAGAGCAACTTGACCTCAGATTAACCGAGCATTACAAAGAAGATACAAAGTTGCAGATAGGGACTTCTTTACATCAGCCGTCTCAGAAGGGAGGGGGGAGGAGGGGGAGACAGAGAGAAAAGCTCACACACAGATTTTTGTGTCTACAGCTGAAAGCAGCATGGGGGGGGGGGTGTTTCATCTTTACACCGTTCTATTTGTGGTTAAACTGTTACCTATGTTCCTCAAGTCAGTACGATTATGATAGGCAACTTATATAACATATTTTATTTGACTGCTTTCAAAAAAATGAAAACTTAAAAATAAAATAAAAACTAAAGTAGCCCTATTCTGATCCTTATAGCGCTTTTATTTATTGGTCTATGGGGCTGTGTGAGGCGTTTTTTTCCGCCATGATCTGTTATTTCTGTCAGTATCTAACTTGCCTTTTTGCGACTTTTTGATCACTTTTGATTCGTTTTTTTTCTGGAATGTGATGTGACCAAAAGTCAGTAATTTTGCACTTTGCCGGCTTTTTGTGTTCATGCCGTGTACCGTGCGAGATCAGGAAGGTGATAATGTAATAATTTTTACACACTGTTATAGACCCTCTAGGGGACTACTATGAGGTATACTATGATTGCTCATAGGAATCAATGCAGTACATATGTACTGCATCGATCTATGCACTCAATTGCTTCTGCCTGCTGAGAGCAGCCAGAAGCAACTGCTGATTTAAAGACAGATGAGGGATAAGAAAGAGCAGAAATGAAAGAAATAACAGCGACACAACAAGGAAAAAGTTACGCTACTCAACACCTGCTGCTGAGATGAGAGAGAAACCTTGATTTACCTTTCAGGGACAGTGAGGATTATCTGCAGGATGGAGACTCAGCTTTCACATAGTACAGTCTATCACCCTCTCGTACCACCAGGGGTCACCCTACTATGCAGTCTGCAGGTCACTACCTTGTTACAGGTAAGAGAAATCTATAGCTCCCACCAACACCAACTTATGAGTTTGGCAGCGCGTGCCTATGGAGAGAACAAGCTTCCCTCCGGCCGTATCTCCAGTGCAATTACTAACTGATAGACATGTCAGAAGTGACTTCAAATGGGGTCACTATGATGGTACTGTGTGTAGAAACTCTATTATAGTCTGCTAATAGGGTTACTGTGATTAAACTGTTAATGTGGTCACTCTCATGGGACTGTTGATAGGGACACTATGATGGTACTGTTACTAGGGTCACTGTGATGGAACTGTTACTATGGTCACTGTGATGGAACTGTTACTATGGTCACTGTGATGGGACTGTTACTAGGGTCACTGTGATGGGACTGTTACTAGGGTCACTGTGATGGAATTGTTACTAGGGTCACTATGATGGTACTGTTGCTAGGGTCACTATGATGGAACTGTTACTAGGGTCACTATGATGGTACTGTTACTAGGGTCACTATGATGGTACTGTTACTAGGGTCACTGTGATGGAACTGTTAACAAATTCACTCTTATACATCTATTGAGTTCACTTTCCTAGCAATGTTAATAGTGTAACTGTCTTCACCCTGATGGTACTGGTACTGGGGTCACCCTGATGGTACTGGTACTGGGGTCACCCTGATGGTACTGGTAATGGGGCACCCTGATGGTACTGGTACTGGCATCACCCTGATGTTACTGGTAATGGGGCACCTTGATGGTACTGGGGTCACCCTGAGGTTACTGGTAATGGGGCACCCTGATGGTACTGTGATAACCTTGATAGTACTGGGGAAACCCTGATGTTACTGGTAATGGGGCACCCTGATGGTACTGGAGTAACCTTGATGGTACTGGGGTCACCCTGATGTTACTGGTAATGGGGCACCCTGATGGTACTGGAGTAACCTTGATGGTACTGGGGTCACCCTGATGTTACTGGTAATGGGGCACCCTGATGGTACTGGAGTAACCTTGATGGTACTGGGGTCACCCTGATGTTACTGGTAATGGGGCACCTTGATGGTACTGGGGTCACCCTGATGTTACTGGTAATGGGGCACCCTGATGGTACTGGAGTAACCTTGATGGTACTGGGGTCACCCTAGTTTTACTGGTAATGGGGCATCCTGATGGTACTGAAATAACCTTGATGGTACTGGGGTCACCCTAATGATACTGGTAATGGGGTCACCCTAATGGAAATTGTAATGGGCACCCTGATAGTAATGAAGTTGCCCTGATGAGACTGGTAATGGGGTCACCCTGATGGCACTGGGAATGGGGCACCCTGATGGTAATGGGGTCACCCTGATGATACTGGCAACAGGCCACCCTGACGGCAGTGGTAATAGGGCACCCTGATGATAGTGGCAATGGGGCACCGTGATGGTACTGGTAATGGGGCTCCCTGATGGTACTGGTAATGGGACACCCTGATGGTACTGGTAATGGGACACCCTGATGATACTGGTAATGGGGCACCCTGATGGTACTTGTAATGGGGCACCCTGATGGTACTGGAGTAACCCTGATGGCACTGGTAATGGGAGCACCCTGATGGTACTGGGGTCACCCTGATGGCACTGGTAAAGGGGCACCCTGATGGTACTGGTAATGGGGCACCCTGATGGTACTGGTAATGGGGGCACCCTGATGGTACTGGGGTCACCCTGATGGCACTGGTAATGGGGCACCCTGATGGCATTGGTAATGGGGCACCCTGATGGTACTGGTAATGGGGCACCCTGATGGTACTGGTAATGGGGCACCCTGATGGTACTGGTAATGGGGCACCCTGATGATACCGGTAATGGGGCACCCTGAGGGAGAGTATGCCTGTGAGGGATATGCAGGCAGAAGATTCTTAGCGGACACTTCAGGTTGTATTTACAGGAAAGCTATCGCTTACAGAGTCTTACAGCTGGCATAGCAACCAACACTATGGATACTCTATTATACTGACTTCCATGTATTGATCGTTTCTGTTGTTTTTTTGTTGAAGAATATGAAGACATCAACAACATTCCTAGACCTAGAGTCACAGTATACGGCTCTTCCAGGGTCCGGGCTCTCAATATAGCAGTATTACTTGGGTTCTGTATATTAATGTTATTGGGATTCTGTAGAGCAGTATTATTGGGATTCTGTATAGCAGTATCATTGGGATTCAGTATAGTAGTATTATTGGGATTCGGTATAGTAGTATCATTGGGATTCAGTATAGTAGTATTATTGGGATTCGGTATAGTAGTATCATTGGGATTCAGTATAGTAGTATTATTGGGATTCGGTATAGTAGTATTATTCATACTTTGTATAGTAGTATCATTGGGATTCAGTATAGTAGTATTATTGGGATTCGGTATAGTAGTATTATTCATACTTTGTATAGCAGTAATATTTGGATTCTGTATAGCAGTATTATTTGGATTCTGTATAGCAGAATTATTGGGATTCTGTATAGCAGTATTATTGGGATTCTGTATAGCAGTATCATTGGGATTCTGTATAGCAGTATTATTTGGATTCTGTAGAGCAGTATCATTGTCGCTTTGTATAGTAGTATTATTTGGATTCTGTATAGCAGTATCATTGTCGCTTTGTATAGTAGTATTATTGGGATTCTGTATAGCAGTATCATTGTCGCTTTGTATAGTAGTATTATTGGGATTCTGTATAGCAGTATTATTGGGATTCTGTATAGCAGTATTATTTGGATTCTATATAGCAGTATTATTGGAATTCTGTATAGCAGTATCATTGTCGCTTTGTATAGTAGTATTATTGGGATTCTGTATAGCAGTATTATTGGGATTCTGTATAGCAGTATTATTTGGATTCTATATAGCAGTATTATTGGAATTCTGTTTAGCAGTATTATTTGTACTTTGTAATATTATTGGAGCAATTCATTATTTGCAGATTTTAGCCACATTAGCCACACATGAGTCGGTGATATTTGCTGTGTCCTAGATCTTAGACACCATAGACAGCTCTATCCCATGAAGATGTGTCCTGATTATTCTGCCGCCCCCCTCTATACAGCTCCTATGGATGGGCATCTCCTCAGTGTATTGTGTAATGGCAGACGCTTGTATGACTAGATCCACGTTCTGTTATATAAGCGTCTTCTCTAATATCCAGAAACCCTCCAACTACCAGTCCCTCAGGATCACTGCCAGCAGAGCGATGCCACTGACATCTGCTTATACACAGCCGGCTGCGCAGATGCATGTGCAACCCCGACATATCCTATGTTCTTATGGGAGTCCCAGCTCTATACAGACCTCAGTCCCTCCAAACTAGTCACTAGTGTGCAACAATGCTCTGTGAGCTAGGCAGCCTGCACTCCAGACTGATACATTGTAACAAACTAACTGAGAGATTTGTTCAGCTGCTGCTGATGGGTTTAGGTCACAGAGCATTGCCTAGACTGGATGCAACTGAGAGCAGGACTAACTATGTACAATGTATCAGTCTGGAATCCAGGCTGTAGAGCTCACAGAGCATTGTCCAGACTAGATACAATTGTATCACTTCTCAGCTGAGAGCAGGACTAGCTACATACAATGCATCAGTCTGGAGTCCAGGCTGTAGAGCTCACAGAGCATTATCCAGACTAGATACAATTGTATCACTTCTCAGCTGAGAGCAGGACTAGCTACGTACAATGTATCAGTCTGGAGTCCAGGCTGTAGAGCTCACAGAGCATTGTCCAGACTAGATACAATTGTATCACTTCTCAGCTGAGAGCAGGACTAGCTACGTACAATGTATCAGTCTGGAGTCCAGGCTGTAGAGCTCACAGAGCATTGTCCAGACTAGATACAATTGTATCACTTCTCAGCTGAGAGCAGGACTAGCTACGTACAATGTATCAGTCTGGAGTCCAGGCTGTAGAGCTCACAGAGCATTGTCCAGACTAGATACAATTGTATCACTTCTCAGCTGAGAGCAGGACTAGCTACGTACAATGTATCAGTCTGGAGTCCAGGCTGTAGAGCTCACAGAGCATTGTCTAGACTAGATACAATTGTATCACTTCTCAGCTAAGAGCAGGACTAGCTACGTACAATGCATCAGTCAAGGCTGTAGAGCATACAGAGCATTGTCTACACTGGATACAACTGAGAACAGGACTAGCTATGTACAATGTATCAGTCTGGAGTCCAGGCTGTAGAGCTCACAGAGCATTATCTAGACTGGATACAATTGTATCACTTCTCAGTTTAGAGCAGGACTAGCTATGTACAATGTATCAGTCCAGGCTGTAGAGCTCACAGAGCATTGTCTACACTGGATACAACTGAGAGCAGGACTAGCTATGTACAATGTATCAGTCTGGAGTCCCGGCTGTAGAGCTCACAGAGCATTGTCTACACTGGATACAGCTGGGAGCAGGACTAGCTATGTACAATGTATCAGTCCAGGCTGTAGAGCTCACAGAGCATTGTCTACACTGGATACAGCTGGGAGCAGGACTAGCTATGTACAATGTATCAGTCTGAAGTCCCGGTTAATAACATCTCACAAACATATATATATATATATATATATATATATATATTGGATATAACCATCTGCAGGGATTATAGCGCCTTGTTCTATGTTCTAGAATCTCCCAGGATGAAATCTGCCGCAGAATCCTTCTGTCATTACTATCATCCATTACTATATGTATTCTCTTTGTGCTGTTTTGCACCAGTCTGTGAATGAGCAGGTTGCACACATCCTCCTCATCCTCCCTGTGATGTGTGCAGCGAGTGCAGGGGCCGCACATGCTCAGTGCACGCCGCCCAGGCTCCAGCTATCACTCATCCTCTGGTTCCTGATTCCAGAGAGCTGGATTCCCTCTGCTCCGGCTATGATTCAGCCAGCACAATGCCCCCCAGACGCCACCGCAGCCGCAGCAGCCGGGCCTGCCCTGTACTGGCCATGAATCTGCTGTGAGATGCATCCACGGCAGGCAGGCGCAGGCAGCAGCAGCAGCATCCATAGAGGAACGGCAGGGAGGCGATGCAGTGAGCACATGTATTTATCGCAGTAAATATCGCAGCAGACGTCGACTTCATCTTCCCTCAGACGGAATCATGGATTTCAGCAATTCCTCCGTCTTCGATCAACATAAAGGTGAGTCGGTCGTCGATTGCGCAATTGTTGCCTGTTAACCCATTCATTGCCGTTGCCTGTTTTCGTTCTTATATAGCGCCATCGTATTCCGCAGCACTGTACACACATACGATACGGGGAGAATATACAAACTCCATGCAGCTGTTACCCCATATAGACTGGGCTCGACTTCCTACCCCCCTGTCTTTAGGGTCTATGGAAGTGATAAAGGGGGTCCCCAACTCTTTACCACCATGTCACACCACTTTGGTCCTCTAGGGGCCGCTGCAAATTAAATGAGCAGCCAATGGCAACTTCTTCAGTAAAATCCATAGATTGCAGGATGTGTGAGATGAGACAACCCCCCCTATACAATAATAACATGGCTATACATAGATAGATGGAGTAGATCTCCGTTTATATCTCCCGGGGTCATACTTTGCATTGCAAAAAACCACAGCACAACCACAGGGGAAAACTGCTGCAAAAGCGCTGAGGGTTGTGGGAAATAGTTCTATGGGGAACCCTGATGGCAGTGCTGAGCGCGTACAGTATGGCCGGAGGCTGCTATGTCGTTTTCCCCATGTGGCTCACCAGCTGTTGCAAAACTACAACTCCCATCATGGCGGTATGATAGACGTTAGATCGTGGAGAGTCACGGTGAAATTTTTTCTAGAAATAGCGCTATCCCTTTACACTGGCTGTGGCTGGTACTGCAGCTGAGACCCATTCTCTTGAATACTGCAGTACCACACACAACCTGTGTACAAAGATGGCGCTGTTTCTAGTAAATAAAGCAACATTAGAGTCCCCAGCTCTAATACTATATGTATAGTGCTGGTCTCCTCATATAGGAAAGCTGCACCCTCTGCACCCCCTATAGTTACCTGCTGCACTGATGGTATCTGACCCGACAATGACCGGATACAATGGGGGGAGATTTAGGAAAACTTTGCCTGTATCAACCAATCAGATTTCAGCTTTTTTTTTTTTTTTTTTTAATGGAAGACACAACTGCTCCACTACAACAAGGTTTGTATCCCTCTTTTATTTCTGGTTTGGGGCCCCTCATTATGAAACAGCTTATAGCGGGGCCCCTCATTATGAAACAGCTTTTAGCGCGGGCCCCTTAGTATGACACAGCTTATAGCGGGCCCCTCAGTATAATGCAGCTTACAGCAGGGCCCCTCAGTATAATGCAGCTTATAGCAGGGGCCCCTCAGTATGGCACAGCTTATAGTGGGGGCTCCTCACTATAACGCAGCTTATAGCGGAGGTCTCTCAATATAACGCAGATTTAAGCTGGGGCCCCTTAGTATAACACAGCTTATAGCAGGACTCCTCAGTATAACGCAGCCTATAGCTGCAGCTGGGACCCCTCAGTATAACACAGCTTATAGCTGTAGCTGGGGCCCCTTAGTATAAACCAGCCTATAGCTGTAGCTGGGGCCCCTCAGTATAAGGCAGCCTATAGCTGTAGCTGGGGCCCCTCTGTATAAGGCAGCCTATAGCTGTAGCTGGGGCCCCTCTGTATAATGCAGCCTATAGCTGTAGCTGGGGCCCCTCAGTATAAGGCAGCCTATAGCTGTAGCTGGGGCCCCTCAGTATAAGGCAGCCTATAGCTGTAGCTAGGGCCCCTCAGTATAAGGCAGTCTATAGCTGTAGCTGGGGCCCCTCAGTATAAGGCAGCCAATAGCTGTAGCTGGGGCCCCTCAGTATAACGCAGCCTATAGCTATAGCTGGGGCCCCTCAGTATAAGGAAGCCTATAGCTGTAGCTGGGGCCCCTCAGTATAAGGCAGCCTATAGCTGTAGCTGGGGCCCCTCAGTATAAGGCAGCCTATAGCTGTAGCTGGGGCCCCTCAGTATAAGGCAGCCTATAGCTGTAGCTGGGGCCCCTCAGTATAAGGAAGCCTATAGCTGTAGCTGGGGCCCCTCAGTGTAAGGCAGCCTATAGCTGTAGCTGGGGCCCCTCAGTATAAGGCAGCCTATAGCTGTAGCTGGGGCCCCTCAGTATAAGGCAGCCCATACCTGTAGCTGGGGCCCCTCAGTATAAGGCAGCCTAGAGCTGTAGCTGGGGCCCCTCAGTATAAGGCAGCCTAGAGCTGTAGCTGGGGCCCCTCAGTATAAGGCAGCCCATACCTGTAGCTGGGGCCCCTCAGTATAACAGCTCTAGCACACACTCTGACATGTACAGGTTGCTATGGAGATGCAGCTGGAGCTGAGCCGCCTTATGCAGGGGATTGAGGAGAAAGCGACTGCAGCAGCCGGGGGCCCCGTGTCACTGATCACTGCCCACTGTATACTGACAGCAGCCCCCATATATACACATACACTCCGACCTTAGGAGCTGACAATCTAAAGGTCACGGAGGTGTAACGTCTAAGACGCCAACCTGAACCTTATTAAAGCTTACTATCCAGCTTTCCTACAGCCCTGAATGTTAAATATATCTATTGTGTCTGATCAGGTGTCTGGGAAAGTTGTGCAACTGATAATTTCATCACCATCACTGGTCATATATGTGTATGTGTGTATATATATATATATATATATATATATATATATATATACATATATCCACACACACACATATATGACCAGTGATGGTGATGAAATTATCAGTTGCACAACTTTCCCAGACACCTGATCAGACACAATAGATATATTTAACATTCAGGGCTGTAGGAAAGCTGGATAGTAAGCTTTAATAAGGTTCAGGTTGGCGTCTTAGACGTTACACCTCCGTGACCTTTAGATTGTCAGCTCCTAAGGTCAGAGTGTATGTGTATATATGGGGGCTGCTGTCAGTATACAGTGGGCAGTGATCAGTGACACGGGGCCCCCGGCTGCTGCAGTCGCTTTCTCCTCAATCCCCTGCATACATATATCTATATCAATGCATTACTAGGCAGATTTGTTATTCAGGAGCCGGGGAAAGTTGGGTAACTACCTTGGTCACTGTTGCCGCTTGTAAAGAGGTTATCAACCAGCATTAATATGGTATACTGGAATAGGGTATATTTCAAAAACAGTGCTCATATTCTAGAAGTGATGGTTTATGGGATATGATGTTTTCTAGAAGTAGCGGTCTTTAGTATTCAGCTTATTCTAGTTGTGTTGTGTTTTATGAGATGAGACATATTCTAGAAGTAGTGGTCTGAGCTCACAGATCCTAGACCTGGTGGTCTATAAGCTCAAATATATTTCCGAAGTGGTGGTCTATGAGGTCAAGCATATTCCATAACTGGTGGTTTGTGAGATTAGACGTATTCCAGAAGTGGTGGGCTGTGAGAGCTGATAGATTCCAGAAGTAATGGTCTATGACAGATGACAGATTCCTGAAGAAGTGATTAATGACAGCTGACAGATTTCAGAAGTAGTAGTGATATATGACATCTGACAGATTCCAGAAGTGGTGGGCTATGAGAGCTGATAGATGCCAGAAGTGGTGGGCTATGGGAGATGACAGATTCCAGAAGAAGTAATAATAATAATAATAATAATAATAATACATTTATTTGTATAGCGCCAACAGATTCCGCAGCGCTTTTTTTTTCTATGCATACAGAAGTGATTAATGACAGCCGACAGATTCCAGAAGTGATGGTCCATGAGAGATGACAGATTCCAGAAGTAGTGTGACAGCTAACAGATTCCAGAACTGGTGGGCTATGAGAGATGACAGATTCCAGAAGTAGTGTGACAGCTAACAGATTCCAGAACTGGTGGGCTATGAGAGATGACAGATTCCAGAAGTAGTGTGACAGCTAACAGATTCCAGAAGTAGTGTGACAGCTAAAAGATTCCAGAAGTGGTGGCCTATGAGAGATGACAGATTCCAGAAGTAGTGTGACAGCTAACAGATTCCAGACGTAGTGTGACAGCTAACAGATTCCAGAAGTGGTGGGCTATGAGAGATGACAGATTCCAGAAGTGGTGGGCTATGAGAGATGACAGATTCCAGAAGTGGTGGGCTATGGGAAATGACAGATTCCAGAAGTGGTGGGCTATGGGAGATGACAGATTCCAGAAGTGGTGGGCTATGAGTGCTGATAGATTCCAGAAGTAATGGTCTATGAGAGATGACAGATTCCAGAAGAAGTGATTAATGACAGCCAACAGATTTCAGAAGTAGTAGTGATATATGACATCTGACAGATTCCAGAAGTGGTGGGCTACTAGAGCTGATAGATGCCAGAAGTGGTGGGCTATGAGAGCTGATAGATGCCAGAAGTGGTGGGCTATGGGAGATGATAGATTCCAGAAGAAGTGATTAATAACAGCCGACAGATTTCAGAAGTAGTAGTGATATATGACATCTGACAGATTCCAGAAGTGGTGGGCTACGAGAGCTGATAGATGCCAGAAGTGGTGGGCTATGGGAGATGATAGATTCCAGAAGAAGTGATTAATGACAGCCGACAGATTCCAGAAGTAGTGTGACAGCTAACAGATTCCAGAAATGGTGGGCTATGAGATATGACAGATTCCAGAAGTGGTGGGCTATGAGATATGACAGATTCCAGAAGTAGTTTTCTATGAAAGCTGACAGATACCAGAAGTCATGGTCTATGAAAGCTGACAGAGTCTAGAAGTGGTAGGCTATGGGACTAGACATATTCTAGAAGTCTTAAATTTCATTGCAACATATAGAGCAACAGATAGTGCTGGATGACATCCATTTGTTTCTCTCTTTTCTGTCTGTATAATTGATCTAATGTAGAAACATTGGAGTCATGAAGCCGCCTTCACTGTCATCCCCGTTGATCCATGGTGCTGAAAAACAAGCTTTTCCCACCTTCCGAAGTCTTCATTTTCTTCCTCTGTCCTCTGTGAGCATGGAGCAGGCTTAGCTCTTATACCCAGCAAGTGCAGGCTGCTATCTGCAGCTGACACCGATCATAATGATTGACATTGGGGATCATTCTGATATCGGTCATTCATCTTTTTATTATTAGCACTGCTATCCCTAATGATATATAAATAGTGTGGTATATCTATCGTTTTGGTTTATTGTCCTCTCTGTGGCCCTATGTGGTGGAGGCTCCAGGACAGAGATGTATGGTATTATTCTTGCTGTCAGATAAGGTGTCTCTTCCATATATCTCACATCTCCACTGCAGCTCTATACACTGCAATGCAGAAAGCTCTGTCACATCTGTGCTGGATTGTTTATTTTTATGTCCCCACATTCACGGTTCACAGATCTGTCAGGTTCTCTGGAGTCAAGTTTGTATATTGGACAGGATTAACCAGGGTCTTCATCTCTTTGAAGAACATTCGGTATCCTAAAAGGATATAGCTGGAACATGTCCAGATTCTATGACCGCCCATAACTTTCCATGACATGTCTGGGTTCTATGACCTCCTATGACATGTTTAGGTTCTATGACATTACAAAACATGCCTGGGTTCTACGACCTCTTATGATATGTCTGGGTTCTATTACCACCTATGACATGTCTGGTTCTATGACCTTCTACTATAAGCCTGGGTTCTATGACCTTATATGACTTGTCTGGGTTCTATGACCTTCTATGGCCTTTTATGACACGTCTGGTTCTATGACCTTTTATGACACGTCTGGGTTCTATAACATCCTATGACTGGTCTGGGTTCTATGACCTTCTATGGCCTTTTATGACACGTCTGGTTCTATGACCTTTTATGACACGTCTGGGTTCTATGTGTTCTGTCCCCACATGCGGCGAGTGAAGGTTTATCTGACTAGTGGGCCTGACTGGAGATTCCTACCTTGTATTCCAGCATATGAGGCAGACAGGAACCAGAATAAGCGTCAGGTAGAGTAGAAAGTTGAGCAGAACGTAGTTTAATAACGTCACATACAGCTTAGTCACAGATGCAGTATAGTAGTCATATTGTGCTGTTGCTGCTTTCCTAGAAGATACCTTGCTGACACTTGTAATTTCTGGTCAGAAGATTATGACTCTGATAAGCCCAAGCAAGCACTACTTCTCCAGTCAGAAGCAGGATGAAGAATGCCTGCTACAGGAAGTGACGTGGAGACTGGGCTATAAGACACACCCACTAAGGGACAAACCAAAAAATGTGAAAATGGAGGGGAGTCTAAACTCTTGGCCAGCAGATGGCAGCACAACAAGAATACATGTAATGAATACAACAAGGAATGAATGTAAACAATGCAGTTATAAAACATCTGAATAACATACAGATAAGTGAGGAGAACAGCACACTCCCCGTCTAAAATTCCCTTAGGGGGATTTCACTATAAACTAATTTCTATGAAATATAGTGCAGAACCTGAAACAAAACATGTTAATATGCAATATAAACAGTGAGATAATCCTGTTTCATAACTGAGGAATAAAGTTCTTTAAAGGAAAGTTCAGTCCTGTTCATCCGCCAGGAACATCCTCAACAGGCAATATCAGGATCAGTTCGTTGATAGGCCTTGCAAACGTTTTGGTCTCACCCTTCCTGGAGATCTTCAACTCCACCTTCCGGATCTTGCCATCCTTGCTGGGAAGAACTTTTGTAACTAGTCCCATAGGCCAGTCCATCCTTTCGGTTTGTTGTTCCTTCATCAATACGAGGTCTCCTTTTTTCAAGTTTGGTTTCTGGTGTTGCCATTTTCTTCTTCCTTGAAGAATCACAAGATACTCCTTTCGCCATCTGTTCCAGAAGTAATCCGCTAAGTGTTGTACACGTTTCCACTGTTTTTGGTAGATGTTTCCATGAGTGTACTCTCTACTTGGCGTCAGTTGATTCCCAGTTTTCTGGGTGAGAAGAGTAGCTGGAGTCAGTATAGCTGGTGCTTCAGGATCCATTGATACTGGAACAAGGGGTCTTGAGTTGATGATGGCGGAAACCTCAGCAAGAAGAGTAACCAGAGTCTCATGTGTGAGTCTTGAAGAATTCACATCCATAAGCATAGAGTTCAAGATGCTGCGGGAGATCCCGATCATCCTTTCCCAGGTGCCTCCCATGTGGGAACTATGAGGAGGATTGAAAATCCAGGTGCAACCCTTCTCTGCCAGCTGATCTTGGATGGGCTTGGTGCCAATATTCAGTTCTTTCCCCTTGCTGGCAGTAAGTGAGGCTTTGACATAGCATCTTGGGATGTGGATCTGATCCAAAGCATACAAAGATTGCTTCCAGGCTTCCCACTTTTGCTCCTTATCAGAAGGAAGGGGGGCATCCCAATCCTTGATGGTTTCAGAAAGCTGTCTGAGTAGGGATTTACCTTGTATGGTGATGGGCGCTACAAATCCCAGTGGATCGTATAGGCTGTTCACAACTGACAGGACACCACGTTTTGTAAAGGGTTTGTCTGCACGACTTACTTGAAAGCCAAAGGAGTCGGCGGACAGATCCCACCTCAGGCCTAAGCTTCTTTGCACTGGTGGATCGTCTTGTCCCAGGTTTATGTCCTTGAATCCAGGAGTATGATCATCTGACTCGAAGGCTCTCATGACAGCCAGGCTGTTTGAAGCGATTTTGTGTAGCCGTAGTTTGGCTTGGTACAGCATGTTTTGAGTCCTTTTAAGTAAATCAATTGCCTCTTCTTCAGTAGGTAATGATTTGAGTCCATCATCTACGTAGAAGTCCTTTTCTACAAAGTCTCTGGCGTCCTTTCCATACTGGGACTCTCCCTCTTTGGCGGTTCTGCGAAGGCCATAAGTCGCTACAGCAGGTGAAGGGCTGTTCCCAAATACATGTACCCTCATGCGGTACTCCATCATCTCCTTGGTGGTGTCATTGTCCTTGTACCACAGAAATCTGAGGAAGTTCCTGTGGTCCTCTCTGACTATGAAGCAGTGGAACATCTGTTCAATATCAGCGGTGATGGCAACAGGCTCTTTTCTGAACCTCATCAAGACTCCGACAAGGTTATTTGTCAGATTGGGACCTGTGAGAAGAACGTCATTAAGAGACACACCTTGATGTTTGGCGCTTGAGTCAAATACAACCCTAATTTGATTAGGTTTTCTGGGATGGTATACTCCGAATGAAGGTAAGTACCAGCACTCCTCGTTCTTCTTCAAGGATGGAGCTGGTTCTGCATGGTTGTTCCGGAATATTCTTTCCATAAACGTGACAACGTGTTCTCTCATTTCAGGCTTGCTGTTTAGGGAACGCTGAAGAGAGTTAAATCTTTGCAAAGCTTGTTCCCGGTTGTTTGGGAGTCTTACCCTGGAAGCTCTGAACGGTAGTGGAGAAACCCAGTGATTGGTTTCCTCCTTAGAGAATTCACTGTCCATAATCTTGACAAAGTCTCTGTCCTCTACTGACAAGGCTACTTTATCGTCATCCTTCGTTGTGAGGAACACTGATCTCCCCAAGTTGTCAGCATAGGGGGAGGGAATGACGTCAGGCAGCTGTATGAGGTCTGGAGGTTTCTCCTTGACTTTATAGTGATGAGGGCACGGCTTGATGCAAGATGTGCGTCCGTCCCTGTGCACGTAAGTCTTAAAGGAGTCAATTCCTGATTGATCCAAGCATACATTTCCAATGATTACCCATCCTAAGTCCAGTCTCTGGGCGTATGGGGCATAGTCAGGACCGTTACACTGCTGACGCACTTTGTGTACCCTTAGATTGTCTCTGCCAAGCAGGAGTAGAATTTCAGCGTCCATATCCAAGGGTGGGATAACACTGGTCAGGTGCCTTAGGTGCGGTTGGTGAAATGCAGCTTCTGGGGTAGGAATCTCATCCCTGTGATCAGGTATTTGGTCGCATTCAATCAGTGTAGGTAAGGGTATCTCTGTGTCTCCATTGATGGGAGAAGCGATGAATCCCTGTGCTCTTCTGCCACAAGTCTCTATGCTGCCTGAGCAGGTGTTTAAGGTATAGGGTTTTGTGGGTCCCTCGATCCCAAAGGCTTCAAAGAATTTAGGTCCGGCTAGGGACCGGTTGCTCTGGTCATCAATGATTGCATACACTTTTAGAGCCTTTTTTGGTTGTCCTTCTGGGTAAACCTTGATCAGACATATTCTGGCACAACATTTGTCCCTTTGGTTCTCCCCACATACCTCCAAGCATGAACAGGAAACATCAGTGGTAGAGTTAGCACGATTCTGAGGCTCCCCGCCATGGCTTGTAGTGGGAATACTGGTAATTGCAGCCGATGAATCGCTGGTGGGTGGGGTTAGGTGCATAACCGTGACATGTCTGTCGCTGTGACACTCCTCACACTTAATGGCAGATTTACAGTCCTTAGCCATATGCTCCAATGAGGCGCAGCATCTGAAACATACTCCTAGCTCAGTGAGGATTTTCTTGCGTTCCTGTATGGGTTTGGACCTGAAGCCTCTGCATTTATTTAGTGAGTGAGGTTTTTTATGAATGGGACATTCACGATTAAAGGACTTGTCTCTTGATGAGTTAGTTTGGTGTTTACCCGTGGATGCTGCAGGTGGTGGCAGGTTAGTCTTTCTAACACTCGCACAGCTCTTAAAGTCTCTGTGTTTCTGTGTGGCACCTTCATACCTTGATGATGATGCAGCTGGAGTGTTGAGCTCCAGGAAGTCAAGACTGGGGTCATTCCTCATCTGGGCCTGTTCGTCGATGAACCTGCAGAAGTGGATGAATGGTGGAAAGGTGACATCATGTGCTCTCTTATATCTTGAGACTGATGTTGCCCACTTCTCCTGCAAACTGTATGGCAGCTTTGTGACGATTGGGTTTACCCCATGGGCGGTATCCAGATAGCATAGTCCAGATAGACGAGGATCTCTTTTAGCAAGTTCCAGTTCCATGAGCAGATCACTTAAGTCCTGAAGCTTGTGGACTTCCTTCAGATTAATCTTTGGGATGTTCTGCAGTCTCTTGAATAGGGCTTTCTCTATTGCTTCGGCACTGCCAAAGGTACGTTCAAGTCTCTGCCAGGCAGCGGCAAGACCTGCTTCAGCTTGTCCCACATAGACAGTCCTTAAGCTCTTGATGCGATTTGTAGAGCCAGGGCCCAGCCATTTGACCATGAGATCAAGCTCCTGCTCTGCGGTAAGGTTGAGGTTGGCGATGGCAGCTTTGAAGGTTGCTTTCCAGGCTCTGTAGCTCTCTGCGCGGTCGTCAAATTTGGAGAGACTGGTGTTGATCAGCTCCCTGCTAACCATGTACCTTGCGAACTCAGATATATCTGTTTTCTCACTTCTTGTTGCCGTGTCAACTCGTTGTACCCCTTGGGCGTATGGGTTGGTTGGCGTGAAAGGGTGAGATGTTCCAGGGTAGAATGATGTCGCTGCAGGGTTGAGCTGTGGTTTAGCCTCTATAAGTTCTGACGACCGCTGCTTGTGTTGTGCGACTAGGCCAGAAAACACTCGGTAACCATCTTCCTGTGATAGTTGTCCTTGAGAAGGCACATCTGGGTGATGATCATCAGTTTGTGCGGGTGCTATAGGTGGCACCGTAGCTGCAGGTAGAGCTGACTTGGAGATTTCAGTGTTGTCAGCTTGAATGGTGCTAGAAATAGGGGGGGCTGCAGGTAACTGATTCAGCACATAGTCATTGGTGCGATCGACAGGATTGTCTGTTTCTTGTGGCAAGCAAACTGGATCGAGACCTTGGCTCATTGCTTGCTCAAGTACCTTTACTTTGGCCAATGCAATTTCCTCTTCCATCTCTGTTTGAAGGATCTTTATCTGAGCCTCTGCTTCTGCACTCTCTTTTTTAGCCTTAGCTTCGGCCATTGCAATTTCCTCTTCCATCTCTGTTTGAAGAATCTTTATCTGAGCCTCTGCTTCTGCACTCTCTTTTTTAGCCTTAGCTTCGGCCATTACTTCCTTTTCTCTGAAGGCACGTCTTATTTTGGATTGCTCTGCATCTATGCGGGCCTCTAGTATCCTGTCACTCAGGACTGAGCTTCTTGAGCACGAGGATCTGTATGACCGTGATGAACGTTTAGATTAATTTGATCTGTGCGATCTAGTCTCTTGTAGATGAGAGATACGGAGCTCCGCTTTATCTTTAGCATTCTGCACCATGGTGTCTCTTTCTATTTCTGATGATTCTGCCTTGATCAGCTCTGTTAAGGCTTCATCGATATTAGAGGCTTTTAAGAAGGTGATATACTTTGCAAACAGTCTCTTATATCTTTCATGCTCTGTATTCAGCCGTGCAACAGCATCTTGTTGACTCTCTGCGTCACCCTTGAAGGATTGAAGACTTGCCACGAGGGAGGTAACTCGTTTCCATCTCTCCTCCACGTCATCACAGAGCTCATTTTTAGCAGTATGATAATTTTCAATTACCTTTAGTGTCGGTTTGAGAGAGCGTCTTGGTCGGACAACTTGGTCTGTTGGAAGTGTGAGTTCTGCTTCCTGCTGTTCCAAATCATCACTATCAACTTGTCCTTGCTGTGTTTTATCGCTGGGGAGTTGCTCGGGATGCTTTTCGGCCATTTTGATTTTAAGTGTACTGTCTCTTTAAGAAAATTAACTTTGGAATTGGGGTCTGAAAATCGCAGCACAGCTTCTTTAGAACACCCCGATATGATTCCCAGCGTTATTTGAGTGATTTGTGGGGTTTTCAAGTCTGGGTGGCCAGACCAACGGGAGGTAGTATGCAGCAAGTCTCTTAGGAGGGGTATGGTCTGAGGGAGCTTCACACACAAAACTGTTCTTCTACTGAGTGATGAAAGGTTCATGTAAGATATGAGAAACAGCTTGGGGTGCTTTGTGGAAGACTTCTATGCAGGTGTAGAATACAGCAGACACACACTGTGCTTGTCCTGAGGCCTGTCCAGACGTGCTGTCTCAGATTAGCTGACCATGTGCTTGTTGCTATGGAGACCTCTGACTGGTCTGGGTTACAGGCAATTTCTAGCTGTGATTTTGGGCTTTTTAAGTGAATCTTCTGACTGTTCTGTCCCCACATGCGGCGAGTGAAGGTTTATCTGACTAGTGGGCCTGACTGGAGATTCCTACCTTGTATTCCAGCATATGAGGCAGACAGGAACCAGAATAAGCGTCAGGTAGAGTAGAAAGTTGAGCAGAACGTAGTTTAATAACGTCACATACAGCTTAGTCACAGATGCAGTATAGTAGTCATATTGTGCTGTTGCTGCTTTCCTAGAAGATACCTTGCTGACACTTGTAATTTCTGGTCAGAAGATTATGACTCTGATAAGCCCAAGCAAGCACTACTTCTCCAGTCAGAAGCAGGATGAAGAATGCCTGCTACAGGAAGTGACGTGGAGACTGGGCTATAAGACACACCCACTAAGGGACAAACCAAAAAATGTGAAAATGGAGGGGAGTCTAAACTCTTGGCCAGCAGATGGCAGCACAACAAGAATACATGTAATGAATACAACAAGGAATGAATGTAAACAATGCAGTTATAAAACATCTGAATAACATACAGATAAGTGAGGAGAACAGCACACTATGACCTCCTATGACACATCTGGGTTCTATGACCTCCTATGACACGTCTGGGTTCTATGAACTCCTATGACACATCTGGGTTCTATGACCTCCTATGACACGTCTGGGTTCTATGACCTCCTATGTCACGTCTGGGTTCTATGACCTCCTATGACACGTCTGGGTTCTATGACCTCCTATGTCACGTCTGGGTTCTATGACCTCCTATGTCACGTCTGGGTTCTATGACCTCCTATGACACGTCTGGGTTCTATGACCTCCTATGTCACGTCTGGGTTCTATGACCTCCTATGACACGTCTGGGTTCTATGACCTCCTATGACACGTCTGGGTTCTATGACCTCCTATGTCACGTCTGGGTTCTATGACCTCCTATGACACGTCTGGGTTCTATGACCTCCTATGACACGTCTGGGTTCTATGACCTCCTATGACACGTCTGGATTCTATGAACTCCTATGACATGTTTGGGTTCTGTGACCTATAACATATATCTGGGTTCTGTCACCTCCTACGACATCTTAGTGAATTATTTCAAAGCGGAGAACGAGCTCCAGTCTTCCTCCTCCTCTTTGTTATCGTCATCATCATTATCATCCTGAGTAATAGAGTCACCAAGTCAATGATAGAATCCTCTACTGGTTACAATGTAATCTCTCCGCCTCACATCTCTGCCCCAGGATCAATCTCAGCCAAAGCCTATAATCAATAGTAATGTTCTGTAACACTCGGCACAAGGACGCGGAGCGGCAGTAAAGCGACACAAGGGCAGAGCCGCCATTCTTTATCCGACAAGCTTATGATCACATGACCAGAGAAATTGGGATCATTGGGAAGAAGGTGTCTGGTGCATTTAGTAGTAGACATCCATATAGAACGAGACATGGTCAGAGCATATGTGGTCACTATACATCTGATGCCCATAAAGATTACTGAGGGAGTTTGTGATCAGTGTTGAGTGAACTTGCCAAACTCCTGGTGACTGCAGAAGTTGGATGCCACCCTAGAAAGTCCTGGAAAACATGGATATGGCCATAGACTATAGGTCATATCCATGTTTTCCAGGACTCCCTATGGCGTCATCCAACTTCTCAAGGAGCCAATTGCTGAGCGTTCTGGTTCTGAGGACATTGCCGAACCCAAACAGTTCCACTGTTATGCATTGGTCGGGACCGGATGTTATCCGCCTATAGCAATGAGATTGAGACCCCTGACTTTTGCATACAGTATATAATGCTCCATTGAAGTGGGTGTTGTGGGGGTTCCATTGCATGGGATTGTGCAGATCTCTGATCAGACTCTGTAATGGGTGAATATACAGAGAGAACAGAGATCTCAGGGACAGTAACAAGAACCTAATGAATGTGAAGACGTCAGCTCCGGGGAAGTCACCAATGACAACAGATAAGATTTTCCTGGAAAAGGTAAAGATAATGAATGGAGCCTTACTGGAAAGCCAGGCCCGGCTGCAGAGCTGACATCTGCTCCCCGCACACCGGGTTATGGCTCTGCTATTCTTCTTCTTCATCTGACAGATCACAATTCCCCCTTGGACGGCCCTTTGGGGGTCTCATCTTTTCCATCTTCTTGATATATAATGCATAGAGCTGATACAATGCATTCCTGGGGGTCCATACGCGTAAAGTATGATTTATTATTATTATTATTATTATTACAGCCATAGAGGCCCTGGTACCTGGTACAGGCCTAGGACCCCGCTACAGCATAAGAAGACTGAAGTATTATAAATTACTCATGGTTCGTGGGGGTCCTGATCCTGGTGGGGGTCCTGGTGAAGATTTAACATTGGGGCCCAGGACATATATGTTATACTTGTGTTTTTATCATGAAAAAAAAATAATAAAATAAAATAAAAAAAATAAATAAATATATATATATATATATTATTTTTTTTATCCCCTTATTTAGTGCAGTATAGGCCTGTAATAAGAGAATAATGTAGACATTCTTGTGTATGTCTTGTGCTTACCTGTTTTAGCTGATGTGGTGGACATGGCAGCCATTTTGCTTAGTATTAGCCCACTGAAATGATTTCCTAATGTTGACTACAATGATGTCAGCTGATTCAGGACAGACCACTTCCCTCTGGCACATTAAACACTGTGATTTTTTTTTAGTTCTAAAACTGCACCAAATGGGCTTTTTCTAAAAATAAAAATCTAATCTTAAACAACTTCTCTAAGCATAAAGGGAAGTTTACCCAACAAATTCTTTCTTTCAAATCAACTGATGCCAGAAAGTGCCAGAGATTTGTAATTTACTTCTATAAAAAATCTCAAGTCCTCCAGTACTTATCAGCTGCTGTATGTCCTGCATGAAGGGATGTACTTTTTCCAGTCTGGAGAGCAGGAGAGGTTTTCTATAGGGATTTGCTGCTGCTCTGGACAGTTCCTGACATGGACAGAGGTGGCAGCAGAGAGCACTGTGTCAGACTGGAGCGAATATAGGACTTTTCATGACTTCTGTGACTATCTGGTTATCGGACACTTGTATGATCCCTCCATGTACGTATTGTGCTCTGTGTGCATCCTCTTGTACACACTGCGCTGTACCTGAGGGGGGGGGGGGTTGTTTTTCTGCTTAGCTCGGCATTGTACATCCGTTACACATCATTCGCTCAGTTTGCTGCTCTCTCCTTCTCACTTACTGTTCATAGTTTTACTCATCTGACTCTGATAGTCGCATCTGTGAAGTCGGTGAGAAGTTCTTAGAAGTGGTTGTTGTGTCTTTCCTGTAACCAGACTCGAATACAGTTCAGGATGAGCGTTAGAGAGGTGCCATATCCTGAGCCTAGCGCTCCGCTCTACAGTACACCTACAGTCCTTCCTATATACACAACACGCAGATCACCTACAACATTGTCCATATATCCTCCATCCCTCTATCCTCCATCCATCATCCTTCTATCCTCTATCCTCCATCCATCCTCCATCCATCACCCCTTTATCCTCCATCCATCACCCCTCTATTCTCCATCCATCACCCCTCTATCCTCCATCCATCACCCCTCTATCCTCCATCCATCATCCCTCTATCCTCCATCCATCACCCCTCTATCCTCCATCCATCACCCCTCTATCCTCCATCCATCATCCCTCTATCCTCCATCCATCATCCCTCTATCCTCCATCCATCATCCCTCTATCCTCCATCCATCATCCCTCCATCCATTATGCCTCTATGCTCCATCCATCATCCATCTATCCCCCATCCATTATCCCTCTATCTTCCATCCATCATCCCTCTATCCTCCATCCATCACCCCTCTATCCTTCTTCCATCACCCCTCTATCCTCCATCCATCACCCCTCTATCCTCCATCCATCACCCCTCTATGCTCCATCCATCACCCCTCTATCCTCCATCCATCATCCCTCTATCCTCCATCCATCACCCCTCTATCCTCCATCCATCACCCCTCTATCCTCCATCCATCATCCCTCTATCCTCCATCCATCACCCCTCTATCCTCCATCCATCATCCCTCTATGCTCCATCCATCATCCCTCTATCCTCCATCCATCATCCCTCTATCCTCCATCCATCATCCCTCTATCCTCCATCCATCACCCCTCTATCCTCCATCCATCATCCCTCTATCCTCCATCCATCATCCCTCTATCCTCCATCCATCATCCCTCTATCCTCCATCCATCATCCCTCCATCCATTATGCCTCTATGCTCCATCCATCATCCATCTATCCCCCATCCATTATCCCTCTATCTTCCATCCATCATCCCTCTATCCTCCATCCATCACCCCTCTATCCTTCTTCCATCACCCCTCTATCCTCCATCCATCATCCCTCTATCCTCCATCCATCATCCCTCTATCCTCCATCCATCATCCATCTATCCCCCATCCATTATCCCTCTATCTTCCATCCATCATCCCTCTATCCTCCATCCATCACCCCTCTATCCTTCTTCCATCACCCCTCTATCCTCCATCCATCACCCCTCTATCCTCCATCCATCACCCCTCTATGCTCCATCCATCACCCCTCTATCCTCCATCCCTCACCCCTCTATCCTCCATCCATCATCCTTCTATCCTCCATCCATCATCCTTCTATCCTCCATCCATCATCCATCTATCCCCCATCCATTATCCCTCTATCTTCCATCCATCATCCCTCTATCCTCCATCCATCACCCCTCTATCCTTCTTCCATCACCCCTCTATCCTCCATCCATCACCCCTCTATCCTCCATCCATCACCCCTCTATGCTCCATCCATCACCCCTCTATCCTCCATCCCTCACCCCTCTATCCTCCATCCATCATCCTTCTATCCTCCATCCATCACCCCTCTATCCTCCATCCATCACCCCTCTATGCTCCATCCATCACCCCTCTATCCTCCATCCCTCACCCCTCTATCCTCCATCCATCACCCCTCTATCCTCCATCCATCATCCCTCTATCCCCCATCCATCACCCCTCTATCTTCCATCCATCACCCCTCCATCCATTATGCCTCTATGCTCCATCCATCACCCCTCTATCTTCCATCCATCACCCCTCCATCCATTATGCCTCTATGCTCCATCCATCACCCCTCTATCCTCCATCCATCATCCCTCTATCCTCCATCCATCATCCCTCTATCCTCCATCCATCATCCCTCTATCCTCCATCCATCATCCCTCTATCCTCCATCCATCACCCCTCTATACTCCATCCATCATCCCTCTATGCTCCATCCATCACCCCTCTATCCCCCATCCATCACCCCTCTATCCTCCATCCATCATCCCTCTATCCCCCATCCATCACCCCTCTATCCTCCATCCATCATCCCTCTATGCTCCATCCATCACCCCTCTATCCTCCATCCATCATCCCTCTATCCTCCATCCATCATCCCTCTATCCCCCATCCATCACCCCTCTATCTTCCATCCATCATCCCTCTATCCGGCATCCATCATCCCTCTATCCGGCATCCATCATCCCTCTATCCTCCATCCATCACCCTTCTATCCTCCATCCATCATCCCTCTATCCTCCATCCATCATCCCTCTATCCCCCATCCATCACCCCTCTATCTTCCATCCATCACCCCTCTATCATCCATCCATCACCCCTCTATCCTCCATCCATCATCCCTCTATCCTCCATCCATCACCCCTCTATACTCCATCCATCATCCCTCTATGCTCCATCCATCACCCCTCTATCCCCCATCCATCACCCCTCTATCCTCCATCCATCATCCCTCTATCCCCCATCCATCACCCCTCTATCCTCCATCCATCATCCCTCTATGCTCCATCCATCACCCCTCTATCCTCCATCCATCACCCCTCTATCCTCCATCCATCACCCCTCTATCCTCCATCCATCATCCCTCTATCCCCCATCCATCACCCCTCTATCTTCCATCCATCACCCCTCTATCATCCATCCATCACCCCTCTATGCTCCATCCATCACCCTTCTATCCTCCATCCATCATCCCTCTATCCGGCATCCCTCATCATATTCATCCTGCGTAATACACAAGAGAGAACACAAACCTGAAAGAAATCCTAATGATGTCATTTCAGCTGCCATAAAGCGTACACACCCTGCTGCAATGTCTCTACAGATCAAACAGGAAGGAGTTGCGTGTCTCCAATATGGCCGCCCCCAGTGAAGGTTCCAAAAATAGAAAAATAAATAGCTACACACAAAATAAACCCATTATTTCTCCCGTACAGACTGACATTCAATGAATGGGACTGAAATTACCTCCATGACACATTCCCTTTAATCACAGGGCGCTGCGGCTTTTAAGGCGAATCTCAGTGATAGACTTTGTGTTTGCAGGTGACTCATCGGAAGAGATTGACTTGTCTGTGGTTTATCAAGCTTCAGCTAATGGGGATGTCAACACACTGACGGCAATCATCCGTGAAGACCCTTCAATCCTGGAATACTGTGACAATGAAGGTACATGGGGCGGGAGTCATCATGGGGGGGAAGGCCTTACTATTGATCCATCCCCGTACTTTATGCCACCACTTCAAACAGGCAGTAACATAGTCCAGCGCTCACTGGCGTCCATGGTTAAAGGGGTTGTCCAGGTTTACAAAAAAAACACATCAAAAACAGTTCATTTATTTATGTGATTCTGCACTTTCTCCGCCTGCTGGAGAAAATGGATTGTCAGCCACCTCCCTGCCTCTGGGCCTATCACAGCCCTGCCAAAGGTTTTCCCCAGTTCTGTCCAATCCTGTGTTAAGCTGCCTCAGGCTCCTCTCCACCAATAGAAAGCCACCCAAAAGTCTATAAGTTAGGATGGAGAGGGTCATGTGCTCAGTCATGTCCTCCTTTGGTCTAGGTAAGAGTGTGTAGTAGAGATCAGTGCAGCGCGAGGCCTAGTGGAGTTACGCTGATCATCCTCAGTTCCTGTCTGTCCAGCCATGACTGGCTAAACCACCTGGGATGTGACTGTCACTGATGAGGGACCAAGACCTGTCCACACTGAGATGGTTATTCAAGTCTTCCAAACCCTGCAGTCCGCATTGAGCTTTTCTTGCCAGACAGCGGCTGGAGAAGTGCTTGTCGCCTGCATGCCCTGCTGCAACTTGCCTAGTCCTCAGGTGAAGGCCAATGGTGAGCTCCTCCAAGTAAATGGCCTGGGGCCTGTACTCCTGAAAGATATCACTCAGCATTCTCCTCCAGCATTATCGGACTTTCCTCTATGCCGTGAGTATGGGTATGCGTACGCAACCGAATCCAAAGTTGTGAAGAGTGCCGAGCTATTTGGACAGTTCCCCTTCAAGCTTGTCCACTGACTTATCCTGTATTTTCCCCCATAGATGGGCACTTTTTCTGTAAATTTCTACTTCAGGGTTAGGTCTTCCATCACGGTGAATAGTACCATTCAATATAAAGCTCTGTGTATGCATTCTACAATAGACTTTGTGAATGTTGCCTGTGTTTTAGCAGTTTCTTAAATCCTCTGTGCTGATGTTTCTCCAGGGTGCACACCTCTGATGCACGCTGTGTCCGGACGCCAGGTTGACACCGTGAAACTACTGCTGAAAATGGGAGCCAATATCAATACACAAGATGCCTGCGGGAGAACGAGCCTGTCCCTGGCAACATATCTGGTAGGAAAAAAAAAGAGGTGATCCATGAATAGAAAAACATGGCTGCTTTCTTCCAGAAATAGCGCCACTCTTGTTCTCAGTTCCTGTCTGGTATTTCAGATGAATTCCATATAAGTGAATGGAGCTGAGATGTAATGCCGCATTCAACCTGAGGTCATAGGGTGGGGGGGCTGTTTTTGGAAAAAGTGGCACTGTTTTGGACACGTTTCACATATACAGCATCCTGTAAAATTGCGGTGTTGATGTGCAATTTAACGTACAGGGGTAGTTCACCCCCCAAAAAATTGCTTTCAAATCAACTGGTGCTAGAAAATGTTATAATACCCTTTATAAACCTACATAGATCCAGGCGTCCAGGCCCGAAGCTCACCCCGCTTCACGGCTGACAGTCATTGTACCTTGATGGGCACTGTGCTGTATATGATAACGTTACCTGGATACCTGTCGAGAACACAGAAGACAGATGGATTGGGAAGATCAACAATCAATATCTGCTTCCTGTACTTTATATAAAGCAGATGAGACAGGACGGGGCCTGTCACTAGGTGACATCACTGGCGTCCATGTACAGCTCCGCCATCATCCAGTTCTGCTGGGAGTTGTAGTTTTGTTATGTCTACTATGGGGCCTTAGTTGGGCCATGTAGCATGTAGAAGGTACCTAGGGGCACATGGGTGAATTTGGCCCCTTTGTATGCCCTGGCCCCTGACAGCTGCAGTACCTGTACAGCCCAGATGGGGGCCCCTAAGCTCCAGGACTGTAGAGGATTTGGCAGATGACATGTCTTCTTCCTCTAGGGCTGGCTGGAGGGCTGTGTGAGTTTGCTCAGGAATGGAGCCAAGCAGAACATCCCTGATAAAAATGGCCGACTGCCCCTACATGCCGCCACTGCGGAGGCTGACGTCAGGTGAGTCGCTCATCATAAACATGGGGAACATCTCTTGCCTCATTGTACTCGAACTCCATAATTCTACCGAATCTGCAGACCTGGACCAACATAACCCACCATGTATGTGAAAGAAGAGAAAGAAACTACAGACCCCCTGTATACAAACTCCACACCAGACCCCCTGTATACAGACCTCAGGCCAGACCCCTGTATACAGACCTCAGGCCAGACCCCCTGTATACAGACCTCAGGCCAGACCCCCTATATACAGACCTCAGACCAGACCCCCTGTACACAGACCTCAGACCAGACCCCCTGTATACAGACCTCAGACCAGACCCCCTGTATACAGACCTAAGACCAGACCCCCTGTATACAGACCTAAGACCAGACCCCCTGTATACAGACCTAAGACCAGACCCCCTGTATACAGACCTAAGGCCAGACCCCCTATATACAGACCTAAGACCAGACCCCCTGTATACAGACCTAAGGCCAGACCCCCTGCATACAGACCTCAGGCCAGACCCCCTGTACACAGACCTCAGACCAGACCCCCTGTACACAGACCTCAGACCAGACCCCCTGTATACAGACCTCAGGCCAGACCCCCTGTATACAGACCTCAGGCCAGACCCCCTGTACACAGACCTCAGACCAGACCCCCTGTATACAGACCTCAGACCAGACCCCCTGTATACAGACCTCAGACCAGACCCCCTGTATACAGACCTAAGACCAGACCCCCTGTATACAGACCTAAGACCAGACCCCCTGTATACAGACCTAAGACCAGACCCCCTGTATACAGACCTCAGACCAGACCCCCTGTATACAGACCTAAGACTAGACCCCCTGTATACAGACCTCAGACCCCCCATATATAGACTCCAAACCAGAACCCCCTGTATACAGACTCCAAAATACCCCCTGTATACAGACCTCAGACCCCCCGTATACAAACTCCAAACTAGATCCCCTGTATACAGACTCCAAACTAGATCCCCTGTACACAGACTCCAAACCAGAAACCCTGTATACAGACCTCAGACCAGACCCCCTGTATACAGACCTAAGACCAGACCCCCTGTATACAGACCTAACACCAGACCCCCTGTATACAGACCTAACGCCAGACCCCCTGTATACAGACCTCAGGCCAGACCCCTGTATACAGACCTCAGGCCAGACCCCCTATATACAGACCTCAGACCAGACCCCCTGTATACAGACCTCAGACCAGACCCCCTGTATACAGACCTCAGACCAAACCCCCTGTATACAGACCTAAGACCAGACCCCCTGTATACAGACCTAAGACCAGACCCCCTGTATACAGACCTAAGACCAGACCCCCTGTATACAGACCTAAGGCCAGACCCCCTATATACAGACCTAAGACCAGACCCCCTGTATACAGACCTAAGGCCAGACCCCCTATATACAGACCTCAGGCCAGACCCCCTATATACAGACCTCAGGCCAGACCCCCTATATACAGACCTCAGACCAGACCCCCTGTACACAGACCTCAGACCAGACCCCCTGTATACAGACCTCAGGCCAGACCCCCTGTATACAGACCTCAGGCCAGACCCCCTGTATACAGACCTCAGACCAGACCCCCTGTATACAGACCTCAGGCCAGACCCCCTGTATACAGACCTCAGGCCAGACCCCCTGTATACAGACCTCAGGCCAGACCCCCTGTATACAGACCTCAGGCCAGACCCCCTGTATACAGACCTAAGACCAGACCCCCTGTATACAGACCTAAGACCAGACCCCCTGTATACAGACCTCAGACCAGACCCCCTGTATACAGACCTCAGACCAGACCCCCTGTATACAGACCTCAGACCAGACCCCCTGTATACAGACCTCAGACCAGACCCCCTGTATACAGACCTAAGACTAGACCCCCTGTATACAGACCTCAGACCCCCCATATATAGACTCCAAACCAGAACCCCCTGTATACAGACTCCAAAATACCCCCTGTATACAGACCTCAGACCCCCCGTATACAAACTCCAAACTAGATCCCCTGTATACAGACTCTAAACTAGATCCCCTGTACACAGACTCCAAACCAGAAACCCTGTATACAGACCTCAGATCAGACCCCCTGTATACAGACCTCAGACCCTGTGTATAGATTCCAAATCAGACCCCTGTATACAGACTCCAAAGACTCCACACCAGACCCTCTGTATATGGACCTCAGAATGCCTGTATACAGACACCAAACCAGACCCCCTGTATGCAAACCTCAGATCAGACCCCTGTATAGACTCCAAATCAGAAGCCCTGTATACAGACTCCAAACCATGCCCCCTGTATACAGACTCCACACCAGACCCCCTGTATACAGACCTCAGATCAGACCCCCTGTATACAGACTCCTCACCAGAGCCCTGTATACAGACTCCAAAACAGACCCCCTGTATACAGACCTCAGACCAGACCCCCTGTATACAGACTCCTGACCTGCTGTTTACAGATCTCAGACCTCACCCTCTATATACAGACTCCAAACCAGACCATAATGTATACAGAACTAAGACCACACACCCCTGTATACAGATCGCAAACCAGACACCCTTAAAACAGATCTTAGACCAGGTATTCAAATACTTACCTATACCTGATCCCACAGTCCTCTTCAGTCCTGAGTGTAGCTTCAGTCCTGTCACTGTACTACATGTAGGTGGTTTGACACTAAGTGGAAGCTTTTCAACACATCAGTGCTGGGCAGTTACCATAAAGGCCAAGGGGCCCTGGTATTAAAGAGACATGTGGGAACAGGGAGAGGTGAGTATGAGTTAAAGATCTGACACTAGGTCTAGGAGATTTTCTAGAAGACACCGACCATCCAGCAGAGTTGGCACATAGATATGCCCTTCTCCTTCAGTCACTCAACAACATCCCCAATCTCAGTATCAGTAATGTCAGCTTTGATGTTCATGACATGAATGAAATAGATGGCAGGTAGGGACAGCTAGGATGGTACTGGGCCCCCCTTACCCACTAGGCCCTCTCACATCTGCACAGAATGTATGGTGAGACCACCCCTGGTTATGATGTGATCAGCCTCCTGATAGATCCTTACATTGTAAGGCATATCTAGTTAAGAGATGATAGTGGGCGTACTCACCTCCCTGGGCATTCTAACACTGTTTCTGTCTCTTTTTCTTCAGACTTTTATCTGTTCTACTACAACAGTCAACTCTGAGCGAGATCAATCACCAGGACAATGAGGTGAGTGACCCCGATACCCTGACACGTCTGGATGTTGTGCTATACCATAGAAGCAAATGGGGGCACTAAAGGGGTGGTTCAGCAAAAAAAAAAAAATTCTTTCAAATCAACTGGTGCCAGAAAGTGCCAAAGATTTGTACTTTACTTTTATTAAAAAATCTCCAGTCTTCCAGGACTTATCAGCTTCTGTATGTCCTGCAGGAAGTAGTGTATTCTTTTCAGTCTGACACTGTGCTCTCTGCTGCCACCTCTGTCCATGTCAGGAACTGTCCACAGCAGAAGGGGATTTGCTGCTGCTCTGGACAGTTCCTGACATGGACAGAGGTGGCAGCAGAGAGCAGTGTGTCAGACTAGAAAGATTACACCAATTCCTGCAGGACATACAGCAGCTAATAAGTACTGGAAGATTGGAGATTTTTTAATAGAAGTTATTTACAAACCAATATAAGTTTCTGAAACCAGTTAATTAAAAAAAACTCACTGGAGTACCCCTTTAAACCTATAAGCAAAGAGGAAAACACTTATTGGCCTCTAGAGGCCGCTCCAAGTTTTAGAAATGACTATTTCTCGTTTCTATGTGTGTGACATTGGACGACATTACATATTACTATTCTTGTTGTTTCTCTCTATGTGCATTGTGGGATGTCATCACTCATTCCTCCTGCTTGTTTCTATGTGTGTGACATTGGATGACCTCACATACTCGCTCTCTCCATGTATATATATATGATGAGATGACATATTGCTATTCCTGTTGGGGTGACATCATTTATTACTATACTTATTCCTATGTATATGACAGGGGGTGACATAATTTATCATTATACGTGATGCCTCTGTCTATATGTTTGAAAGGAGGTGAAAGGGAATGTGTCACCTAGATTTTCTTTTACTGAATAGAGTCAGATACTAATCTGTTTTGATTTTATGACTTTAATTTTTATTTCACTTTTTGTACATCGTTATGAAGGCGGCCATCTTGGCTGGTCTGTTCTTAACAGCATTTAGTGATATGCTTTCCAGCAAGCCTCATGGACATAGACAACAATAGACAGACTCTGTCCCCATGAGATCAATGTGAAACATTACTGAGCGCGCTTTGTGACCTGTGAAGAGCTCATTCCACAGGGAGCTGCAATTGTCTTAACTATCTAGTGTCACATGACGCTGCAATGCTGTACAGATCACTTTACAGCAGCCTCCTCTTATCACCACAGACACAACAGGAAGTCTCAGCTTAGTTTTAGCCCCAGTGGTGAGAATGAGAACTGCAAGATCTCAGGATTATTTTATAATATAGACAGAAAAAGTAGAAATTTTTTTAACATAAAAACATTATTTATACAATAAATCATTTTGTGATGACACTGTCCCTTTAAAGGGGTTATGAAGCCTTAGAAAAACATCACTATACTCCTTTCTCTGTATATGACAGGGGGTGACATCATTTATTACTATACGTGTTTTGTCTATGTGTATGATATAAGATGACATCATTTATTACTATACTCGTTGGGGGGATATTTATCACACATGGTGTAAAGTGAAACTGGCCCAGTTGCCCCTAGCAACCAATCAGATTCCACCTTTAATTTTCCAAAGAGTCTGTGAGGAATGAAAGGTGGAATCTGATTGGTTGCTAGGGGCAACTGAGCCAGTCTCACTTTACACCATGTTTGATAAATCTCCCCCGTTGTTTCTATGTGTTCAGGGCATGACATCACTGCACTGGGCGGCGTTCCACAACCGGCCACAACATGTGCAGAGTTTGCTGCAGAAAGGAGCCGATCCTACCCTGGTGGACAAGGACTTTAAGACAGCTCTTCACTGGGCGGTGCAGGTACAGTATTATAGGGCGGGGCCTATGTAATGGGGTCCCTCCCATGAGGAGTCTGCACAGTATTACACCCGTTATATCACAGTCATCTGAACCCTGTATATATATATTTTGTTATATGTTGCTTTAGAGTGGAAACCGTGTGCTGTGCTCCATCATCCTGGACCATCAGCAGGGGCAATCCACCATCAACTATGACGACGAGAACGGAAAGACGTGCATGCACATAGCCGCCGCCGCTGGATACAGTGACATCATCTGTGAGCTGGCCAGAGTCCCAGAATGCAACCTGCAGGCCCTGGATGTGGATGACAGGTACCGTGTAAGCAGGGACAATGATGAATGTTCCTCCATGTATATGGGGAGACTAGCATTGCGTGGCGTCATCTATGGGCCAGGTATCCCACACGGGATCATGTACAATCCGTACCAGGGCCCTCATCTGCACATAATACTGGTCTAATGTGGCAGAGGGGCTCTGTGCCCCCATTGCTATCTCTACCCCCACCACCACCACTACCTATTTCTCCACCCTGATGACTGGAATGAGAGTTATAGGATTTATATACTGTATGCGCAGTCAATACCGGACAGATGACGCTACATAAATGTTTATTGTATTACAGCACACATGTATTTCTATCATGTTTCCGCTGCAGGACTCCGCTGCACTGGGCCGCAGCCGCCGGAAAATCAGATTGCGTGCAGACATTGCTAAAGTTAGGAGTAGACATGAACCCCAGGGACATCAATGAGAATACACCCCTCACCTATGCCATGTATTGTGGGCACACCGCATGCATCAAACTGCTTTCTCAGGAGAACAGGTAACAACTAGTGAAAGCTAACTATCATCAATTACCATCATCATCCATCACCAATCATTACCATCCATCACCAATCATCTCCTATCCTCCACCAACCATCCCCAATCATCTTCAACCATGACTAACCGCTACCATCCATAATCAACCGTCATTACCATCCTTCCCCAATCATCTCCAACCATTTCCAACTATCACATCCATCCACAATCATCACCCACCATCATCATCATCACCATCATCCATCACCAATCACCATCCAGCACAAACAAACACAAACCATCCCCAATCATCTCAAACTATCACCAATCCACCCCAACCATTACCAACAATCACCATCCATCGTCACCATGACTAATCATCACCAATCACCATCAGACATAATCAACCATGACTAATCATAAGTAATTATAACCATCCATTACCAACCATCACATCCATCCACAATCATCACCTATCATTTCCCATCAATAACCTATCACCATCCCCAGTCATCACCAACCATCCCCTACCATCACCAACCATGATTAACCATCACAGTCATTATCATCCATCACGAACCATTACTAACCATTATTTACCATTATTCGCCAGTAATATACATGTCTGATATCTATGCACATTTATAAAGAGAAAAAATACTGTTGTCAAAATTACTTGTCACTAGATTGTAGTAGTCGTCTCATGATTAGCTCACTTGTCAGCTTTGTTATATAGATTGGGACAGAATGAGTACAGTTGTCACATGGCCAGCTCTCTTGTAAGCTTTGCTGTATAGATTGGGACAGAATGAGTAGAGTCGTCTCATGACCAGCTCACTTGTCAGCTTTGCTGTATAGATTGGGAAAGAATGAGTAGAGCAGTCTTATGATCAGATCCCTTGTCAGCTTTGCTTTATAGATTGGGACAGGATGAGTAGAGTCGTTTCATGATCAGCTCACTTTTCAGCTTTGCTGTATAGATTGGGACAGAATTAGTAGAGTAACCTCATGATCAGCTCACTTGTCAGCTTTGTTGTATAGAATGGGACAGAATGAGTGGAGTCTTATGACTGCTGGAGGCCTCTGTTACTCTTCTTCATTTGGGGAGGGGATGTTCTCCATTAATTCCTGAAGACTGTAACAATCTACGACATTGTTGGGAGATGTGAGACCCCCAGTAGACATTAATGTTCTTTGTACTTGCAGTAGACCAGATCCCTTCCAGCCATTCGCCTCCCCGGGCACTAAAGCTATGAGGAAAGAAGGACGTCTCACTGTGCTGAACCAGATCTTTTCATGTAAGAAGAAGAGGGTGGACCAGAAGGCTCAGAAGGACAAACTCAGGTATAACGGAGAGGAGACCTCCGAGGTTGATGACATCATCACCACGTTTGACTGTATTCTGGACACAAACTGCAAAGATCCCCAAGACGAACGCGTGACCTCAGTCAACTGCAAAAAACGGATGGTGGAGTCTCAGAAGTATCTGTTACCAGAAAACAAGCAGAACTGCAAAGGTCTTCCACCCATAAGAACGCAGAGCCTCCCTCCCATAACCCTTGGAAACACTTTTTTAACCACTTTACAGACGTCCTCGGAGACCCCGCAGAGTAACCCCTTCCATTTCGCACACAGGTCTCAGAAGAGTAAGAGTGAGCATGACCTGTTTGACCACAGAACTAGTGGTCATGCCTTGCAAGACAATCCTTGGAATATAGCTGCTAACCAAATCCTGCCCCATAAAGCATGGACTTCACCGCAACCAGACAAGCTCAAGCATCGCGTGTTACCCAAAAAGTCCAATCATATAGACGCTCCCTGTCCTCCTCATCTTCCTCATATGGACAATACACATTCAGGTAAAGCAAGTCATAACCGTAATGGGAATGATATTATACCATCTAATCATTGGTATCGTGCACGTGGAGGGATAAATGTTGGTCAAGGCTTCTGATTTCACATGGAGATGTAATGCAGCCGTGTGGAACCTGTTACTAGAAGGGCTTCCCGCCTTTCCGCCAAGTCAGGGCCTGACCTATTTGGTATGTAGCGTATGCCGCACCCCACTCTCCTGCAAGTGGTCGATTGCTTGGGTCGCAAAATGTTCTGCCCATAAGGGCCAGTTTAGACTGAGTAAATTCGGTGGAATCCCACCTGCCTCAGGGTCACGCAGCGTGTCTATGGGAGGGCTTGCGCGCCTCCGCTCTCTGCAAGCCCTCCCATAGACACGCTGTGTACCACTGAGGCACGTGGAATTCCACCAAATTTACTTAATGTGAACTTGCAATGAATGTAAAGTGTTGTACAGTAGCAGGGAGTCTGGTGGCCCATGTGTACCACCAACCTGTACCTACTTGGGGCAGCCACCCAATGTGGTGTGGGAATTTCTACCTACTTGGGGACATCTATCTAATGGAGATCAACTTATTGAGGACATGTACCGAATGAATGGATTAACAACCTACTGGGGGCTTCTGCCTAATTGGGGTAGCAGCTGCTACGTCTGATAAAACATGGCTGATCCCTCAGTGTTGTTGCGTTTAAAAAAAATGGATTTAAAAAAAATTGCCAAATTATAGTATATTTGAGGTGTAAAACTACCAAATTACACCTTAAAATACACCTGTTTTTCATCCTTAGATTGCTATTATCTTTGAATCATAGCGGAGTCAGTGAGCAGACGCTGCACAGGTCGCACCTCGTAGACGTTTATCTTATCTTTTTTATTTCATCTGTAAAAACAAAAAGAAAACACAAATCTATTTTGGACAAAACATGGCCATTTCCTGTATGTTTTCATGCTTATTTCTGTGTAAAAAAAAAAAAAAAAAAAGCCCCCCCCCCCCCCCCCTTTTGCCAAATAAAAATGCCTACATTCCTAATAGATAAATAACCTTTTATGTATAATGTTATTGATCCCCCATGGTGTACCTCATACACAAAAAATATTAAGCGTCGGAATTGCTGACGCTTGCTGAATTGTCAGAATTGCTAACGCAATTGTTGAATTGCTACCCCAAAGAGGTAGCCATAAGAACTACAGAATATAGTGCAAAAAAGCCACAGAGCCTCAGCGGGCCCATCATCCATCCACTATGCAGCCATCATCTTCCTCTCTGTCGGGCTGTTCTCCACACTGTAAGGTTGAGGACCTTCGGGTCATGTGATCAGGTCCTTCACACTATTTCTCTCTCTCTGCAGGTCCCGCTCCTTCTCTGTCTTCTGATGTTCAGCACACTCACCCTGCACTACAGTGAGTGGGCTGAACATTAGAACAACGGGCCCCTCTCCCTCTAAGGGCCCTGGCACTTGCCTGGGTAAGCCTTGTGGTCAGCACTGAACGATTTAAAGGGGTACTAAAGTGGGGGGGGGGCACTTTTTTGCTGGGACCGGGGAGGAGGTGGCCAAGGGAAAAGACGTCCACTCACCTCCCCGGTTCCAGCGGTGGGTCCCGCATCGAGGCGCTCCAGTGCTCAGTTACTGGCCGCTTCCGGGTGTCTGACGTCTCAGGTCCACTCAGCCACTCAGTGAAGGAGGCGGGATCTGAGCGGACTTAAAACGGATCCCGCGGCAGGGAGCTGTGGGGGGGGGGGGCTGTGATCGCTGATCGTCCGGGCAGCCCATAGGATATAGCAGCATCTGCTTCAGATGCTCCTATTGTTGAAAAACAAGCGACTGCAACGATCAGCCGACATGAACGATGTAGGCTGATTGTTGCACTCTATTCCACGGGACGATTATGGTCCGTAGCGGCCGATATCGGCCGAATACGGGCGATAATCGTTCCGTGGAATAGGGCCTTAAAATTACCTTGTAAAAAAAGACCAGTCTCCAATGTACCTATTGCTTATGAGTAATTCGATCACTTTTTCACCAATCGGAAGAAATAACAGCCATACATGCTGATTGTTTCCCCTGAGGTGAATGGCATCTTCCAGCAAGACAATGCCACATGTCACATGGCTAGAAGTGTCCGACATTGGTTGGAAGATCATAAACAAGACTTCCAAGAAGTACCCTGCCCCCTAATTGTCCATAATTGAGGCTTATTGATCATCTGTGGGATCACCTGGATGGTGGTGTTGGCCAGCCAGCATGGCTCCAGATACCTACCAGGACCCTATAGAGTCACACCGCGTCCGTGTAGCTGCTGTCCGTGCTGCACATGGCAGATACTCTAGATATCAGATGCTGGTCAGGATATTAGGACTACACTAGGAGAAGTACTGCAGGTCACCTACCACCTTGGGCGGCACCAGCTTACACTGAGCAGTACCACCAGGGTAGATCTAGCCACAGATCCCTCCTTTCCTTACTCTCTTCGTCTATACATTATACCAACCTATAGTTGGGTATAACCAGAACCTGAAGAACGTTTAGCCAGCCTAAAACCAAACAAGATGGCGGCACGTAATTCAAGACTGACTGGTGTCCATAGCGCACTTACTATGGCGGTCTATGTGTCTCCAGTACACCCTGTACATGTGGTCAGTATTTGTTTTCCTGGTTAATAATTGATATTTCAGTCAACATCTGTCTTCATTTTCAGGTTATAACTCAACACATCTCTCCCAGGAAAAGCCAAGGCTGAAAGAGTCCCGTCTGTCACGGAACAACCTGGCTCCTATACCGGATCACTGTGTTAAGAAAAGTAAGCAGGCTCCAATGTATAATCATAATAGGTAGTGTGGGTCCTTGGACTGGATAGACCCCAGGGTGGAGTTTACAGCATCCTTGGTTTTGACCCTTCAACCCAACAACCATAATAAAAAATGTATAATTTATAATAGTTGTGTGTAAAGAAAGTATAATAAAAACAGCAACAAATTCTACTATTTTAAGCAGTTTTCCAAAATTATGTATAAAATAAAGTAAAGCTAATGTATATGCAGGGAGAAAGTAAAGGACCACAGTAACCCAAATCTTCTCCTACATTATTCATGTACATGATAGAGGAGTCTCCTCCTACGTTATCCATGTAAATGACAGCGCAATGGATCCCTATAGTTGTTAATATAAAGTATAGCTGACCTAAATGCAGGGAGGAAGTAAAGGACCACAGTAACCCAAATCTCCTCCTACATTATTCATGTACATGATAGAGGAATCTCCTCCTACGTTATTCATGTACATGATAGAGGAATCTCCTCCTACGTTATTCATGTACATGATAGAGGAATCTCCTCCTACATTATCCATGCATGCTTTACAGCAAGCCTCATGGACATAGATGACAATAGACAGACTGTCTCTTTGAGATGAATGTGAGACATTACTGAGCGCGCTCTGTGACCTGTGAAGAGGTCATTCCGCAGGGAGCTGCTATTGTCCCTTCTATCTACTGGGGTCACATGACGCTGCAATGCTGTACAGATCACTTTACAGCAGCTTCCTCTTATCACCACAGACACAACAGGAAGTCTCAGCTTCGTTTTAACCCCAGTGATGAGAATGAAAACTGCAAGATCTCAGGATTATCTTATAATATAGATAGAAAAATTATTTAAAAAAAGCCACCAAAAATCCTTTAACTCTATTTAACATAAAAACATTATTTATACAATAAGTCGTTTTCTGATGACACATTCCCTTTAAACATAGAAAACTTAAAAAAATAAAAAATTAACATGTATATTACAAAACTACTTGAGATCACAAACCCTATTGATTTATTACAAAAAAAAAAAAAGTGACATTGCCCCTTTAAGTAAAGCAGCTGTGAAGCACAACATGCAGCTCCAGCAAAGTCAAATACTGATAAGGAGACTATTGGATTTATGTAAATGATTTAATAATCAGATCCATTAGAAAAAGAAAGATAAATAATCTAAATCTCCAGAAATTTTCCCTGTATTTTTCCAGGAATAGAGAAGTTCAGCAAGGTTAGCGCTTTATCAGCCTGAAACGCAGAACAAATATTATGACTTTTAAAGGGACTTTATTTTTTTTTGCAAATGTAAAACAAACACAATGAAGGTCATTGTCGAGGTCAGAGGAAAGAACGGCATTGGCCGAGGGGAGAACAGATGAGGATTTGACGATGGGCTCCGGATATCCCGTTTCTTTATACAGTAACATAGTTGTAGCTGGTACAGGAAGAAGCTTACTGCTATATTTTACTATTTTAAAGGGAAACTCCAGAGGGAAAACAATAGTTTTTCAATCAACTTACCAGTACTTATCAGCTGCTGTATGTCCTGCAGGAAGTGGTGTTCAATTATCTATGTTCTTAAGTGTTGCTGTTTGCTTTAAAAGTGTAAAATAAAATGGAAATATGCAAAGTACATTCTTCTTTTTATTCCTTAAAAAAATTGGGATTGAGAGGTGTCCTCCTATAAAGCACTGGCACATCTGAGCCCCCCAGGGGTCCGGCTGCCACCTCTACATCCCTCTGGTGTCCTACAAAAATTTAGATACTTGGGCTCCTCTGCAGACATTAAAGGGATAGTCCACCAAAAATCTTTTTCTTTCAATTCAACTGGTTTCCGAAAGCTATGTAGATTTGTAATTTACTTCTATTTAAAAATCTCCAGTCTTCCAGTACTTATTATCTGCTGTATGTCCTGCAGGAAGTGGTGTATTATTTCCAGTCTGACACAGCGCTCTCTGCTGCCACCTCTGTCCATGTCAGGAACTGTCCAGAGCAGTAGCAAATCCCCATAGAAAACCTCTCCTGCTCTGGACAGTTCCTGACATGGACAGAGGTGGCAGCAGAGAGCACTGTGTCAGACTGAAAAAAATACACCACTTCCTGCAGGACATACAGCAGCTGATAAGTACTGGAAGACTTGAGATTTTTTTAATAGAAGTAAATTACAAATCTCTGGCACTTTCTATCACCAGTTTCATTACATTTCAGGGTCAGGGATCGGACTTTTTGGTTTCTACTATGTGGGAAGGAAATTCCCGGGAAGTAACTTTCTTTTTTTTTCATATTTCCAGTCCAGATGCCAACTGGTCAAGTCTGTCAGGGTGTGAAGAAGTCGATGTCTTTGCCTTCGAACTCTTTAAGAACTGGGAATAATTTGTCTCCGTTAATCGTCTCCAAACCTCAGAGTCACTCTTTGTATTCTTTCCTGCCCGTCCTGAGACGAGAACCCCTGAGGACGACGCGGGTTCTCCCAGCCATCCCCAGCCAGCGGGGGCCGAGCACAACCGAAGGCCTTATGTCCTCCCCCACCAAGTCTGACACCAACGACTAGCCCCCCCCCCTTGTCTGTGCGTTCCATGTCTGTTCCTCGATAAGTAGTCGGGTCTGTGGGATACGTGGCGTGAGTCCTTTGTACGTCGGATGAGTATGGACGTGACCTCGGTTTTGCTATGTTTTTTAATACGATCATTTTCTAAGTTATTTTGTGATCTTCCATGGCCGATCGCTGGAGAGATTTACAAGAAATCGTTCAATTCTCTATGTTCTTAAATGTTGCTGTTTTTTTTTTTTTTTTTTTTTATTCAGATATTTGCTTTAAAAGTGTAAAATAAAATGGAAATATGCAAAGTAAATTCTTCTTTTTATTCCTTGTGAAATTGGCCATTGGAATTGAGAGGGAGAGTTCTGGGCTTCTCTGCAGATATTAAAGGGGTACTCCAGTGAAAATCTTTTTCTTTCAAGTCAACTGGTGTCAGAAAGTTATATAGATTTGTAGTTAACTTCTATTTTAAAAAAAATATCGAGTCGTCCAGTACTTATCAGCTGCTGTATATCCTGTAGGAAGTGGTGCATTCTTTCCAGTCTGACACAGCGCTCTCTGCTGGCACCTCTGTCCATGTCAGGAACCGTCCTGAGTAGGAGAAGTTTTCTATGGGGATTTGCTGCTGCTGCTCTGGACACTTCCTGACATGGACAGAGGTGGCAGCAGAGGGCACTGTGTCAGACTGGAGAGAACATACCACTTCCTGCAGGACACACAGAAGCTGATAAGTATTGGAAAACTGGAGATTTTTTTTAACAGAAGTAAATTACAAATTTCTGGCACTTTCGGGCACCAGTTAATTTGAAATAAAAAAACTTTTTGGTGAACAACAGGTATCTCTTTTTTTACCATCCTATCTGCAGTTCACAGCATGATACAGAGCCGACATGTTCCCAGTAGGCAGCTCAGCATCAATGTGGTGCAAGGAAAGCCGAGAGGAAGCAGAACACAATGCAGGTCTTGAACTCTGGCCGCTGTCTACACTTGGGATGTTCATCTCTCGCCTGACTCCATCCTCTTAATCTCCCCTTTCATAAGTAAGAGCCTCCTTGTTTCCGGATGAGGACGCTTAAAGATAAACGCTGTTCCTGAGCTGCAGCCCAAGGAGCGCCAGCAGATTCCTCCATAATCCATAATTATTACAGGGAGGGTTGATGCACTTCTTATATTATGTGTCCTATTGTTTACTATGCAGAAACTGTAATGGTGGCCCTCACCTGCTACATGCCATTTATTGTACAGTGTCTTCCTATAGGAGGACCCTCTGGTGTCCTCCTATAAAGCACTGGCACATCTGAGCCCCCCAGGGGTCTGGCTGCCACCTCTACGTCTCTCTGGTGTCCTATAAAGCACTGGCACATCTGAGCCCTCCAGGGGTCCAGCTGCCACCTCTACGTCTCTCTGGTGTCCTCTATAAAGCACTGGCCAATCTGAGCCCCCCAGGGGTCCGGCCTCTGCCTCTGGAATCCTCTGGTGTCCTCCTATAAAGCACTGGCCCATCTGAGCCCCCCAGGGGTCCGGCTGCCACCTCTACGTCTCTCTGATGTCCTCCTATAAAGCACTGGCACATCTGAGCCCCCCAGGGGTCCGGCTGCCACCTCTACGTCTCTCTGGTGTCGTCCTATAAAGCACTGGCACATCTGAGCCCCCCAGGGGTCCGGCTGCCACCTCTACGTCTCTCTGGTGTCCTATAAAGCACTGGCACATCTGAGCCCCCCAGGGGTCCGGCTGCCACCTCTACGTCTCTCTGGTGTCCTATAAAGCACTGGCACATCTGAGCCCCCCAGGGGTCCGGACGCTACCTCTGGGACCCTCTGGTGTCCTCCTATAAAGCACTGGCCCATCTGAGCCCTCCAGGGGTCCAGCTGCCACCTCTACGTCTCTCTGGTGTCCTCTATAAAGCACTGGCCAATCTGAGCCCCCCAGGGGTCCGGCCTCTGCCTCTGGAATCCTCTGGTGTCCTCCTATAAAGCACTGGCCCATCTGAGCCCTCCAGGGGTCCGGCTGCCACCTCTACGTCTCTCTGGTGTCCTCCTATAAAGCACTGGCACATCTGAGCCCCCCAGGGGTCCGGCTGCTACCTCTACATCCCTCTGGTGTCCTACAAAGCACTGGCCCATCTGAGCCCTCCAGGGGTCCAGCCGCTACCTCTACATCTCTCTGGTGTCCTCCTATAAAGCACTGGCACATCTGAGCCCCCCAGGGGTCCGGCCTCTGCCTCTGGAATCCTCTGGTGTCCTCCTATAAAGCACTGGCCCATCTGAGCCCTCCAGGGGTCCGGCTGCCACCTCTACGTCTCTCTGGTGTCCTCCTATAAAGCACTGGCACATCTGAGCCCCCCAGGGGTCCGGCCGCTACCTCTACGTCTCTCTGGTGTCCTCCTATAAAGCACTGGCACATCTGAGCCCCCCAGGGGTCCGGCCGCTACCTCTACATCCCTCTGGTGTCCTACAAAGCACTGGCCCATCTGAGCCCTCCAGGGGTCCGGCTGCCACCTCTACATCCCTCTGGTGTCCTACAAAGCACTGGCCCATCTGAGCCCTCCAGGGGTCCAGCCGCTACCTCTACATCTCTCTGGTGTCCTCCTATAAAGCACTGGCCCATCTGAGTCCGCCAGGGGTCCGGCTGCTACCTCTACGTCTCTCTGGTGTCCTCTATAAAGCACTGGCCTATCTGAGCCCCCCCAGGGGTCCGGCCGCCACCTCTACGTCTCTCTGGTGTCCTCCTACAAAGCACTGGCCCATCTGAGTCCCCCAGGGGTCCGGCTGCTACCTCTACGTCTCTCTGGTGTCCTCTATAAAGCACTGGCCTATCTGAGCCCCCCCAGGGGTCCGGCCGCCACCTCTACGTCTCTCTGGTGTCCTCCTATAAACCACTGGCACATCTGAGCCCTCCAGGGGTCCGGCCGCTACCTCTGGGACCCTCTGGTGTCCTCCTATAAAGCACTGGCCGATCTGCTCCCCTCTATGTAATAGGGAACCCTATTGATAGGCTGCGATACCCATCGATATGCTGAAGTTAGGGGGATCAGACGGAGACCACAGACCACGTCCTTCACATTCCCCAAAGACGGCCACGGAAGGATCTGCTGGTGGAGGGGCAGCTATAGGGCATTGCACCCTGGCCTCTCTGACATAGACGCTTGCTGATCCAGCTTTATTCCTTGCTGTTGCGGTATATTACCAAATGTTGTTGTTGTGGTTTCTTCCATATGCTTTCGCCACTGGTTTTGTTCTAGTGCCAAGAACATAGTGGAAAATAACAGTGACAACCAGTGGTAGCGCAGGCTCGGGATCCTTCCGGCCACATTGTCCGTAGTGAGAAGTTATTCTTAGATCGGCTTCTTGTGCAAGTTTCATTTCCTTTCTGCTAAGAAATCTCCAAGAAACAAAAAAATTTCCACGCGAGACCAGTGGCCCCAGGTGACCTGAAGATCCGGGGCCCCCAGTGCACAAGTGGGCCCCTACTGTACCATTGATAACACTGGCGTCTAGGTCAGAGGGGCCAGGGTGCGACGCCCTATAGCTGCCCCTCCGCCAGCAGATCCTTCCATGGCCGTCTTGGAGGAATGTGAAGGACGTGGTCTGTGGTCATTCCTTCCCCGTGGATATTCTGCATGTAAATATCCCAACTATACACGTACGCTTCTGCAGAGCAATACTACCAGTCGTAAGGCCGTTCCTTTTCCTGTCAGATTTGTATGGACAATTTTGTGTTGTGGCTGTAAATCCAACAACGACGTACTTTACACCACCCCAGCAGATTCCTGGCATTGTTCGAGCTTCTGTAGCCTCCAGTCATGATGTTGCTGTATACCATTCCAGCTGACTCCTAGCACAGGGCCTGTATACCATAGCTTTAACCTCCAGTGAAGATGTGCTGTACATTATAGTGATGAAACTCCGACTTGTGCGAACATACCCTAATGGTGCGTTTACACAGAGAGATTTATATGATAGATTTTTTAAGCCAAAGCCAGGAACAGACTATAAACAGAGAACAGGTCATAAAGGAAAGACTGAGATTTCTCCTTTTATCAAATCCATTCCTGGATTTGGCTTTATCAATTGCAACCAAAAATCTGTATTTGTGAACACACTCTCATGTGCGTTTACACAGACAGATTTATCTGACAGATTTTTGAAGCCAAAGCCAGGAATGGATTTGAAAAGAGTTGAAATCTCAGTCTTTCCTTTATGACCTGTTCCCTGTTTATAGTTCCTGTTCCTGGCTTTGGCTTCAAAAATCTGTCAGATAAATCACTCTGTGTAAAGGTACCATTAGGGTGCCCTCACACACACGTCTGGCGTTTTTCAGGCCAAAAAACCCTGAAAAGACACAAATTCGACACATGGCATTTTTTCCCTGCTTTTTCGTGTTTTTTTTTTTTCTGGCGTTTTTGACTTTATGTGTGAATGATCTTGTTTGTGGTTTAGGTGTTTTTGTGTTTTTTTTTTCCTCTGCCATCACATGACTAGCAGCTGGAGCACAAAAGGTGACAAAATCACCAGAAAAAAAACAGTGCCATATGCAAAGCAATGGCGTCTTTGAGACAACCAGAACAATAACATTGAAGTGTATGGGAGAAAAAAACGCCATCTCATCAGCGGCCACAGAGCCTCAAAAACACCTGAGAAGAGAGAAAAACGCCACCCTCAAAAATGGGGGGGATTTATCAAACATGGTGTAAAGTGAAACTGGCTCAGTTGCCCCTAGCAACCAATCAGATTCCATCTTTCATTTTCCAAAGAGTCTGTGAGGAATGAAAGGTGGAATCTGATTGGTTGCTAGGGGCAACTGAGCCAGTCTCACTTTACACCATGTTTGATAAATCTCCCCCATGGTGTAAAGTGAAACTGGCTCAGTTGCCCCTAGCAACCAATCAGATTCCACTTTTAATTCCTCACAGAAAATGAAAGGGGGGGATCTGATTGGTTGCTATAAATTCTGGAATCATATGATTAAAACATCACTTAGTAATCACATAGTAATTTACACTAAAATAAAAAAAATGCCAAAACATTTAAAAAAAAAAGCAGGAAACACTGCTGGCCGTTTTTTGGAGGTAATTTATTTATTGCCCTGGTTTTTTTAAGCGTGATTTATAATCTGTGTCGATGGGAAGCCTCAGGGCGAGTTTCTGCATCTGTCAGCGATGGGTGCGGCTAAAACAACCAGGTCAATAATTAGGGTTCACATACTTTTGATTATATACAAAATATAAAAAAAAAAACTTGTAGATTCCAATCTTAGATAAGACCTTAAAAGGATTATCGAATGGAACTGAACTGTAATACCACACACAACCTGGGGACAGGAGTGGCGCTGTTTTTGCAAGAAATTAGCTGTGTTTTTTCTAACTCTGGAGAACCCCTTTAAACTTAGTAGGCAATGATAATGTATTGTATATTCCAATGTAGCAGACTCTTTCTATTCTTCGCAGTACAGTAATAGAATCAGTATGACCCAGGGATGGGTGCGAGGCCGACATATTACAGACGACTCTATGTGAGGACGCCTGTTGTCCCTCCACCATCTGCGAGCCTCAGCGATTCCAGGCACTCACAGTGAGGGGGGGAGGGGGCGACACTTCTGGAAAGTCCCTCCTCAGAAAAATCCATCTTTATGGTCATTAGCGCCATCCCCATCGGATTTCTGCTTCTCTGAGATGAAGCGCAGCGTTCACCAGGGAGCGATTCACGGAAATTGTTTTGTTTGTAAAGAAAAAAGAAAATTTTGATCAAAAAAATTACTGGATTTGAAAAAAACAAATGTGAAAATCACTGAAGCTTCAGCTTCCTTGTGTTATATAGCAGTGTACGGCTGCTGCAGAACTACTACTACCAGCAGGCCACTGCCAGAGCACTGTGAGAGTTGCAGTTTTGTATGAACTGGGGAACCACTAGCACCAATGATGCTAATGTGTTTAGCTTATGGTGCGTTTACACGGAACGATTATCGTTCGAATTTTCGCAAGCGATAATCGGCTCGTGTAAACACAGCGAACGATCAAGCAACCAGCGAAAAATCGTTCATTGTGATCTCAAATCGTCATTGGTCGTTCGCTAAAAATTTGCAGATCGCTTTGTGTAAACAGTCTTTCAAAGATTCACCCTATGTGTGGGATGGACTTAAACGAACTTAAAAACATTTGCAATAACGATTTTTCTAACAAATTTTCAAACGATTTATTCGCCTAAATGCTATTCGTTATAAAAACCATTTCGTTGCTTCAAAATCGTTAAAAGATTGATTGGGCGAATTATCGCTTAGTGTAAACGCAGCATTAGGCCATGTTCACATGGCGTAAAAAAACTGGCTGTTCCGTGACCCAGCCGGGTCACAGAGCGGCCGGTCTCTGAAAAGATCGCCCCGGCGGGTACTACAGTACCGGCCGGATGATCTCTCACGCCGCAGAGTTCTGATGCGGGCGCATCCATGCATCAGAACTCCCCACAGTACACTATGAAGCGTGCGGCCGCAGCCGCTCGCTTCATAGTGTGCACTCATAGGGTTTTCTGCACCACTAGTCAATGAATAGGGGCCGCAGAAAACTGACATGTCAGTTCTTTGCAGCGCCGCGAGGGATCCCGGACGGAGCATATACTATGTGTATACGCTCCAGCCGGGATCCCATAGACAACAATGTAACGTATATTCTCGTAATAATCACAGCCGTTTGTGTCTTTCTATTGCAGGAAATGTAGTTACAGGAATATACACTCATATTCTACCACGTCCAGATACAGCAGATATACTGCCCTCCAGGGTCCCGTGTGGTTGGTGGTTCATGATGACAGAGAGAGGATCTGCATATGTAAGATCCTGACCGCTGCTGTGTCTGTGTGATCTATGGAGGGTCGCCGTGGTCCATCATCCATCACAGTGGGCTGCCAAAATGCTAATTAGGCTAACACAACACCTTTTACAGGGGTATTCCACTCAAACATAATTCAAACAGAGGAGGGCGGGGACTATGGTAATGGCCTTTTATGGCCCCTGTTTTATGGTGTCTTTTGTCCTGTCACCCTAACCTTATAGCACCATCATGGAACCTTTATCCAATCCGTCTCGATATGCCGCACGTTTACATATCAAACATGGCTGATTATGGCAATAGGGTTGGACTCAGTTATGTAATCAGCTGTTTGATATTTATACCTTAGGCCCGAGTACTCCTGCTGAGGCACACATCCTAGATACGGATGACACCACATATTTCTATGCGTACTATGGTTTGTATGGGTGACCTTAAAGGGGTTTTCCAGCGCTACAAAAACATGGCCACTTTTCCCCCTACTGTTGTCTCCAGTTTGGGTGGGGTTTTGGGACACAGTTCCATTGAAGTAAATGGAGATTAATTGCAAACCGCACCTGAACTGGAGACAACAGTAGGGGGAAAAGTGGCCATGTTTTTGTAGCGCTGGATAACCCCTTTAAAGGGGTTCTCCAGTGCTACACAAACATGGCCGCTTTCTTCCAGAGATAGCACCACTCGTCTCCACTTTGGGTTCAGGTTTTGTAGCTCAGTTCCATTGAAGTGAATGAAGTTTAAAGGGGTTATCCAGCGCTACGAAAACATGGCCACTTTTCCCCCTCTCGTCTCCAGTTCAGGTGTGGTTTGCAATTAAGCTCCATTAAGGGTGGGTTCACACTGCGTTTTTGCAATCCGTTTAATGGATCTGGGGGGTTTTTACGGTCAAAAAAGTAGTGTCAACAGTACTTTATTGTGTGTCAAAAAAAACGCATCCGTTTTTTTTTTATAATGAAAGTCAATGGAAAAACGGATCAAAAACGGATGCACACAAATGCATCCGTTTTTTGCAAAAAACGGATCCGTTAAACGGATGCTGAAAACGCAGTGTGAACCTAGCCTCACTTCAATGGAACTGAGTTTAAAACGCCACCCAATCTGGAGACAAGAGAGGGGGAAAAGTGGCCATGTTTTTGTAGCACTGGATAACCCCTATAATTGCAAACCACACCTGACCTGGAGACAAGAGCGGTGCTGTCCTTGGAAGAAAGCGGCCATGTTTTTGCAGCACTGGAAAAAACCCTTTAAGGGTATATTCACACGAACGGGCTCGCAGCGAGATTCTCGCTGCGAGCCCGGCAGGTCCTGACAGTTCCCATACACTACATACTTACTGCGGTCTAAACGACCGCAGCGAGTATGTAATTATACCGCCCTTAACCCCTTCTGCTCCCGCCCCCGGCTCCCCCGCTGTAAGCATACTTTACCTGTCCTTGCTGCACTGGTCCGGCGTGCTGCTCTCCTGTCCGGCCAATTAGTGTGTTGCCCAGCCGCAGCCACTGATTGGCCGGGCGGGAGAGCAGGACGCTTAGACCGCATCAAGTATGTAGTGTATGGGAACTGCCAGGACCTGCCGGGCTCGCAGCGAGAATCTCGCTGCGAGCCCGTTCGTGTGAATATACCCTAAGCCTCAACCCCCTAAACGACCTCCAGTGTGAGACAGATGTGTATTTCAGCATGAAATCCCACAATCCTGGCACTTTCTTCTATTTGCGCTGTTCACCATACGGGAATAGAATTGTTATAGTGTAAAAGATGGGACAATTATGCATGTTACGGTATATAAAATGTATATTTATTTTTGTGTGTTTTATATAAGTGGTAAGGGGGTGGGGGTCATTTTAACTTTTATTGGGGTTTGAGGGGCTATTTCATATTTTATTTTGATTTTCACTTTTTAGGGCTGGAAACACACAGAACCTTTTTTTTTTTGGACACTGCCAGTGCAGTTTTTTTGTGCCAAAACCAGAAGAGGATCCAACAGAAAAGAGAAGTACAAGTCCTCGCTTTATATTTCCCATCCCACTTGAATCTATTTCAGACTTTGGCACAAAAGCGAGCGCAGCTCCTGATCTTGCTTCACAGAGCCCGTGCAGAAAATGTATGCCGCGTGTTGTTAAATTGACTCTGTACCCACAATCTGACCCCCCCCCCCCAAACCACTTGTACCTTCAGATAGCTGCTTTTAATCCAAGATCAGTCCGGGGTCCATTCAGCAGGTGATGTAGTTATTGTCCTAAAAAACAACTTGCAGCCCTGTGTCAAATTGGCGTGTCCTAGAGTGTGTATGCCCTAGGCCTGCAATGCCCCTCCCTCCTCCCCACCATTAGGAATGCCCCAGGCAGGATTTCTCCTATTCATCACTTGTCTGAACACTGCACAGGTGCTTTAACGATCCAGCACACATGCAGAGTTCAGACAAGTAATGATTAGGAGAAATCCTGCCTGGGGCATTCCTAATGATGGGGAGGAGGGAGGGGCATTGCAGGCCTAGGGCATACACACTCTAGGCCACGCCAATTTGACACAGGGCTGCAAGTTGTTTTTTAGGACAATAACTGCATCACCTGCCGAACGGACCCCAGGACAGATCTTAGATTAAAAGCAGCTATCTGAAGGTATAAGCAGTTTTGGGAGGGCAGATTGTGGGTACAAAGTCCCTTTAAGGCACAGATTTCCGTGGCATACAGGCTCGGACTGGCCCACAGGGGAGCAGGGGAATCCCCCGGTGGGCCCTACCCATTGGTGGGCCCCTGAGCAGGAGATCTACATACCTCTTTAGCAGCTTCAGGATGACATATCCCCCAGTTAGTTTCATGGGACTTCACCTTTCAAGAAATTTAAGTGGACGGCTGAGTTGTTTGCATAGAAAAGGGATGGAGAACCTTCGGCCTTCCAGCTGTGGAAAAACTACAACTCCCATCGTGCCTGGACAGCTCCTATACACTAGAACAGGGATGGGGAACCTTCGGCCTTCCAGCTGTGGAAAAACTACAACTCCCATCATGCCTGGACAGCTCCTATACACTAGAACAGGGATGGGGAACCTTCGGCCTTTCAGCTGTTGCAGAACTACAACTCCCATCATGCCTGGACAGCCTTCGGCTGTCCAGGCATGATGGAAATTGCGGTTTTGCAACAGCTGAAAGGCCGAAGGTTCCCCATCCCTGTTCTAGTGTATAGGAGCTGTCCAGGCATGATGGGAGTTGTAGTTTTTCCACAGCTGGAAGGCCGAAGGTTCCCCATCCCTGTTCTAGTGTATAGGAGCTGTCCAGGCACGATGGGAGTTGTAGTTTTTCCACAGCTGGAAGGCCGAAGGTTCCCCATCCCTGGCATATAGTGTCTGACCAGTTTCTAACAGTGAGCGAGCATTGCCGGCCACATACACAGCACTGTGCAAAGTCTCTATAGTAATGTGAAAGGTTTGGCGCTGGGTATATCTGGTGTATGTAGGGTGGGCCCCTAGAATAAAATATTCCCTGGTGGGCCCAAGGTACCCCAGTCCGACACTGGTTGCATACATTTACATCTTATGTTGTCAAGGGGTTAAAAATGTATTTTTACTCTCCAGGACCACCAGGGCCTTTACCATAAGCTTAGACTACTAGGGGTTCTACTACCATAAGTCATTTCAGTGCCATAGACCACCAGGACTCTACTATAAACTTCTTCCCTGCCCTGAATCACCAGCAGCTTTACCATAAACCCTTTCACTGCCCTGGACCATCAGGGACACAAGAATAAACCCCTTCACTGCCCAAAACGGTCAGGAACTCTACCATGAACTCCCTCACTGCCCTAGCCCACCAGGGATTCTACCAGAAGCTCCTTCACTTCTCTAGGCTACCAGGATCTCTACCACAAATCCTTTACTCTCCTAGACCACCAGGTAATTTTTTTGTTGCCCAGGGACCCAATTTTATTTTAAAATGATATCCAACATTACACTGGCACTGCTTATCTAGCTTTTGGAGCAGTTTCCTCCTTGTGGGCTAACCCCAGAGGAGGACAGAGGAAGTACAGCTCCTGGGGAGTGAATACTGTTGGTACCAAGTATAGATTGCAGTTGGGAGGCCGTGGTTGGCACTGGAGAGGAATGGCTCTTGTAGCTGGCTGGGTAGACTTTGGTAGAGTTTGAAGGGAAGGCTCTGGTTGACATTGTAATATGCACCTCAGCTGCTGCAGAACCTCATCTTTTTGTAGAGAAAGTTGTTCTCGTTTCCCGTCCACAACACTTAGTAAGGGACATGATGCCTGTATAATATTCGTTCCCATACCCCTTCCTGTAGTTACTCATGTTACAAGAGTCTTAGGGGAAATGGTTTTGCTCCGGCTATCTTTTCTTTGTAATATTCACTATGTGGAAATAAATTCCTCTAAGTGATTGTTTACGGTTCTCATCCCCCCAGTTCCTGACTGATCCTCCCGGCATCTCCGCTCAGCCGGGGGGTTACTGGAAAACCCCTCCAAAGACGATCCCCCAGTCCCTGTAAAAACCCAAGAACTTCTATTTCTATTGAGTTAAGTAACTCCAATGGGATGAGTAGAGCCCAGTGTACACTGGATACAAGTTAGGCTGTGTCTGGGCTCTGTTCCCCATGTACCTAGTAGGGGGTAGGCTGTGTCTGGGCTCTGTTCCCCATGTACCTAGTAGGGGGTAGGCTGTGTCTGGGCTCTGTTCCCCATGTACCTAGTAGGGGGTAGGCTGTGCCCGGGCACTGTTCCTGGTAGGTGGTGAAGTAAGCTATGGCTGGGCTTTCTTCCCAGTGTTCCCAGTGGAAGTGGGGGAGTAAGCTGTACCCAGGTTATGTTCCTGTTGAGGGTTGACCTGTGCCCGGGCTCAGTTTCACATGTTCCTCATATGGGGTAAGCTTTGCCGCCTGTTCTTTTCCCCATATTCCTGGTAGGGGGAGACCGGCCAAAGAAGACAGTGACGGCTGCTGGTTAAAGGTCTCAATGCAGTGACATCCTAGGTGCATTGCCCCCTGGGAAACATCAATATGCAAAAAGGTCCGCGGAGCCTCAGTTACCAGTCACAAAACATGGAAATAGCCAGATATCCCTCCAGGGAAGGACCCAGCAAAAGGGATGGCTCCTGTATGGAGACCACCAAACCCACTATATTAGGTGGCCAACTCAGTTACGAGTCTGATGATATGACCAGGGAAATAGGGGGTAGGGGGTAAGCTGTGCCAGGGGTCTATTTCCTGTGTTCCTGTTAGGGGGTAAGCTATGCCCGGGCTCTATTCCCTGTGTTTCCGGTAGGGGGGTAAACTATGCCCAGGCTCTACTCCCTATGTTCCCGGTAGGGGGTAAGCTATGCCCCGGCTCTATTCCCCCTGTTCCTGGTAGGGGGGTAAGCTGCGCCCGGACTCTATCCCCCATGTTCCTGGTAGGTCTATTCCCCCATGTACCTGGTTTCTATTCCCTGTGTTCCCGGCAGGGGGGTAAGCTGTGCCTGGGCTCTATTCCCCCTGTTCCTGGTAGGGGGGTAAGCTGTGCCTGAGCTCTATTCCCTATGTTTCCGGTAGGGGGTAAGCTGTGCCGGAGCGCTATTCCCTATGTTCCCGGTAGGGGGTAAACTGTGCCTTAGCTTTATTCCCTATGTTCACGGTAGGGGGGGGGGGGTAAGCTATGCCTGAGCTCTATTCCCCCTGTCTCTCGTAGAGGGGTAAGCTGTGCCTGAGCTCTATTCCCCCTGATTCTGGTAGGGGGGTAAGCTGAGCCTAGGGCTCTATTCCCTACGTTCCCAGTACGTGGTAAACTGTGCCCAGGCTCTATTCCCTGTGTTCCCAGTAAGTGGTAAACTATGCCGGGCCTCTACTCCCCGTGTTCCCGGTAGGGGGGTAAACTGTGCCTTGGCTCTGTTCCCTATCTTCCCAGTAGGGTGGTAAACTATGTCTGGGCTCTATTCCCCGTGTTCCGGGTAGGCGGTGGCTGGGCTCTGTTCCCTATGCTCCCAGTAAGTGGTAGGCTGTGCCCGGGCTCTATTCCCTATGTTCCCAGTAAGTGGTGAGCTATGCCCGGGCTCTGTTCCCTATGCTCCCAGTAAGTGGTAGGCTGTGCCCGGGCTCTGTTCCCTATGCTCCCAGTAAGTGATAGGATATGCCCGGGCTCTATTCCCCCTGTTCCTGGTGGGGGAGGGAGTCGGATATGCCAGGGCTCTATTCCCCGTGCTCCCAGTAAGTGGTAGGCTGTGCCCGGGCTCTATTCCCTATGATCCCAGTAAGTGGTAGGCTGTGGCTGGGCTCTATTCCCTATGTTCCCAGTAAGTGGTAGGCTGTGCCCAGGCTCTATTCCCTATGCTCCCAGTAAGAGGTAGGCGGTGGCTGGGCTCTATTCCCTGTGTTCCCAGTAAGTGGCGAGCTATGTCCGGGCTCTATTCCCTATGCTCCCAGTAAGTGGTAGGCTGTGGCTGGGCTCTATTCCCTATGTTCCCAGTAAGTGGTAGGCTATGGCTGGGCTCTATTCCCCGTGCTCCCAGTAAGTGGTAGGCTGTGCCCGGGCTCTATTCCCTATGTTCCCAGTAAGTGGTAGGCTGTGGCTGGGCTCTATTCCCTATGTTCCCAGTAAGTGGTAGGCTGTGCCCGGGCTCTATTCCCTATGCTCCCAGTAAGTGGTAGGCTGTGCCCGGGCTCTATTCCCTATGCTCCCAGTAAGTGGTAGGCTATGCCCGGGCTCTATTCCCTATGTTCCCAGTAAGTGGTGAGCTGTGGCTGGGCTCTATTCCCTATGTTCCCAGTAAGTGGTAGGCTGTGCCCGGGCTCTATTCCCTATGCTCCCAGTAAGTGGTAGGCTGTGGCTGGGCTCTATTCCCTATGTTCCCAGTAAGTGGTAGGCTATGCCCGGGCTCTATTCCCTATGTTCCCAGTAAGTGGTAGGCTGTGGCTGGGCTCTATTCCCTATGTTCCCAGTAAATGGTAGGCTGTGCCCGGGCTCTATTCCCTATGTTCCCAGTAAGTGGTAGGCTATGCCCGGGCTCTATTCCCTATGCTCCCAGTAAGTGGTAGGCTGTGCCCGGGCTCTATTCCCTATGCTCCCAGTAAGTGGTAGGCTGTGGCTGGGCTCTATTCCCTATGTTCCCAGTAAGTGGTAGGCTATGCCCGGGCTCTATTCCCAGTAAGTGGTAGGCTATGCCCGGGCTCTATTCCCAGTAAGTGGTAGGCTATGCCCGGGCTCTATTCCCAGTAAGTGGTAGGCTATGCCCGGGCTCTATTCCCAGTAAGTGGTAGGCTATGCCCGGGCTCTATTCCCTATGTTCCCAGTAAGTGGTAGGCTATGCCCGGGCTCTATTCCCTATGTTCCCAGTAAGTGGTAGGCTGTGGCTGGGCTCTATTCCCTATGCTCCCAGTAAGTGGTAGGCTGTGGCTGGGCTCTATTCCCTATGTTCCCAGTAAGTGGTAGGCTGTGCCCGGGCTCTATTCCCTATGTTCCCAGTAAGTGGTAGGCTATGCCCGGGCTCTATTCCCTATGTTCCCAGTAAGTGGTAGGCTGTGCCCGGGCTCTTTTCCCTATGTTCCCAGTAAGTGGTAGGCTGTGCCCGGGCTCTATTCCCTATGTTCCCAGTAAGTGGTAGGCTGTGCCCGGGCTCTATTCCCTATGTTCCCAGTAAGTGGTAGGCTATGCCCGGGCTCTATTCCCTATGTTCCCAGTAAGTGGTAGGCTATGCCCGGGCTCTATTCCCTATGTTCCCAGTAAGTGGTAGGCTGTGGCTGGGCTCTATTCCCCATGCTCCCAGTAAGTGGTAGGCTATGCCTGGGCTCTATTCCCTATGCTCCCAGTAAGTGGTAGGCTGTGCCCGGGCTCTATTCCCTATGTTCCCAGTAAGTGGTAGGCTATGCCCGGGCTCTATTCCCTATGTTCCCAGTAAGTGGTAGGCTGTAGCTGGGCTCTATTCCCCATGCTCCCAGTAAGTGGTAGGCTGTGCCCAGGCTCTATTCCCTATGTTCCCAGTAAGTGGTAGGCTGTGGCTGGGCTCTATTCCCTATGCTCCCAGTAAGTGGTAGGCTGTGCCCGGGCTCTATTCCCTATGTTCCCAGTAAGTGGTAGGCTATGCCCGGGCTCTATTCCCTATGTTCCCAGTAAGTGGTAGGCTGTGCCCAGGCTCTATTCCCAGTAAGTGGTAGGCTATGCCCGGGCTCTATTCCCTATGTTCCCAGTAAGTGGTAGGCTGTGGCTGGGCTCTATTCCCTATGTTCCCAGTAAGTGGTAGGCTGTGCCCGGGCTCTATTCCCTATGCTCCCAGTAAGTGGTAGGCTGTGCCCTGGCTCTATTCCCTATGCTCCCAGTAAGTGGTAGGCTATGCCCGGGCTCTATTCCCTATGTTCCCAGTAAGTGGTAGGCTATGCCCGGGCTCTATTCCCTATGCTCCCAGTAAGTGGTAGGCTGTGGCTGGGCTCTATTCCCTATGTTCCCAGTAAGTGTAGGCTGTGGCTGGGCTCTATTCCCTATGATCCCAGTAAGTGGTAGGCTGTGCCCGGGCTCTATTCCCTATGATCCCAGTAAGTGGTAGGCTATGCCCGGGCTCTATTCCCTATGTTCCTAGTAAGTGGTAGGCGGTGGCTGGGCTCTATTCCCTATGTTCCCAGTAAGTGGTAGGCTATGCCGGGGCTCTATTCCCAGTAAGTGGTAGGCTATGCCCGGGCTCTATTCCCTATGTTCCCAGTAAGCGGTAGGCTGTGGCTGGGCTCTATTCCCTATGTTCCCAGTAAGTGGTAGGCTATGCCCGGGCTCTATTCCCTATGTTCCCAGTAAGTGTAGGCTGTGGCTGGGCTCTATTCCCTATGATCCCAGTAAGTGGTAGGCTGTGCCCGGGCTCTATTCCCTATGATCCCAGTAAGTGGTAGGCTATGCCCGGGCTCTATTCCCTATGTTCCTAGTAAGTGGTAGGCGGTGGCTGGGCTCTATTCCCTATGTTCCCAGTAAGTGGTAGGCTATGCCGGGGCTCTATTCCCAGTAAGTGGTAGGCTATGCCCGGGCTCTATTCCCTATGTTCCCAGTAAGCGGTAGGCTGTGGCTGGGCTCTATTCCCTATGTTCCCAGTAAGTGGTAGGCTATGCCCGGGCTCTATTCCCTATGTTCCCAGTAAGTGGTAGGCTGTGCCCGGGCTCTATTCCCTATGTTCCAAGTAAGTGGTAGGCTATGCCCGGGCTCTATTCCCTATGTTCTCAGTAAGTGGTAGGCTATGCCCGGGCTCTGTTCCCTATGTTCCCAGTAAGTGGTAGGCTATGCCCGGGCTCTATTCCCTATGTTCCCAGTAAGTGGTAGGCTGTGGCTGGGCTCTATTCCCTATGTTCCCAGTAAGTGGTAGGCTGTGCCCGGGCTCTATTCCCTATGTTCCCAGTAAGTGGTAGGCTGTGCCCGGGCTCTGTTCCGTATGTTTCTAGTAAGTGGTAGGCTATGCCCGGGCTCTATTCCCTATGTTCCCAGTAAGTGGTAGGCGGTGGCTGGGCTCTATTCCCTATGATCCCAGTAAGTGGTAGGCTATGCCCGGGCTCTATTCCCTATGATCCCAGTAAGTGGTAGGCTGTGGCTGGGCTCTATTCCCTATGATCCCAGTAAGTGGTAGGCTGTGGCCGGGCTCTATTCCCTATGTTCCCAGTAAGTGGTAGGCTGTGCCCGGGCTCTATTCCCTATGTTCCCAGTAAGTGGTAGGCTGTGCCCGGGCTCTATTCCCTATGTTCCCAGTAAGTGGTAGGCTGTGGCTGGGCTCTATTCCCTATGTTCCCAGTAAGTGGTAGGCTATGCCCGGGCTCTATTCCCTATGTTCCCAGTAAGTGGTAGGCTGTGGCCGGGCTCTATTCCCTATGCTCCCAGTAAGTGGTAGGCTATGCCCGGGCTCTATTCCCTATGTTCCCAGTAAGTGGTAGGCTATGCCCGGGCTCTATTCCCTATGCTCCCAGTAAGTGGTGAGCTGTGGCCGGGCTCTATTCCCTATGTTCCCAGTAAGTGGTAGGCTGTGGCTGGGCTCTATTCCCTATGTTCCCAGTAAGTGGTAGGCTGTGCCCGGGCTCTATTCCCTATGTTTCCAGTAAGTGGTGAGCTATGCCCGGGCTCTATTCCCTATGTTCCCAGTAAGTGGTAGGCTGTGCCCGGGCTCTATTCCCAGTAAGGGGTAGGCTGTGCCCGGGCTCTATTCCCTATGTTCCCAGTAAGTGGTAGGCGGTGCCCGGGCTCTATTCCCTATGTTCCCAGTAAGTGGTAGGCTGTGCCCGGGCTCTATTCCCTATGTTCCCAGTAAGTGGTAGGCTGTGCCCGGGCTCTATTCCCTATGCTCCCAGTAAGTGGTAGGCTATGCCCGGGCTCTATTCCCTATGTTCCCAGTAAGTGGTAGGCGGTGCCCGGGCTCTATTCCCTATGTTCCCAGTAAGTGGTAGGCGGTGCCCGGGCTCTATTCCCTATGTTCCCAGTAAGTGGTAGGCTGTGCCCGGGCTCTATTCCCTATGTTCCCAGTAAGTGGTAGGCTGTGCCCGGGCTCTATTCCCTATGTTCCCAGTAAGTGGTAGGCGGTGCCCGGGCTCTATTCCCTATGTTCCCAGTAAGTGGTAGGCTGTGCCCGGGCTCTATTCCCTATGTTCCCAGTAAGGGGTAGGCTGTGGCTGGGCTCTATTCCCTATGTTCCCAGTAAGTGGTAGGCGGTGCCCGGGCTCTATTCCCTATGTTCCCAGTAAGTGGTAGGCTGTGCCCGGGCTCTATTCCCTATGTTCCCAGTAAGTGGTAGGCTGTGCCCGGGCTCTATTCCCTATGCTCCCAGTAAGTGGTAGGCTATGCCCGGGCTCTATTCCCTATGTTCCCAGTAAGTGGTAGGCGGTGCCCGGGCTCTATTCCCTATGTTCCCAGTAAGTGGTAGGCGGTGCCCGGGCTCTATTCCCTATGTTCCCAGTAAGTGGTAGGCTGTGCCCGGGCTCTATTCCCTATGTTCCCAGTAAGTGGTAGGCTGTGCCCGGGCTCTATTCCCTATGTTCCCAGTAGGTGGCGTCTGTCCCGGATTCTGCTCCCTCTTCTCCAGACAGTTCCCAGCCGGGGCCGCGCCGCTGTTTACTGGAAGTATCAGGGAGCAGCAGCCAATCAGCGCCGGCCCCGCCCCCCTCTGTACACAGTGACGCGCCGCGGGTGGGGGAGGCTCCGTCGGTTTGGGGGAAGTCACGTGTCCCCGTCCTCCGGTTCTCACATACTGATTATACGGGGCTCCGGTGTGTGCTGCGGGATCCCGGGATGAGGCTGCAGGCTCCGGGGAGGCCGCTGTGCTGGTAGGTCATTGTCGCGCTGTGTGGGTGTAGCGGATCTGACTGCGGGAGGACTACAACTCCCAGCATGCCTCGCTGTGTAGTATCGCTTCATTATGGTGTCTAGTAATATTTGTTACTGGGGAGGCTGGGAGACCATCAGCATGGCCACAGGTACTGCCCCCATAGTTATTGTCAGTGTCACCCAGTTCAATCTATTATTGGGAAGATGGGAGACCGTCAGCATGGCCACATATACTGCCCCCATAGTTATTGTCAGTGTCCTTTAGGGAAGCTGTCAGTATGGTGACGTAGTTAGTATCATTATTATTCAGCTCTTATCTATTCTCGAGAAGATGGGAGACAGTCAGCATGGCAACAGACTCTATTCCCGGTGACACCTAGTTAGATCTATTCCTAGGGAGCCTGGGAGACAGTCAGCATGGCCGTTATATGTGTCCTGGATGCTGTGATGTGTGGCCCCTCACTGTCTTTCAGCCCCCCACACCCCTGGTGGGCTTCTCCTTCCTGCTGATGGTTTCCCCCCTTCATACGCTGCTGTGCGATCATCCACAGCAACCAATCCCATTGCTGCTTCTAGAAAAATGAGAGCTGTAATCTCATTGGTTGCTCAGAAAAGCCGACCTATCGCCCATAGCAACCAATCACATTACAGCTCCTGCGAGTAAGAATCAATCTGATTGGTTGCCATCATAAGTTGTTGGGGTAGAGGGGGTGTAACGCAGTATACACAGGCACACTCGCCTCTCAGGAGCCCAGAAAAGCTGGGTGTCTATATTATTTGCTGGAATTTGTTTATACTTCCTATAGACTTGCATTGCATCTGGAATCGTCTATAGATCTGCCATACATGTCTATGATGGGGACTCCTCCTCCTATCGGCCGTTGACCGGGATTACGTCCTCTCTGCCGCTCTCACCCTGGTCCTTGCGCTAACCAGACTGGTGGCTGATCCCTTCCCAGTATGAGGGGCTTAGAGGGGATCTGACGGTGTGCTGGTCAGTTCTGCTGCACTGACACATTGCAACGCTTACAGCACTCAGTGAATTCTGCAGAACTGTGACTCCATCGCATGGCGACACCGCGTCCGTTATCAGGTGTTACGTTGGGGGTCATGTGACCTCTGGTCACTAACATAGAAGAGACTACAGAAAGAGGGGGAGGAGCGGATGGGAGACAGTCAGTAAGCCCATAGAGATTGCCCTCCTATGGGAGACAGTCAGTAAGCCCATAGAGATTGCCCTCCTATGGCACTGGGAGACAGTCAGTAAGCCCATAGAGATTGCCCTCCTATGGCACTGGGAGACAGTCAGTAAGCCCATAGAGATTGCCCTCCTATGGGAGACAGTCAGTAAGCCCATAGAGATTGCCCTCCTATGGGAGACAGTCAGTAAGCCCATAGAGATTGCCCTCCTATGGGAGACAGTCAGTAAGCCCATAGAGATTGCCCTCCTATGGGAGACAGTCAGTAAGCCCATAGAGATTGCCCTCCTATGGGAGACAGTCAGTAAGCCCATAGAGATTGCCCTCCTATGGGAGACAGTCAGTAAGCCCATAGAGATTGCCCTCCTATGGGAGACAGTCAGTAAGCCCATAGAGATTGCCCTCCTATGGGAGACAGTCAGTAAGCCCATAGAGATTGCCCTCCTATGGGAGACAGTCAGTAAGCCCATAGAGATTGCCCTCCTATGGGAGACAGTCAGTAAGCCCATAGAGATTGCCCTCCTATGGGAGACAGTCAGTAAGCCCATAGAGATTGCCCTCCTATGGGAGACAGTCAGTAAGCCCATAGAGATTGCCCTCCTATGGGAGACAGTCAGTAAGCCCATAGAGATTGCCCTCCTATGGGAGACAGTCAGTAAGCCCATAGAGATTGCCCTCCTATTGCACTGGGAGACAGTCAGTATGGTGCAGGAGATCGCTCCTAGGGTCATCCTGTTATATCAATCTCTAGGAATCCTGGGGAAACAGTCAGTATGCCTATAGAGATTGTTAGTGTCCCCAGTCATCTGTAACCAGGGACACTGGGAGACAGTCAGTATGGTGACATAGACGGCGCTCCCTAGTCATTGTCCACACTGATGTGGTGTTGAGGGCCTGTCATATGTCTTGTGTATTGAGGGCCTGTCACCAGGAAGCGGATAGCGCCATACAGTGTATAGTGGCCATTCTGGGGTACTACAGCTCAGCTCCCATTGAAATGAATGATAGTTGGAGTATCCCAGCACAGATGTCCTGATTAAAGGGGTTGTTCACCAACAATGGTTGTCGCAAAACTACAACTCTCAGCATGCCCTGACAGCCTTCGGCTGTCAGGGCATGCTGGGAGTTGTAGTTTTGCAACAGCTGCTCGTTCTACTGGGGAAAACCGGTAGCAGGAAATCATAGAGACCCATAAAGCTGCTTGTAAATCCGGGAGACCACCCACAGCCCCCTCCCTCGGGGGTCTCCTCAGCTGTGATCCCCCCTTTGATGTGTTTTGCAGCCTGACTCCTGACGCCTTTGGCTTCCCGTAAACCTTGTGGGTGTGAGGTGCGGCTGCAGACATTGCTGTGAGTACTCTGTGAGTCAGTGGGGGGTGTCAGTGAGTCACCCCTGTGTCTGTTGGGGGTCCCGTCTGCCCTCTGCTAGTAACCACCAGGTGCGGAACTTAACCACTTAGTGACCAGGCCTTATTTACACCTCCCCGACTAAGTTTTATAACCAAATTTGCATCATTTTTTTTTTCCCTTAAAACTTTATTTAAACCGCAGACGCGTCTAAGAGCTTAAAGGGGAACTCCAGCGAAAAATCAGGAGCGTCCGCTCTGCAGTGTTTAGACCTATAATTTATCTGCTGGACCCAGGGAGGAGGGGGATGGGTAACGTCAGCGACTCCTCCGAGGCCGCCACAGAGGCTCCATTGTGCTGGTATTTCCTATAGTGATCAGTCTCGGCTTCTGGATCTTCCTGAAAAGTTGTTGCATCCGGTTATAGAAAAAAAATAAAAAAAACTTTACTAGAAGGGGAAAAAAACACAAAAATAGAAAATGGATCAGAAAGTCATACTGCGGCGGATGAGAGGATATAGCGGTATATAGGTATACACCTGCATGTAACCCGCCACCTGCCTTACTGGCACAGAGCTCTGTAGGTGAATGGTTCCGGCACACAGGGGAGGAGACCATACAGTCACCACATATAAGCCGCTATCTTGTGGTGATCGCAGAGACGGCCGATATCCTGTCCGGCGGCCCCTCCGCACCGATATCACACAACAATCTGCAGGAAGTCGTTCTGTGGTTCTGAGTTTTGTAATTCAATCTCTTCCCTCGTATTGTAGATTGTGTAATAATCCGCTATACACTGCCCATAACCAGAGCTTTACAGTACTGATCCTGAGTTGCATCATGTCTTATACTCCAGAGCTGCACTCACTATTAGTAAGGTCACTGTGTATATAGTACACAGAGCTGCACTCACTATTCTGCTGGTGGGGTCACTGTGTACATACATTACATTGCTGATCCTGAGTTACATTCTGTATTATAGTCCAGAGCTGCACTCACTATTCTGCTGGTGGGGTCACTGTGTACATACATTACATTACTTATCCTGTACTGATCCTGAGTTACATCCTGTATTATACTCCAGAGCTGCACTAACTATTCTGCTGGTGAGGTCACTGTGTATATACATTACATTGCTGATCTTGAGTTACATTCTGTATTATAGTCCAGAGCTGCACTCACTATTCTGCTGGTGAGGTCACTGTGTACATACAATACATTACTGATCCTGTACTGATCCTGAGTTACATCCTGTATTATACTCCAGAGCTGCACTCGCTATTCTGCTGGTGGGGTCACTGTGTACATACATTACATTACTGATCCTGAGTTACATCCTGTATTATACTCCAGAGCTGCACTCACTATTCTGCTGGTGGGGTCACTGTGTACATACATTACATTACTGATCCTGAGTTACATCCTGTGTTATACTCCAGAGCTGCACTCACTATTCTGCTGGTGGGGTCACTGTGTACATACATTACATTACTGATCCTGAGTTGCATCCTGTATTATACTCCAGAGCTGCACTCCCCTAGCCTACCCTGTAGTTTCCGGTATATTTAGGGGGTTGGAGTTCTCTGTATGTAGTTGCGGAGTTGGCATTCTCAGTACATTTGGGAAGCTATAATTCGGAGCGGTTGGGGAGTTGGAGTTCTTCATGTGTATTTGGAGAGTTGTAGACCTCGGTGTAATTGCTGTTCTTGGGATATGATTGAGGAGTTGGGGTTCTCGGTGTAGTTGGGGAGTTGGAGTTCTCAGGATAACGTTGGGGTGTCGGAGTTCTCAGTGTAGTTGTAGTAGTTTAGGAGTTTACATTCTCTGGATATAGTTGGGGAGTTGGAGTTCTTGATGTAGTTGTAGTAGTTGGGGAGTCGGAGTTCTCGGGATATAGTTGGGGAGTTGGGAGTTCTTGGTGTAGTTGGAGTTCTCGGGATATAGTTGGGCTGTTGGAGTTCTTGGTGTGGAGCTTGGGAGTTCTCGGTGTAGTTGTAGTTCTCGGTGTAGTTGAGGAGTTGGAGTAGTTGGTCTGTTGATGTTCTTGGTGTAGTTGGGGAGTCTGAGTTTTCGGGATATAGTTGTGCTGTTGATGTTCTTGGTGTAGTTGTAGTAGTTGGGGAGTCGGAGTTCTTGGTGTAGTTGGGGAGTCGGAGTTCTTGGTATAGTTGTAGTAGTTGGGCTGTTGATGTTCTTGGTGTAGTTGTAGTAGTTGGGGAGTCGGAGTTCTTGGTGTAGTTGTAGTAGTTGGGCTGTTGATGATCTTGGTGTAGTTGGGGAGTCGGAGTTCTTGGTGTAGTTGTAGTAGTTGGGGAGTCGGAGTTCTTGGTGTAGTTGTAGTAGTTGGGGAGTCGGAGTTCCTGGTGTAGTTGTAGTAGTTGGGGAGTCGGAGTTCCCTGTTCGCTCTCCTCACACCCTGTTTTTGGAAAGTTTGTTGTTGCAACATCGGCCGGGACGTTCTGTCACTTACATTGTTATTTCCTGTTGAGAATTCATCTTCCCTCAGTGGTGTCTTGGCTGCATTGTCAGGCTTGTGAATGAATCCTAGTGTAGCCTGGACTGTACCATTCCATATGGCTGCTATAGGGGGATCTCCTCCACGGTCCCAGAGAGCTGCTGCAGGCGCTGAATGACTCCTCTGCCCTTACATGTGGGATGGCGCCCCCTCTGGTGTTGCTGTATAACGAGGCAGGTTTGCTGTCAGATTCATTGTAGTGTCCCTATAGATCAGTGCTCTGTAACCTGTGACCCTCCAGCTGCTGTAAAACTACAACTCCCATCATGCCCTGCTATTGCTATATCTTGAGGGTTTCCTGTGCGCATTGGATTGTGGATCTTGTGTCTGTTCCTCTTGCCCCTCAGACCACAGAGCTGGGTGGCGGGTCTCCTCCATCAGCAGAGGCCGCAGCGGGTCACACATCATCACACAGACCCCGGGCTTGTAGAGTGCACGGCCGTCACTTTTCACGTTTATCACTTGTTGACTATATCGTGTTTGTTGTTGTAACAACAAACCAACAATGAGCGCTGCTGTTGGGGGTAGGGAGGGGGCTCCATGCACCCCAGCCGCCCCCCCCCCCCCCCCCCTCCTCTTCTGGTCATTTATTAATCGGATTAATCCCTCGGCTTTAGTTTAGTTATTTGCTTTTACTGTTACCTGGAAACCATCATCAAGCAGGCCAGATGCTGTTGATGGACTTTATCACATGCCAGCCCTTATACCTGCCGTAGGGGGCTGTTCACACAGGACTGAAACACAGGTAAACATTGAAAACCTGTGGTGTTTTAGTCCTGTGTGGAGGCGCTCTATAGATAGGGTCACGTGACGCAGGTCGGTTACAGATCCCGCAACGTTTTAGTCCTGTGTGGGCGTGCTCTGTGGATAAGGTCACATGACGCAGGTCGGTTACAGATCCCGCAGCATTTGTCTTGTGTGGAGGCGCTCTAAAGATAGGGTCACATGACGCAGATCGGTTACAGATCCTGCAGCGTTTCAGTCTTGTGTAGGCGTGCTCTGTGGATTGGGTCACGTGACGCAGGTTGGTTACAGATCCCGCAGCGTTTGTCTTGTGTGAAGGCGCTCTATAGATAGGGTCACATGACGCAGATCGGTTACAGATCCTGCAGCGTTTCAGTCTTGTGTGGGCGTGCTCTCTGGATAGGGTCACGTAACGCAGGTCGGTTACAGATCCCGCAGCGTTTCAGTCCTGTGTGGGCGTGCTCTCTGGATAGGGTCACGTGACGCAGGTCGGTTACAGATCCCGCAGCGTTTCAGTCCTGTGTGGGCGTGCTCTCTGGATAGGGTCACCTGAGGCAGGTCGGTTACAGATCCCGCAGCGTTTCAGACCTGTGTGAACGCGCTCTGTGGATAGGGTCACCTGACGCAGGTCGGTTACAGATCCCGCAGCGTTTCAGTCCTGTGTGGGTGTGCTCACTGGATAGGGTCACCTGAGGCAGGTCGGTTACAGATCCCGCAGCGTTTCAGTCCTGTGTGGGCGTGCTCTCTGGATAGGGTCACGTGACGCAGGTCGGTTACAGATCCCGCAGCATTTCAGTCCTGTGTGGGCGTGCTCTCTGGATAGGGTCACCTGAGGCAGGTCGGTTACAGATCCCGCAGCGTTTCAGACCTGTGTGAACGCGCTCTGTGGATAGGGTCACATGATGCAGGTCGGTTACAGATCCCGCAGCATTTCTGCGACAAAACCATAAAGATATCAATGGTATATCTGGATAAAATCAGCAGTGGATCTGCATGGTGTGAGCGTGACCTGACGGCTTCAGTGCAGGGGCGGTGACGGGTTGTGATGTTACTGAGGTTGTTTTTTTTGTTTTTCTTTTTCAGATTCTGCCATCATGAGGCGACTTTCTGTCCTGTGCGCCCTCTGTGCCCTCCTCGTGGCTGCGGGTAGGTACTGTGCCAGCTCTCTTGTAACGCCACACCGTAAAATAAACCAATGATCCCACTCAGGTGCTTTTTCTGCTCCTCCTGGCACCCGTCATGTTTCTATGACTTTATGCCACAGTCTTATTCATGGTGCTGCATATAGAAAGGCCTTGTCACATGTGAATAGAAATATTGACAGATTAGTGCTAACATCCCTGGTGGTAGCCTAGGCCAGTAGTGCCCCCCCTCCCAGGTGGACTGATGATGTATGCAGGTCATGTGACTGACATCCCTGGTAGCCTGGGGCAGTAGCTCCCTCTCTTAGGGTCATGTGACTGACATCCCTGGTGGCCTAGGACAGTAGCGACGACTCCTGGGGTCATGTGACTGATATCTCTTGTAGCCTAGGACAGTAGCGCCCCCTCCTGGTGGACTGATGATGTATACAGGTTGTGACTGCCATCCCTTGTAGCCTAGGAGAGTAGCAACGACTCCTGGGGTCATGTGACTGATATCTCTTGTAGCCTAGGACAGTAGTGATTCCTCCTGGGATCATGTGACTGACTTTCCTGGTAGCCTAGGACAGTAGTGCCCCCTCCTGGTGGACTGATGATGTATACAGGTTGTGAATGACATCCCTGGTAGCCTAAGACAGTAGTGACTCCTCCTGGGGTCATGTGACTGACATCCCTGGTAGCCTAGGACAGTAGTGACTCCCCCTGGGGTCATGTGACTGACATCCCTGGTAGCCTAGGACAGTAGTGACTCCCCCTGGGGCCATGTGACTGACATCCCTGGTAGCCTAGGACAGTGGTGACTCCCCCTGGGGTCATGTGACTGACATCCCTGGTAGCCTAGGACAGTAGTGACTCCCCCTGGGGTCATGTGACTGACATCCCTGGTAGCCTAGGACAGTAGTGACTCCCCCTGGGGTCATGTGACTGACATCCCTGGTAGCCTAGGACAGTAGTGACTCCCCCTGGGGTCATGTGACTGACATCCCTGGTAGCCTAGGACAGTAGTGACTCCCCCTGGGGTCATGTGACTGACATCCCTGGTAGCCTAGGACAGTAGTGACTCCCCCTGGGGACATGTGCCCACCATGGCAGCATTTCCATATTACTGACGCTTCTCATGTATCTGTTTCAGCGGGCCGCACGTTGCATAACTGCGTCCACATCACCCCCCAGTCCCCCGTTGTGGAGCTGCACACGAACCTGACGGCGTTCTGCATCCTGAACCAGACCTGCTTACAGGAGTTCAGCTACGCCATCACCGCCCAGGAGCTGTACTGGAAAGTGGGGGAAACCGAGATACCGGAGAGCCACTACACCGTGATCAATGACAGCGTCTCCAGCGTCACCTTCGAGCCCACGCCCTCCATGCGGGATACCGTCACCTGCGCCTTCAAGCTGTACGGACAGACCCCCAGGACCCTCCATGGAATCTTCTTCCGCTTGGGCTGTACGTAGATTTCCTCTTTATCACTTGTTCTTCACACCTGTACAGTAAAGCTTTCCTCTCGGTATATCAGTACCGCTCTTGGGAGGTGATGGTGTCTGGTCCATAGACCTGGATACACAGGGTTCCTCCACGTCTGAGAAGCATGGACCCCACCCCCACCAGGGTTACAGTATATTGTATTATTATAACCTTTTTATCTGTTCCCTTTTCCAGATCCTCCAGAGAAGCCAGAGAACCTGACCTGCATTTGTAATAATGTGCAGACCCTGACCTGTACCTGGGAGCCCGGAAGACCCACCATCATCCCCACCACATACACCCTGAGACAATACTGGTAAATAGGCGCTCGGCTGTGCCGTATTGTATGTACAGTCCATGGGTCATAGTCTTCTGTGCCTTTTCCTGAACAATCTGCTAGGCACAAGGGACGGGAAGGAGCCATCAATTATTTATATATAATATATATATTAGTTATGATGTCTACTGAGATCTCCTGACTGAGTGCACAAGCTGTTGCTATAGATCTCTTGTCAGCTTGGCCGTGTAGACTGGGATACAATGATCAGAGTCATCTCGTTATCATTAGAGAATGGGAACATTACTGAAAGCTCTATTGTTCTGCTGGAGACTGAGGTAAAGTAGACACATGTATACAGCTACCCCGTGCTGTACACTATCTGCTGTCCCATTAACCCTTTGCCTCTGCCACCTATTTACATTTTTGCTTTTTGCATTTCGCCATAACGCTTTTTATTTTTCCAACTACAGGTTGGGGCTTCATTTTTTTTTTGCGCCACAATCTCTAGTTTTTATTCACCGTTCACCGTATGGGAATGATATTGTTATATCTTTAAAAGATCAGACAATTGCACACGCTAAAATATAGAATACGTTCGCTTTATTTGTAAATTGGTTTTATTTAACGTTAATTGGTGGGGGGTGGCTTTGTTATATTTTTACTTTACTATTTATACTTTTTTTTTTTTTTTTTTTAAACAATTTATGCCCCCCTAGGGGACTATTACAAGCAATCATTTGATTGCTTACACAAGTCAATGCTGTGCCATCACATATCATTGATCACAGTTGTCTATGATCTTCTCATAGAGTTTGCCTGAGACAGACTCTGAGAAGATTTTCGATCGGTAAGTATGAGACCTCCGGCAGACGGGGACAACTATCATGACACCCCTCCGCAGTCACAATCCTGTCACCGACACTTAAACACAAGGATCACGGCGTTTAAGGGGTTAATGGCGGATAGCAGCCTCTCATTTACAGCAAAGACCCAGTTGCTGACGGCTTTCTCTTCATAGAGCCCCTGCAGGTTATGGCGTACCGGTACATCGTGATGCAGGGACTCGCTCCTTTTTATGATGTGCCGGTACATCAATTTTTGTCAAGGGGTTAAAAGGCTTATCTTGGATTAGAAAAAGCACAGCTACTTTCTTTCAAAAGAGCGCCACCCCAGGTTGTGTGTGGTATTACAATTCAGCTCTATTCACTACAATGTGACTGAGCTGCTGGGGTGGCGCTTTTTCCTGAAAGAAAGCTGCCATGTTTTTTTAAGCTTTAACTCCAATTTATAGCAACTGCCATAAAGCGCACTCTCTTCTGCTGCGCTGCCTATACCAGTGGCTCTCTAACATGCTAGAAGTTATCTGGCAAGGGGGGGGGGATCTGTTTTCTCAAATCTCTGACAGACTTTACAGAAGACTTTGCAGATTGTTCAGTAGTTTGCACACTTTTTGTTGTTGTTTACGCCCATTAAAGCTTGGTTACGTGGCGGCTGTGGCTGCGCGGTTTGTGCCATGGCCAGAAAAAAAAAAGTCACATGGCAGTAGTGTTGGAGCCCTGACACGACAGCTTTCATTATATGCAACGCAACAGGAGGCCACGGTAAGCTTGGGCTGCTACACGTGTAGCCGTAGCCTAAGTTCCCGGTTTAGCTTCTTTTTAACCCTTTCACCTACAACCCCCATGTATGTTGCTTATCTAACGTCTTCTCGGCTTCATTCCCTCTTGTATGTGCTTCTTCTTCTTTCCCGCTGAACTGTAGGGTGGGACCGGACCTGGTCAGTAACACTGAAATGATGCAAAACCTAACCCCTTCTGCCTCTCCCCAAATACCGAGACCATTTACGTCCAGGTAAGGTGGTCTCACAGCATGACGCCTTTCCATCCTAACCGGCCGCCTTCCTCCGCTTCATCATCACCTCCCATTTATTACATCAGGAATGGGGAACCTTCGGGCTCTCCAGCTGTTGCAAAACTACAATTCCCATCATGCCTGGACAGCCAAAGCTAAAGCTTTGGCTGTCCAGGCATGATGGGAATTGTAGTTTTGCTACAGCTGGAGGGCCCAAAGGTTCCCCATCCCTGATCTACATGTAGTCAACCCTATTCTGTTTGATTATAGGGGAGGGGGGGTCCGTACACATCGGATTAAAGCCTGCTTCTTAAAGGGGATGTTCCAGGATTAAAGTGTATCACATGGTGGCTGATATATATCTGATCAGTGGGGGTCTGATCGCTGAGACCTCCAACAAGCATGCTCCTAGTCCGTCCAGCTTTATGGGACTGATAATGATAGCTATGTGCAGAGCTTGTCTCTCTTCAGTACTCTCCTAACAAGGCTGAGCATGCCCGCTACTGTTCCATTCATTCAGGACACAAGGGACCTCCGACCCCTATTCTTATGGTCAATAGGGATCCTGGACTTTAGGGCCCATCAGTTTAGGTCACCAGTTTTAATCATGGGACTACCCCTGTAAATATATGGCTGTCCTTTAGAGGGATACTCTGACAATTTTGTTTTGTTTTTCATTTTTTCCCATGCTTATCAGCTGCTGTATGCCCTGCAGGATGTGGTGTATTCTTTCCAGTCACAGTGCTCTCCGCTGCCACCTCTGTCCATGTCAGGAACTGTACAGAGCAGGAGAGGTTTTCTATAGGGATTTGCTGCTGCTCTGGACAGTTCCTGACATGGACAGAGGTGGCAGCAGAGAGCACTGTGTCAGACTGGAAAGACTACACCACTTCCTGCAGGGCATACAGCAGCTGATAAGTAATGGAAGATTAGATTTTAAATAGAAGTAAATTAGAAATCTATATAACTTTCTGACACCAGTTGATTTAAAAGAAAAAAATATTTTGCCGCAGTACCCCTTTAAACTTTAGAAGGAGGAGTTGGTGGTGCAGAGACCCCCAGTGATACCTAGAAGGGGTTGTGCTGCTTCTTTAGCTTTTCCTTGGAATGAACTTTTCCTTCATATCTGTCTCACATGTGTCGCCATCTTTTGCACTAATCTAAGCTAGCTGGGAAGATGGGGGAAAGGTATATGGAATTCGGACATTGTGAGCATGGAGAGAGGAAGAGCCTGTGGATTACAACAATGCGATAACCAACAATGGCTGCAACTTCTTGTCCCCATTTATGGCAGAAAGAGCAGCTCTGGAGCACAAACTGCTGCTCATCATGTCTGCGGACATATTGGAAGGGAGCGCTCACTTGTTTGCGTTTTGTATTTGCAGGAGAAGCGAGGAGAAAAAGGCTTGTGTAGCCGGAGACAAAAAGAACTCCTGTACCTTAAATTACCCGGACTTCCAACTATACATCAACACAGAGTTTATTTTGGAAGCTGAAAATGACCTCGGCAAAGCGGAATCGGACAAACTAGAGTTTAAAGATATTATCAATATTGGTAAATATCCAGATTTATTAAAAGAAAGAAAGAAATATAGCCAGAATCCTGCTGCACACTGATGAGGGGCAACAGCCCGAAACAGCTGTCTGTGGATGGGTACCTGGCTTTGGTATTTCCTGGGTTATATTCTCAGACATGTAGTTGAGTCGGATATTGACTGAAGGAACCACTTAATAATATGGTGGTTTTGGTGGTCTCCGTACAGGAGCTACCCCTTTGCTAGGTCCTTCCCGTGTCTTGAGACTTGTAACTGAGGCTCCGCAGACTTTTTTTTGCATATCTATCTTTCGATCTATCTCCTATATATCTCTCTCCTATCTATTTATTTTTGATGACATGGATTCCTAGCCAGCTTTTCAGTATAGACTGGGACAACATGAGCAGAGTCATCACAGTATTAGAGAGTATGGAGTTAGTGGCAGCTCTTTGGAGGTCTATATAAAGAAGCATAGTAGCACTATACATGCATACAAGGGCTCTGTATACAGCTCCCCCGCCATGCTTTAGGTACAGGGGGTCCCACTAAATGTTTACAGAAATAATATGAGGAAATGTATATGGACCATATGTAAGAGATCACATACCGTTCCAACCTCCCATTTTCTTTTTTCCCCCTCCCCTTTTATAAATGAAGTTAAGCCCAACCCTCCGGAGATTCTGAGTGTGTCGGCTGTGCTGCAGAAAGTGTTGAGAATTGAATGGAAAAACCCTTTAACCGCTCCTATAATACTGCAATACAACATCCGCTACAAGCCCCTAGGCAGCAGTGAATGGAGTGAGGTGAGTGTCCATACAGAACCAACTCTGCAAACCTTAAGGTGCAATGCTACCTCCTAGTTGAGCTCAGTCCTATTCCCAGAATGCTTAGCTTTGCCTTCACTTTTTATCGCAGAGTTTCTGCAAAATGTTGCACCAGCTGCATTCATTCTATGACTGCTCCTCTTCCTGTGGCATTGCTCAGCACAAGGCAGCATGTTGTAATCACACCTCATACTTGTGTGTTCTTTACTAAATAAGATCTCTCCCATCAGGTCCCTTCAGATGACCTTGAAAGAACTAGAACGTCATTCATACTACAAGGACTTCAGACGTATACGGTCTATGTCATAAGTATGCGCTGTAAGCCGAACAGTACGGGATTCTGGAGTGACTGGAGCAAGGAACATACAGGCACCACCTCTGAGTCAAGTAAGTTGAGTATGTAGGTGCCCGTCTGTACCCCTGGTGCTGTGTGTTACGTGTATGTGCCTGCCTGTACACCTAGTCCCGTGTGTTGTATACGTGTCTGCCTGTACCCCTAGTGCTGTTTTATGCGCATGTGCCTGCCTGTACCCCTAATACTGTGTGTTATGTGTACATGCCTGTCTGTACCCCTAATACTGTGTGTTTTGTGTACATGCCTGTCTGTACCCCTAGTACTGTGTGTTGTATATGTGCCTGCCTGTACCCCTAATACTGTGTGTTATGTGTACATGCCTGTCTGTACCCCTAGTGCCACGTGATGTGTATGTGCCCGTGTGTACTCCTAGTACCGTGTGTTGTATATGTGTCTGCCTGTACCCTTAGTCCCGTGTGTTTGTATATGTGCCTGCCTGTACCCCTAATGCTGTGTTTTATGCGCATGTGCTTGCCTGTACCCCTAATGCTGTGTTGTGTACATGCCTGTCTGTACCCCTAGTACCGTGTGTTGTATATGTGTCTGCCTGTACCCTTAGTCCCGTGTGTTTCTATATGTGCCTGCCTGTACCCCTAATGCTGTGTTTTATGCGCATGTGCTTGCCTGTACCCCTAATGCTGTGTTATGTGTACCCCTAGTGCCACGTGATGTGTATGTGCCCGTGTGTACCCATAGTACCGTGTGTTGTGTGTCTGTCTGTAACCCTTGTGCTGTGTGTTATATGTACATGCCCATTTGTACCCCAAGTGCTGTGTGTTATGTGTATGTGCCCGTCTGTAACCCTAGTGCCATGTGATGGTTATACGGATATGGAAGGGATCATGGTGTCCTTTTTGTTCTAAATTCTCCAGCACCGTCTCAAGGGCCCGAATTTTGGAGGAAGATCAGCAAAACTGACTCCGATGAGAAGCGATTGGTCCAGCTGATGTGGAAGGTAGGGATCACTGTGGTGGGCTGATGATCTGTGTATACGGTTAGTGCCGGTATCTCCAGATATAAGCTGCTCAGGACGCAGATGGTTGTACCGGGTCTCTGCTGAAAGGTCGTCTGGTCGAGTAACCGCTCCTCCTCTATTTCCTGCTAGGAATTAAAGTCGCACGCAAATGGTATAATCCTGGGATACAACGTGACCGTGAAGAACGCTACAGAAGTCATTGACTCGTTCATTTTGGAGGACACCACATGTAATATTACAGTCCCCAGAGGTTCCTATGATGTTGTCCTCACTGCTTTCAACAGCCAGGGCTCCTCTCCTCCATCCAGACTGAGGATCCCATCGTTTACTGGTGAAAAAGGTATGTCACCCCCATTTACTGCATGTAACCTGAGGGATTTCATTCAGTTGTTTCTGGTCCACAGAATTTAGCAACCCTTCATTACTGTATAATAGTCAGTCTGCAAACATACAGTGTAATTATAGTGGTTCTTCAAATGGATGCCATTGCTATATACAGTGCACCTCCATAATAAGTGAGTTACTGCATACATTACACTACTGATCCTGAGTTACATCCTGTATTATACCCCAGAGCTGCACTCACTATTCTGCTGGTGGGGTCACTGTGTACATATTATTCATCCTGTACTAAATCCTTGAATTATTGTAGTTCTCACACTGGCCACTTGAGGTGCCAGTAGACGGGCATTTTCTATTTAGCAGCTTTGCTGTATAGACTAGGATAGGAGAAGCAGAGTCCTCTCAGTATCATTCACAAAGGAAGGGGAGCTGAGAGCCTAAATAAAGCAGGTAAGGTCTCCTCACTCATATTCATCACAGCTGCCTTAAAGCACCCGCCATATCCTCTGTTTCTTGTTTTCTAGAGATGCAGCCTGCAGATATGAAAGTCAATGCGTTTCCCAAAGACGGACAACTCTGGGTGGAGTGGACTCCATTGAAAGGAGTGCTCGGCTATGTCATTGAGTGGTGCAGTAACTCCGAGTCTATGGACTGTGACCCTGAGTGGCAGAGGGAGCCGAGTACTGTGACCAAAACATTCCTGAGAGGTGAGAAAGGGACAGATCAGGACAGCTGCAAAGTCTATTATAGTCCTGATCAAAGAGGATGTCATCACCCATGGAGAGGGGGGGGGGGGGACTCCGCTCTTCAACGTACTGTCTATTGTATCAGAAGCTGACACGTGGTTGCCATCTCTTTAGTAAATACTGAATTTCTTCAATACATGAAAAAAATAGTATGGATTTAAAAATCTCCTTTTACTTTCAGCATACCTGACTACAGACCCAGACCCCTTTATTGTGTGGTCCTTACTATATTGTATCTAGCCCCTTCTTAGCATTATGTCAAGAAGTAGATAGATGGCAAGTGAAGTGCAGGATCTGACTACACAAGGCTTGTTTGCAGTCTGTTGCCATGGAGACTATAGAATTCTTTTTAATTTCTAGATGGACAGGAGCAGTAAGGGCCTTATTAAACAGAACCAAACTTGTATATCAGCGCTCGCGATGAGGCGAGTGATGTGTGGCTGTCTGCCATCACCCATACACCCCTAATACACGAGATGTATGTGGCTGAGGGTCCATTTACACAGATTATCTGACTGATTATCTCTGCCAAAGATTTGAAGCCAAAGCCAGAAATGGATTTGAAAAAAGGAGAAATCTCAGGCTTTCCTTCATGACCTGATCTCTGTTTATAGTCTGTTCCTGGCTTTGGCTTCAAATCCTTGGCAGATAATCTTTCTGTGTAAATGGACCTTGACAGCGGATGATATTAGTGAATCAAAACAACTCAAATCAGCTGATAAACGAGCTGATCGGTGCTCTTATTACCCAGCCTGTTCGGCCCTGTGTACCCACCCCTCTCTGGGGAGGTATCCACTGGTGAAGTAATTCCTATGGATAGTAAATGGCTATCTGACTACACTAGGTGTTTGTAGTCTGTTACCATGGAGACACATGGATCAGGGTGGCTGATATATATCCTGATCTTTGCTTTCAGGTGACATAAAACCTTTTGTGTATTACCTGATCAGACTGAATCCACTGTATACAGATGGGAAGGAGAGACCCAGCTATGTGGGGACTTACCTGCAGCAAGGAGGTAAGAAGCTTCAGGATGGGGGTGGGGGGTAGCTATGTGATGGTATGTGTGCCAGGATATTCTGACATGTTTCTTGTGTTTACAGTTCCTGACGTTGGACCCATTGTCACCACAAAGGCCAGCGGGAAGACCTGGGTCACTCTCCTGTGGCAACCGGTCCCTCTAATGAAACGAAAGGGCTTCATCACAAATTACACAATAACATGCAAGGGGAATGACGTCTCAGAGAGTAAGTGTCTCCACATATCGGGGTGCTGTGTATACATAGAAAGTGTTCCCTCCACCTTAGGAAACCCATGGAGTGGCAGTGCAGGGAAACAAGTATTATACACTGTCTACTCATGTGGGAGTGGGTTGTCTGTATAATACAGGACAGGTCCCCCAGAGCTCTATATAACAGGAGGGGCAGTGCAGGTGTCAGGTCATCTATCGGGATGTGTAGTAACTCGTAATTCTTATGTCTTCCAGCTATCCCAGTGAATGCGTCAGTAACGGAGTACACACTGAAATCCTTAGCAGCCAAAACCACCTACAGCGTTTATGTGACTGCAAACACTGAGGAAGGCGGGAAGCCCGGGCTCCCATTCAGCTTGACCACACTGCCATTCGGTAAGAGCCTTAATCCTGCATCTGTGGCATCATCAGGAGCTTGTTGTGCTGTGGCTGCATCCCCCTCCTCCCCCGTCCCATATCTCCAAAAAATCCAGAGCAAACGAACAACCCAGTACAGCCATACACTCCATTGTTTAGGTGTAGCTGTATACCTGAGCGTGGAGAAACCTTTGAGAAGTTTAATATTGTTTGAATGAGTTTCATATGGAGATGAGGGTGCAGTCAGGCAGGTTGTTTGCCCTTGTGACCATTTAGCATAACCTAATGGCTATATTGTATTATGACACCGTGACTCTGAGGAGCAGCAAACATCCTTCATCTAAGATGAACGCCGTCATGTGGAGCTTACACTTATCTGGAGTCTGGACCGGTATGTGTGGATCACACATGCTGTCTTGTACTCTTGTCTGTATTTTGGCTTTCTCTACAGCAAGTCCTGTATCACTATATATGTGTATAAGATCATTGCCAGTCTGTGTGCTTACCTAAGGCCCATGCACATGTCAGGAAATCCCGATCGATTTTCCGACCCATACGCTTTTATTAGGCACGGACACCCTTCAGGATTTTTCCTGGAGGGGTGTCTGTGCCGGAAAATAGGTAAGGAAATTATAGATCCTGTCCTATTTGTCCGAAATTCCGTCACAGATGCCTCATAGAACCCTTATAGGCACATCCGAAATTTGGGACGGCTCTGGATGTACACCTGGAAATTGTCCAGAATTCCAGATGAGCTGCTAGCCAAGCCAGGGTTGCGCCTGGCCCTTTTAATTGTT